>NC_091750.1:51252088-51565838 GCF_043380555.1 Nothobranchius furzeri | reverse complement strand
TACATGCCCACTTGACCCCATTCTGGCTAAGCTGCTCCAAGCTATTGCTCCTACAGTAGCCACAGCAGTCACACATGTGATCAATGCATCACTGGCATCCGGTACATTTCCCATCTCTCTCAAGCATGCTCAGGTTAAACTGCTGCTAAAAAAACCATCTCTTCCTCCTAATCATGTGGAGAACTACCGACCTATCTCTCTCCTCCCTTTTCTGTCCAAAATCATTGAAAGGGTGGCATTCAAGCAGATCACAAAATACCTCTCACAAAGCTGTCTGCTTGACCCTTACCAATCTGGGATCAAAAAGGGCCACTCCACTGAAACTGCTCTGTTAGCAGTGACCGAATCCTTAAAAGAAGCTAAAGTGACAGGCAAATCCTCAGTGCTTATCCTGCTCGACTTATCGGCAGCATTTGACACTGTCAACCATGGCTTCCTTTTTCCGCACTCTCTACCATGGGCATCACAGAGAAAGCACACGCCTGGTTTGAATCGTACCTCACAGGACGATCATTCAGTGTATCTTGGCTTGGACAGTCCTATACCGTGCACCATCTTGCCACAGGAGTCCCCCAGGGCTCTGTACTAGGACCTCTTCTCTATGCTATATACACCACCTAACTGGGTGAGATCATTTGATCACATGGCTTCTCCTACCACTGCTATGCAGACGACACCCAGCTCTATCTGTCATTTCCACTGGACGACCACACTGTCTCTGCACGAATATCAAACTGTCTCTCTGACATATCAAAATGGATGAAATCCCACCATCTCCAACTCAACCTCTCTAAAACTGAACTACTTGTCATCCCAGCAAAACCATCCATAAAGCACAATATCTCAATCCAGAATGACTTCCTATCTCTGGCTCCTTCAAAGGCAGTTTGAAATCTGGGTGTTGTGATTGATGAACACCGGGCCTCTGTTGCTCGTTCATGCCGCTTTGCGCTGTATAACATACGAAAGATCAGACCATACCTAACGCAAAATGCCACCCAGCTCCTGGTGCAATCTACTGTCATCTCCTGCCTCAATTACTGCAATGCTCTTCTTACTGGTCTTCCAGGCTGTACTGTGAGACCTCTTCAAATGGTCCAGAACGCAGTGGCGTGTCTGGTCTTCAATCAGCCTAAAAGAGCACATGTCACCCCTATGTTCATTGAGCTCCACTGGCTACCACTAGCAGCATGCATCAAATTCAAATTGCTAACACTAGCATACAAAGTCCGAGACGGTACGGCTCCCATCTACCTGAATCCTCTTGCAAAGGCTCACGTCTCTGCACGGCCGCTCCGGTCATAACAGGATTGTCGGCTAGCAGTGCCTACACCACGCTCAGGACAATCCAGACTTTTCTCATGCATCGTTCCACAAATGTGGAATGACCTTCCAAGCACTACCAGAACTGCGGCTTCCTTTTCAATTTTCAAGAAACTCCTGAAGACCCTGCTCTTCAGAGAGCATCTTCTTAACTAGCACCTTGCCTGCACCCGTCCCCCCTCTCTACTGTCCACTCCTTGTTCCCTACTCTCCATGACTGATGTCAATGTTGTTGTTGTTATTGTTGTTGTTAGCCTCAAGGGCAAAATGCCGATCACTTGTAAGTCGCTTTGGACAAAAGCGTCTGCTAAATACAAAAACATAAACATCCCTGTCGTCAGCATGAACATTAAATAGTAATGGTGCGGAGTGGCAAAGGGAATAAGACCTTCAGACCCTTTGTGAGACCATATGCTGGTGCGGGTGACCGTGGGTTCCTCATAATGCAAGACAAATCTAGACTTCATGTGGCTGAAGTGTGTCAGCAGTTCCTGCATTGATGCCACGGACTGGTCAGCCCGTCTCCAAACCAGAATCCAATTCAGCACACTTGGGACATCGTGTCTCGCTCCGCCCATCAGCCTGTAGTGTGTTTTTCCCATGGGTTGATAAATATGAATTCCATGGATGTGTTGTTTAATTTTGGTGTCAGCAAATTCGACTATGTAAAGAACATATTTAATAAGAATATTTAATTCATTAATCTCTAGGATATCTTACTTTTGTGTTTCCATTATTTTATTGAGCAGTGCACACAGCAAATAATATAGAATAGATTTTAAAACACGTACGAATGGCTAAAATATTCATAACACTGCCAAACACCTCCTAGTAGTCCTGTCACTATAACAAGTGGATGGGGGTGCATTTGGTTGCACTTTTGCCTTGCGGAAGAAGGTTGCAGATTGAAAACCCAACTTTAGTGTTTCTGCTCACAGTTTGCATGCTTTCTCCCATGCATACATGCATGCGTGCATGGGTATTGTCTGGTTTCTCTCACACAGGTCAAAACATACATTTTAGGCTAATTAACACACAATTGTGTTGATAAAGTGCTTTCTACATAAATAAACAACAAATCACTTATCAGAATAAGAAAAGAAAATGTTTGTGTGCTTAGTGACAGTTTCTGCTTCCTTAACCCTAACCCTAACCCCGTATGCAGTCCATCATAAAAATATAAAAAAAAACCATATGGAAATAGAGTAAAAGACCCTTGTTAGATCTTCAGCAACGTCAGTGAGGTGAGATGGAACTAAACGTGAATAAAACACTGTGAAGTTCGGCATGTTTCCATGTATGAGCACTAAAGATGACACGGATAGCCCAAGTAAATGAATTTAACAGTATGTTCCTAAGGGCAGCTGGAAGAAAGTAGGACAGCAGTAGAGTATAGTACACAGGAACAGATGGTGAGCATGACGGAGAGCAGGCAGTAAGGATTTTATTGTTGATGATTCTAACGTAAGTGATGATTCCTGCCGAGCCACGCCTGGAGAGAGTCCAAATGTTTGTCTGACTTGTTAAAAAAGTCAATATAGTTGTTTACATTTTCAACAATGACTTCTTGTTAGGAACACAAAATCTGCAAATAAAAGCAATGATTATGTAATAAGAGGAGTGAATTCTGTCCCATAGCAGAACAACGATGATTAAAATGTGATGAAGAAAAAAAAGGCTACCTAATTTATGAGAAACCACAGCCACTCTCAGTCTCTGTCCTGAATGCCGTGTGACACACCGATCGCTTTCTAACAGGTAAGATATTACCAAATGTATTCATGGCATTTTATTAAGCAGTTACTGAGAAACACAGCCATAAAAATGGCAGGTTAAAAGTTTGCTGTTTTCATGTGTCCTCACCACAAATAGTGTTCAGAGTGCTAATATTGTTAGCAGTTAGCTTAGTGTTGTAACGTAGCGTTTATACCTTATTCAAATCAACCAAATGTACCAGAAATTTGGATTTAAAAGGCATAAAATGTTAGTTACAAGTAGATTAAAGCACAGGCTCATCATTAGCATTATCAATAGCATTATTATTGTGAGTTAATGAATTCAAATAGCACAACTCACTGCTTACATGAGCAAAAACAAGACAACAATCATTTAAAGCTTCTCTGGATCACTAAACAGTTAACCAGCCTGAAATAAAATAGCTGGAGGCTTCCAGGCTTATAAAAGGCTTTCATTTGGTTTGCAGTGTAATATGAGGCATGCAGCAAAAGGCTGTTTGTTTTGCCGATCGCTTTAGCGCTGAGTAAATCCTCCACAGTGTATGAAAAGTCCAACTTTTAAAAGTACATGGTCATAACCTAAAGGAGAATGTACTTTTTCACAATATTGCATCTGTGCCAGCCAAGTAAAATCTCATTGTTCCATCATGCTTTTGTAGTTCAGCGAAACACTTCCTGTCCCCCATTTGAATTTTGGGTGACTGCAGAGTCACGTGAGACGCAGGAGATAGGTGTAGGACACATTTTAGTGTTCAGCCTGCATATAAAACTCTATTTCTAATCAGAAAATAATAATTAAAAAATATTTTTTTAGTCAACCACACCTTCAAAGCAGAAGTGGTCTTATTTTACTTATTTTTGTGAGAAATACTGCAAGTAACCAAGGTATATGTTTAATATTTCCTGTTCAGTGGGATTGTTTTATTTGTGTTTAGTTTTTGGGATCATGCCAGCGATCACCCAGCTATTGGCCTGACGTGACTCTGACCCGGCCATGTATCACCACTGACCCACGCTGCTCATCGGAACCACGAGCATGTGGAAGTGTCTGCTACCCGGCCGAGCGATGAGCAGCAAGCCACAGTTGCCTGGCAACTATCCAGGGCTACTGGCAAAATTATACGGACAGACACTCACAAAAGCACTCACACAATCATTTAGGCACGTTCTTATTCAAATACACAACAGCTGAGTTCAAGCTGGATGCTGTTGAGTCAGAGAATCACCTCTGGCTTGAATTAGCGCCACCTGTCTTTCCTGATGAGAACGACATAAAAGGATAAATGTTTAGAGCATCTTCCACCATGGAGCGTTAACTCTCTCTTTCTTACTCTTGTAGTAAATTTTCCACCTGAACCCCTCCACCCCTGCTGCTGAGTTGGGCTTCCTTCGGACTTTAGTGCTGAGAGCAGCAGTTTTCGAGGCTGAACTCATGCATATTCAACACTCGCTTTAGGTAACAGCTAAGAAACTGCGAGGAGAGTCGTCAACCTCTCGGTGAAGACACAGGACCGGGAAAACGAAAGGGAACTGAAGCGAGCAGTGGAGGGAGATCGTCACACAGTGTGGTCCTAAATTCACCGTGAGATTAGATGTTCCCTTTTTAAAAAAAGCTGTGACATCATAGAGTGTGGCACAAAAAAAAAACATTCAGCCTATGTGATGAGTCATGGTAAATCTCCCTGTGTTGCATCAACAAGAAAGTGTGCAGCAAGAAAACAATACATTAAACTGATGTTTTTGCTTTGAGAAAAGATGGATGCATTATAACAAAAACCTAGTCCACATCATATGATTTACAACGTTTAGAATAGGATATTAGATCCAGATTTATTCAGTTAATCCTTGTAGACTGAAACGCGGTAGAGTGAGATGATTAAATCTGTTGAAGAATAAGAAAATACACGTGGAAAAATACTTCTATGAAACAAGTAACCTGAGAATAAACATATAGCTGATCAGCTGATTAAAAAACTGTTTAGCTAAAATTTTGTGTTAATAAAAAGTAAACATATATATATTTATATATATTGATTTTATGAATGTTAAGTATTATTTTTGTTTTGCCACCTTTTTACCGTCACATTAAAACCAGTCATATTTATTCCCTAAAGAGAAGTGTCTTTTTATATTCTCACATTTATTTTTATATTCCCTGACAGATTTATTCACTGTTTGCTGCTTAATTTATTCCTTTTCATATTTATTTTCACTGTGTTTGACAGATTCTGTGGGCATTTCTGTTATTCTTAAGAACTGAGTCGTAGACGGGATCACCATCTGACAGCGTGGTCTTTAATTGATCTGCTCACAGCTCATCCAGGACAGCCTCTAGACAAAGACCCCGAACAATCACGGGGTGCTTTCTTTTATAGCCCTCCTTCTCGCACATTCCAGTTCACTGTCAACAGACGAGAACCAGACCTTATTGGGCAGTACATCTCGATGGAAGCTATCAGTGCGTTTACATGCAGCCAGTAACCCTTTTAAAACCCGAATATTCACAATAACCTGGTTCCGCACGGCCATGTAAACACCACCAAAAACCCGGATATGCTCATAACCGGGTTTTTAAAAACCCAGTTACTACACCTGGGGTAACCCTTTTCTAACCCGAATGTTTGGTCGTGTAAACGCATATTGGGATATCCCCATCAAAGCGTGTGTTCTGCGCATGCTCTGTTCGCAAGGAATTGTGGTCTTTTGAGTAGCGAGACGTCTTGTATGCGCCAGAACACCGGAAGTAAACAACAAGTTGGGAGCAACATGGCGAGTTGCGGCACAGCACCACACTTTTGGAGTGACGAGGAAACTAAAGCGCAAACAAACGTGGTCGCTACCTCTTCCAAACTGGGAAACATGTTGTTGTTTTCACAGATACCGGAACAAGAAGAACCGGAAATGACGCATATTGCGTCTGGACGTAGTCCATACGTCCTGACGCTACCCCAACGTCCGCATTTAAATCGGGTGATGCAAGTTAGGGGTAACTCTTTCTATTTATGCTCGTAAACGGGTTATTCTGATCAACTCAGAAACCCGAATACCGACCTTAACCCGATCATAACCCGGATATTGGCAGCATGTAAACGTAGTCTATGAGTGGAGACTTTTGGCTGGAGTTTACTGTTAACATGTCAGACAAGCATCCGGCTTTACCGGAAGCACATCTCAACAGGCCAAAACTGGAAATTCCTTTGGAGCTGATGGGAAAAACAGCACACGAACCTCCCATCAGGTTTTAACCCAAAGACTCACAATTCAGCTCAATACATTTTGTAGATGACCTCTTGACCTTTTCGGCGACGAATATTCATTCTCTCTGGTGGCGCGCCTATATTTCTGTGGTTCTAATCACCTTTATAAAAACCCTTTTCAGAAATCCAAAACTGTCACTCAGACATCTGAGTGTTGGACTACTGAGACATCTGCGGAGTGATCTTTAGACCGAGGCAAGTGACTGTAGTGGGTCGCTGGCAAATATCTCTGTGTGCAGGACAGAGAAGAAAGAACAAGGGCATGGGGATTAGGAAAAAAAGAAACCCTCAGACAGAAAACAGGCAATAAACTGAATTTTGCCCCAAGCTATTATCAGACCTAAAGTGACACAGGTGAAAAGGACAGAAGATGAAGCGTGTGTTACATAATTTCGCTGTGACATCACAGGAAGGATGAGACTTGTTCAGATTTTATACTAACACTCAAAGAAAAATGTGATTTAAAAGATAAACTTACTGAAAGGTGCTATAAAAATGAAATAAAATAAAACTGTGGGACCGTGTGAAACTTTCCTGAGGACTGGACCAGAAGGGATTATATAATACTGTGCGAAAAAAAAAGAAAAACCTAAGGATTATCTTTAATATCTAAATGCAACATTGTAAGAATATTAAAGGATAAAAAAGCGTATTTCTCTCTGGGATCTGTCGATGTAAATTTGTCTTTCTTATCAACACGGGCTCCATCTGAAGGCCTAGTGCTGGGTTCATTTCAATTATGTATCATATCTTATGTCAGGCATACCTAGAAATAAAATCATTTCATAACTGAGCTTGTTTCCCCTGAACTCGAGGAATTATAACATAAAATTCATGCACAAGGTCATGCTATTTTTTTCTTCAACGACAAAGCTCAGACAGCATTACTCATAGTGTCCACCCAAAAGAAGACAAACATCATGTAGAAATGAATAAATGTATGAAACCTGAAATACTTTGTGACATAATGATGTTTTACAGGTTTTTGAGTCAAGATACGATTCAGAAATGACTGTTGATAAAACTCATGTTTCCAAAAAACTGAAAACAGATTCACAAAAGTTTATAGTGAAAAGACAAATCTGATCTATAAATCTGATAAATTAGATTTTTGGAACATACTCATTAGTTATATTGGTTCCCCAACACCATTTGGTTATAAAAACTTACTTTTTGGAAATTGGAAATGTAGAAAGTGATTATCTTATGTTTTTAAAGGAGTGGCTGACTGAAAAAAGTTTTTGAATGTTTTTTTTTCTGATAATAATCAGTCACTCTGAGATTTTGATGCAGGCTGAACATAAAAACAGTCTCCTACACCTGTCTGCTGCATTAGCATGAGGACTTGAAAATCCTCACAGATCTGTGAATTAGCAATCATGGACTCATTGATCTTGACTCACGACGGGAAAGGCTGTTGTTGGTTTAGCGTCCAGAAACAGCAGAAAACATGTCGGCTAGTAGAAGCTAACCGTTAGCATTAGCAACTTCCCCACATAGCAGAACTCCTTTAGGCTTGTGTTATTTGTAGAGATAAAACATCCAGGTTGCAAGTCAGTGGTAGAGTCGTGTTGCTATTAGGAGAGATGTCCAAATATCAGGAAATAAGACTAAGAGTCCAAAACCTGTCATCTGAACCTCTGCTCTGATGTAGGCAACTTTTAGGTCCGAGGTACGCCGGTGTGACATTTGTCATTTGTCCAAAAATCTCTTATCAATTTCAGATTCACGTGTTTTTTTTCCACATCCGACATTAGGCTAAACCAATGGTTCCCAACCCTTTTTCATAAGGAACTTCCTCTCCTGTGTTCAAGTCAACCAAACATGCTGTCAGGGTGCCTCTGACCCACCCTCAACCCCCCCTAGATCTGCTCCTGCTCAGATGACAAACTACAAATTTCAAAGGCTGCTGCTGCCTGTACTTACACTTTCTTCTTAGCTAACGCTTTTGCTTCTATAGACTCCCTGCATTTTTATAAATGCATTTTTGTAATTTCACATTTACAGCTGGTTTTGGCTCTGGGGTTTACATTCCTGAGATGTTTAGTCTGGCACACATTTTTAATTTATCTAAGGTCTGCTAGTTTATTGTGCATACTAACATCCTCCTGTATTCTCTTGCTCTGTGTGTCAGCTGTTCAGTTACTCCACTGCCTCCTTTACTGATAATAGTACTTGTAACAAATGCAGTATTGCTTTTGAGCTAAGTGCCTCTGAATTGCAAGAACGACTTTACACCAATAAAAACAAAATGCTAACTGCTGAGGCTCCATTAGCTGGTACAGAAACATTTAGCTTATCTGATCTTGATAGCAGATCCTGTGAAGTCAGGGACCTCAGGCCGGCGAGTTCAATGGAGACATGAAGTGAAAGTCAAGCCTGTGGTCTACCGCTAACCACCCCGTGTTTCACACTTTCCCAGAAGAAGCTGTCTCCAATCAAGTTAGCCATCAGGCTTAAATCCAACCGTAGTTTAGCTCTTTATTCAGCAGCACATCAGAAACATGGGAGCGTGACTACTCATGTTCTTTAATAAATGTCTAAAGGAGTGTTTTGAACAAAGTGTGGAGGACAGGTTAAAGGTCAGAGTTCATGAGCATCACGTCCTGGAGGAAGGACTTGTTCCTCAGCTTTTTTGTTTGGGCCTTAAGGCTGCTCCAGCGTCTGCCTGAAGGAAATGAGTTATAAAAATCTGGTTGTGAATGGCCAACACAAACCCCTCCACATGTCATGTAAGGTTTGTCGGCCTAAAAAAGCCTCATCAGGCGTCAAACACGTCAAAATAAAAATATCAGCTAACTCTTAATAATAATGAGTAAAGGTGTGAAAGAAGTACAAATTGGTGTGTAAACAATTAGTTCTGAAAATTGTTACTTGTCATTTTTAATTAAGTGGCTGTAGTTTAGCAAATCTGAGCAATTAGTTTGGTTTTACTAAGATGCTAATCAAACAATCACAAATCCTTTCATCAGATGTAGAAGATTCAATCAGGTCAGTTTACTTGCTGACTTGCAGATAAAAAGAAAGGAAAAATAAAAACAGTAGAAACTGGGAAGAAACTGTGGTGAAATGTTTCCACGAGATGCGTTTCATCTCTCTTCCTGAGGTTAAAAATGTTCTCCCAGCCCACGATGGTGGGCCTATCCCTGGAGTCCATTAATTAGTTAATTAGTTAATTAGTCCGAGCAGATGGCTATGCAACACAAATCAGACGGCTCTCTGAGCATGGAGCAGGAGAAAGGTAAGAGAAGGTGGGCAGAGAAGCGTCTTCAGTCACGAGTCCAAACCTCTCGACTGACTGCACGCAGCAGACATTTTCTTCTCTTTCACCCATTTTATTGCACAATGCCTGAGCGCTTCATAAATTATTAAACAAATTCTTTCAAAATTATTATTTGCCAAGCACAAACACATTTGGGTCACGGGTAACATCACAGCATCTTGTAGGAGGAAGCAGTGGTCAGATTGCAGCGGCCATTTATCCCAATGAATACTTTGCTCCAGTGAAGATTTTAAAAAGCATTTGTGGTTTATTTTTAGACTGCTCCCATCTCCCCCCTTATGTTTCCTCTCCCCTCACTGTCTCTCTGTGTTTCTCCCTCGCTCATCCGTCTCCATCCCCCGCTCTCTCCTATTACCCTACTCCTGACTTTCCATCCCTCTTAAAGGCACAGGCATTGTATGAAATGAGGTTGGCATGTGTAAGCTCCTGTGAGTGTAAGTACAGGATAATGCTAAAGATTAGAACATAAAACCATTAAGATGCAGCGTACCTCCATTTCTCACTTATGCACGGTGTCAGAGAGGGGGGCAATGAAAAATTCAGTCGGATGGTGTATTGTTCATAAAAATGTTTTTTTTTTGCAAGCAACTAATGACTGCCCGCACACTTGCAAATGCCGTCACATGCACAGTGTGCACACAGGCAAAAGGCATGCTTATATACAAACACACACACACACACACACACACACAAGGATAATCGCCTTAGTACAGTAACCCATTTAAAGCATTCCTGAGTGTGTGAGAGACAGCACACTTTCACCCACATACCAAACATTTTTTAACAATCTTACCAGAATCAAGGACACTATCATCCCTCACAATATCTCAGTGGGATATATCGCCTCCTTTATTTTTAAATGCATATATTTTTTTTATTTCCTCTGGAATTTCAGGGCTATGCGCTTAATTTAAATGCATGGGTGATCTTTAGACATCGGAAATATGAATCACAGCACAGATCTCAGAATTAATCAGGCACCTTTTCTGCAGGACACAAGGTCAAGGTGTTCATCGTGGAGGCAAACGACAATATTTGGGATTGTTTCGCTATCTGATCTCAGCGGCGATCTGTCTGGAAAGAGCTGAAAGCCAGCCGGATAGATCAGCAGGTTCAGGTGCGGCTCGATTCATAAAACTTTCAGTTCGTCCTTGTCCTCGTGCCTCTCGGCCGCCACTGTCAATGACAGTGTGGATTACGTTGCCCTCTGTTAATACCCGCTGCAACTGCTGGACTCCATCTGAAACAACTCCAGTTTCTCTGTTTATCATTACAGTGATATGTTGAAACAGCCCCGATGCAATAAACACGATCTGATTACCCAACCTGGCAACGATGAGGACTGCCGCAAATAGTCTTTGTGCAAACAGCTCCGGAAGATGATGGAGAATGTAAATACTTGACTTTCCTGATATCCAGGAACACAAGGACTACACACACACACACACACACACACACACACACACACACACACACACACACACACACACACACACACACACACACACACACACACACACACACACACACACACACACACACACACTCACAAAACAACTCAGCCCAAACAACCATTGCAAAGCTCCAAAAGAATGGAAAAAATAAACATAAACATTTTTAAACACAACAGCAAAAAAAACATCACTTTTAATTGGGTGAACATACACCTAAAGCGCTAAGTTGTCAGCGGTGTTTCAGGAGTAAAGTGGTTCCGGTCCTCGTGCCTCTCTCTCTGATGGAGAGCATATTAATACATATTTTAATTAAAAAGACAAACAAAAATGTCCCATTATGTTCAGCCCAATTGAACACAGTGACTACACCTATTTGTTGTTGGCTGCTGGCAGATAACACTGTCCTGTCTCCTGCTACACTATCCATGATCGGTGGCATAATTAAACCGAAACAAGTTTGAATCATAGCAACAATCTTAAAAATGGGACGTTGAAGTAAACCAAAAATCTGCAAGGGTAAATATAGAATTATAACGGATTGGAGTTCAGCTTTGTGTGATATTTTCTTGTGCATTCTTATGTTGGCATAAACGCAACGAAACCAAGCATTGGCTAAAATAGATTAAAAAAAATGTGAATTACGTAGTGAAAGATACAATAACACAAAAAGATTGAGAATGTTACACCGTACTACTAAGGTAAGGTTTCTGCTAAGATGCTTTGGTGTGACCTTTTGGTTGTTTTTAATTATATGCTAATCTGTGGCATTTATTAATAGTAATAAAGGTTGGTCCATGTTGTGTTCTGTTATACAAAAAGCCAGCAATGACCAATCAGTTGGTAGAAGAGAAGTTAAGTGCCTGCCCCGTAAGCGCAGGGTTGCAGGTTTGTGTAGCTATGAGTCTGTCGTGTTGCTGTGTCCTTGGGCGTGACCTGCTGATGGTGGTCAGTGGGACTGGTGGCATCTGTGTATGGCAGCCTCGCTCCTTCACTGTGCCACCTGTGTGTGAATGTGGGTGTGAACGGGTAAAGGGCTGTAAAGTGCCTTGGGGGTTTGAAGAACTCCACAAAGGCTACATAAATAAATAAAGGCCATTTACAATTTTACTTTATGCTAGAATGACAATGATTGTTTGGAAAGGGGTGTTTTGGCCACATTTGCCCATCTTAATCATTTAAAGTGTGAAATATGAAATAGACATGTTATAATATCCATCCATCCATTTTCATCCATATATCCAGGGTCGGGTCGCAGGTGGCAGCAGCTTAAGCGGAGAGGCTCTCCCCAGCCACTTGGGCCAGCTCCTCTGAGGGAATCTAAAGGCGTTCCCTGGCCAGCTGAGAAACATAATCCCTCCAGCGTTTCCTTTGGGTCTCCTCCTGGTTGGACGTACCCGGAAAACATCACCAGGGAGGCATCCAGGAGACTTTCTAACCAGATGCCCGATCCACCTCAACTGGCTCCTCTTGACGTGGAGGAGCAGAGGGTCTACTCCGAGCCCCTCCCAGATGACCGAGCTTCTCACCCTATCTCTAAGGGAGAGCCCAGCCACCCTGCTGAGAAAACTCATTTTGGCCGCTTGTATCCACGATCTCGTTCTTTCGGTCACTACCTAAAGCTCATGACCATAGGCGAGGGTAGGAACGTAGATCGACTGATAAATCAAGAGCTTCGCCTCCCGGCTATTCACCATGACAGACCGGTACAACACGCAGACACAGCACCAATCCTACTACCAATCTCCCTCTCCCTCTTTCCCTCACTCAAAACAATACCCTGAGATACTTAAACTCCTCCACTTGAGGCAGGACCTCACCCCAATTTCTAGTCTATAAAAACGGATCATGTATTGTCTAATGTTCTTATAACAATGTTATAATAACCTAGTGTATTTACAAATCAAATGCAATAGCGTAACAGTAATAAAGAAACCAAATTGGCCCTTGCAACCTGATGATTATCCACTAGAGGGCAGTATAGATGTACAGAACTGGGTGTGGCAGGTTTGTGATGAAGGTAACAATCCTGATACTCCATCTAGATGCTTTAAGGACAGAAAAAGTTCCACATGATTTTGCAAAAAAAAAAGTCTAAAGAGGTTAAACTTTATGAATGAATAAAATATGTTTTGTGTGTAATTAATGAGTAGCTCACCCTTTAATGAGCTCTGGCTTCACTTTTCCCCACAAATCTTCTCTGCTCTTGCAGGCAAAATTACACACTGTGTAATATTATTTGACTTCGGCAGAAATGTATTGCTTAAAGAGCAAGTCACTCCCTACCAGAGTCTAACTCCACTCCCATTTCCTGTTTGAAAAATTTGCCACCAGGAGGCGTTGCCTGGCAGACTGAGAGGGTGGAGCCGCTGACAAATACACACACACACACATAGGCTCACAACAGCATTGTGACATCACATGGTACCAGCTAATGTCACAGGGTACCTCTAGGCCAATAGCAATGGCAGATTTAAATTCAAATGTAGTGCAGAATTTTTACCTTAAGAGGGTTCTGACAGTTTTAGGCAGAATACTTCAATTTTAACTAAGATGCACTAAAGTACCAAATTATTGACTAAGCGTGTCTACAGTATGATTTGGGATTCATTTATATAGTTTATCAGCAAAAATATTTCATTTGGGGTGACTTTCTCTTTAAAGGAAAAAATAATTTGAGAATGTTTTCAATAAAAATAAATACTACACTTTTTAAATGCGTGTGAAGTTTCTCAGTCATTCGGGACATGGTGATCCTGTTGGGATAAAACTAAGGCAAATGGACTTTTTTATGTACCGAGCTTTTGATAAAAAAAGGTACATCATAGTTTTCCCTTTTTTTGACCAAAACTCTTTAAGAAAATAAAGAAGCCTATTTTTTTAATCTCTAAATTTTAATACATCACATTTGGATATCAGGGTTTCACTTTAGACCCACCTCTTATCTTAGGCTTGGTGAAATCGAGACGCCTCAAACTTACCGAGCACGCCGAGCCGGTAGTTCATGGTGACAACAATTACGTTTCCGTAGGCAGCGAGGACGCTCCCATCGAACATGTTCCCTGAACCCTCCATGTAGGATCCTCCATGGATGAACAGCATCACAGGTTTTTTACGACGATCCCGAATATCTGCAGTGACACAAACAAACAAGGGCTTGTAAATACGCTTTTATTGATCATTTTACATATCCGTAAAAATTTAATTAGAACTGCTTCACAATTCTAGACACATCTTGATTTCATCTTGATTTATTCCAAACTCCAGATATAGCTAGAATAGTTTTCATACAAAGACACATTTAAAGTCCCTTCTGCCAGCGAAAAATTCAAAAAGTAAAGAAAGATAACAAAATAAACTACGGACCTATCTAGTGGATTTAATTTTTTTCTTCTTTTCTTGTCTTGTGCTGCAAACTGTTATTCCCCATCATGCGTGGAGCAAATAACACAGGCAGTCCTTATGCCTTTTCTGTTTCTGGTGTCTTTGAGCCCATCAGTATGTTGCGGTGCTTCACTTTGTCAGCTTGTGCCTGCCCACCCCCCCCGTACTGATGTCCCTATCACCCTCTCTCACCGCGTCTGTGGTACATTCTGATTGTCTGAGCGTGGATAAGGCTGAGAGAGCTGCCAGTACACCCCAGTTAGGCTGAACGTCTGCACTGTGCAGGCCCTGTGGATAATTTGTATGAAAGGCAGACCAAGTGGAAACATAAATAACAGCCACAGCATCTGTTTACCCTGATGAGCTTCAGCACTCAGCGAAGGAAAGGGTGGTGGGGGTGGGGGGTGGGGGGATAAGAGGAGAGAAAGAGAGATAGGGAGGAGGAGGGGGTGAAATACTGAAGAGAGAGGAAAGAGATGAAAATAGGGCAGCATGAGAAATCTGATGGGCGAAGGAGTGGATGGGAGGTACACACACACACATATGCCAGAAAAGCTAAACGTGATACCACGGATGAAAGCCAATAAAATGTAAGAGTACAAAAACAAGAGACACATTGCATGGCACACTAATGAACATTCAAACTCGCACAGGATTCACACCGTATTCATACAAAGACACACACACACACACTCTTACATAGACAGCTGTGATGTTGAGTCGCTATGGAAACTGCTTCTCGCTAATAGAACTGCACCAGCCATTCCATTGCACCGACTCGCTGAATGCCTGTTGCCGTGGTAACAAATTCCACTCACGTATTTGCACACCCGTCTGCATCACCACCTGAATCTCAGGTTACACATGCACTTGGGTGCGTCACTCAGTCGCGGTTGCACATGCGACAGTGGCAAAGTGACACACGACGGTTCACAGTATTTGTTTGTCTCAGCCTTTTTTCTTTCTTTTTTCTTCCCGGAGATCACATGTATGAGACAAACAGGCTCGAAAATAAAACGCTCAACTACACACTCTGCTGCGCCGCTCTTTTCCGTCCCTTCTTTGGTGTATTCTGAGCCTCGCTTGATTTCCCAGAGGATATATAAGCAAGTTCAATTATCCTGGCGTCACTAAGACAGTATAGAGGAGTGACGTAATAACCGGCCGTCATCAGCCATGCTCACAGCAGTGCTCTGAATGCAAATGAAATCCAGAGAGAATGAAAGAGAACCTGAGCAATGGCTGGAGTCTACTTTTTTAAGGATAAATGATTATGTTCTTTTTGAGTGTACTATAGCCAAATGCTTGCTGGAGGGTAATTGTCGTACTTTTCTCTTTGAATTCTCCTAAAAGGTTTTCTTTTCTCTTTTTTCTTTAGAGTTGCTACTGGATAAGTAAACCAGAGTTTTAAAAGTTTATGTAATAAACAAGGTTGTCAGTTACTGAATGTTTGGAGTTGTGATTAAGTAGCAGCCGACGGATGTTTGAGGTAGCACTGACACAATTATGAAACTGTTGTTGCAGATTGTCGAACATTTATGTTTGCTTTACTGCTAAAACTACAAATCTACACATCCACATCTCTCACAGAAGACAGAAACATCGTACATGATCCACAGTCTTGTATGGATAACAATGAATAATTGGCGTATCATTGTCTAAAATGAAGAAAGATGTCTCAAACATAATAATTCTTAGCCAAACAACAGCCAAACGGGAGCTGTGTCTTTTTTATACCTTTTGTAATAACAGTAAAGCCTTTAGTTTGATGATAACGAGACAGGCCATAATGTCAGTGATGAAAAACAGAATTAAAACATTCATTATTGCATCAACCCCAGAGTGGGCCTGTACCACCCCAACAGCAAGGTTAGTTGTGTCTATCCACAGCAACACAATAAGAATGGTTACCATCATTGTACATAGTGCACCGAACAAAAAGCAGTTTGCACATTAATTTTTCCCATCCCTGTTCCAGCTGTGATTGCATCCGACTCAACCCTAAGGCAACCAAAAACACTCAAAAGTTTGCTTCAGTCTTGTCTGCTGCCATGTTTTGGGTTTTGTTCTAGAAGCGATTTTGATCATATGAAAATGGCATGGCAACAAGAGGACAGAGCTCCAGAAAGGACATTACCAAGACAACTGTTAACACTAAAGGTACAAACAGAAAACTAGTTGAAGGAAACACATGATGGATTACAGGAAGGTAATTAAGCCGTGCATGTACTAAAAGCACAAATGACTCAACAAGCATTGCTGCATTATTCATTTGGTACATTTGAAAATACCAAGCACTTTGTGGAAATTAGTCATGTTGATATATACCGTTTGGACAAGATCTAAGCAGACCGTGGTTATGTCTCAATAGATTAGTGCTGCTCTTTGCTTGAACCGTTATCCCACTGGTAAGTATGACACTTTAGTTTAATGTACAGCCAATCAATCAATCAATCAATCAATCAATCAATCAATCAATCAATCAATCAATCAAAGCTTTATTTATAAAGCGCCTTCCGCAACCCTGTCAGGAAGCCCAAAGCGCAGCCAGGTCACATTAGTATACAATGTAACTGCAAGTTAAAGTTAAAGTCCCATTAGTTGTCACACACACTGATGTGTGTGCGAAATTTGTTCTCCACATTTGACCCATCCCCTGGGGGAGCGGTGAGCTGCAGACACAGCCGCGCTCGGGAACTATTTGGTGGTTTAACCCTCCAATCCAACCCCTTAATGCTGAGTGCCAAGCAGGGAGGCATTGGGTCCCATTTTTTCAAAGCCTTTGGTATGACCCGACCAGGAATCGAACCCTGATCTTCCAGTCTCAGGGCGGACACTCTACCACTAGGCCACTGAGCTGCAAACTGAAAGAGTTATGTCTTGTTCACATTTAGTAACAAAATGTTTTTATTGTGTCTTTATTTTGCAATCAGGTTTGCGAAACCTTCCCGAATTTGAATCACGTTTTTTGCGCTTTCTGTCATGGAAAACAAAGTTGAGAAGTGTTACAGACATGTTCACTTCGTAAGAGTGATGCCCTGTGACCCATGCAAGGAAATTGAGGACCCTTGCAAAACGTTTGGATATATTTAGTAAACTCCCTCAAAGATCCCATTTGCAATTTGCTGCCAACAGCTGCAGCTCAGTGAGATGCTGGCTTTAAGAAATTCATAAAACATAAACAGTGAGGTGAATAAGGGCCTGTGACCAGGACCAGGACCTACAGGCTTTCCTGCTTGCCTTATAAACACCCCCCCACCCCCACCCCCACCCCCACCCCCCATCAGCAATTCTCAGTAGTAATGTCTTATCTCCTTTAAAAAATGCCTAGTTCTTTTCCATTCCTCAGCTACGCTCTCATTCATTCCCTTATGGTAATTTCTATTGATTTCTGCGTAAAAGACTTAAAAGCTTGAATTAGCACTTTCTTTTGTAACCAACCTCACAACTGAGCGATGCAGTTTCTTACGAGTGACTTTCAAGTAAGATGCCATTACGACAATGTTCCAGCACCGGTGTCCAATTCAAAATTCAGCTGTTAAAATAGGATCTAAAATAGGACCCTGGCCCTTGTGATCCTTTCTGGATACGTCAGTGGTCGGCATAAATGTCAGGCTCTACCAGTGTCCTCCTCGTCCACCCATTCACTTCCTACTCCTCCACGTCTCTCTCACTGCCAAACCTCTATAAATGTCATTTCATCCTGCACTTGTCTTTATTATGAGTGTGTTTTTCACCTGTCCCCCTTTGTTGCCCTCCCCGGTGCTCAACTTTTTCCTCTTCTTTCATCTCTTTTCTATCAATTATTCCCCCTTTTCTCCACAGTCCTACATGAATCCAGCCTTCTGTTTTCACACCACACATGGATTAGCTAGATCTGTCTTCTTGTTTGTCTCTTTTATAAGGCTCAACAATTAGAGATGCAGGAGAGTTAAAGATAGAGAGAGCAATACTCATAAAATAGAGCTCAAAATACAGAAAGCAAAACAAAAATAATTAAATAACATTGCATGCAATTTAGGAAATGGGTTTCTGAGCATAGATGTAAACATGTGTTGTGCTCAAGCAGTCACGACATGCAATGCTCAAAGAGTGTGCATGTTGCACTGGAACAGATGCTTCCTGCACACATTTAGTTTAAAATGGATTTGGAAAGCAAGACCAAAAGTCTGCATAATTCTTCTGCTGTTCTTGAAAAATTAGAGAAAGTGTTGAATGATGTCATGTAGAACAATAATTTAGCAGACCATTTCACAAGAAGTTTAGAGGCAGAATAAAAGGAGGTGAAAGAGGGCTGAATATCGATTTGTGAGAGAAGCATCACACAGGGCGGCGAGAACATCAGCGTGCGGTTGATCAGGCACATAGCAACCAAGAAAGGAAAGTAAATTAGCTTCCCGTGCGAGTCCCCAAAAGTGGGAGTTGTGACGAGGGGGGAATGATGAACAACTATTTTGTAGGTAGCTTTTAGTAATCTAAATCCGTGCTTATGAAAGAGAAAGACAGATTTATCTGCTGATGAAAACAGTGAACATTAGACAATGTGATGTGCACTGAGAGCGATGATTAATATTACAGATGCAAACTCTGCATCCTCCATCAAATCTGAACAAACAGAGAAATAAGTGAGAAAAACATGCAATTCAAATACCTTCATCCCTTGGTCTGTTCGACGTGGACTCATCATGCTTTTTTGTGAGTGGACCTGAAGTTCAGAAAAGAGACAAAAGACATACTTTTAGGAAATATTGAACTTAATAACAAACTAGGTTTAAAAACATTGTACTTGCTTGTACATTAGTGGCTCTGTACAAGGATTATACACGGTTTCCTAATACATAACCCCAAACTCATCTGTTTTAACTGCTTGGTAAATGACCCCGAGGCCACTCCTCATCAACCCTTTTCCCAATCAGTCCAGATGCATTTCTGCTTTGCAAAGAAAAAACCAATAGGCAGAATCAGGCAATCTCTTTTGGGGTCAGAAAAAGAAAAGGAATGCCAAGAGACTATGTGTCCCGCTTCAATTTAAGCAAGCACCACAGCCTGAATGCTAAAAGCGATAAATAAATTCACATTAAACACTAGCCTAAAAGCTGAAATGAGAGGATTTTGGAGAACATTTAGTGAAGAATGGAGCGTATTTTTTGTTGTTAACTCATCCAGCAAGGGCTTGTGACAGGATTTCCCTCATCAAGGTCAGAGAGGGTCCCAACATAAGCTTTAATGGTCACACCAGTTAAATGCTCCATAGGGGAAAGCCAATAACAAGCGTTTATCACAGTGACCAGCCAATGCCCCGCCGTGTCAACCTTTGTTAGCCTTAACTGATAAGGACCCCATTAATTTGTCCCCCCCCCCCACCCCCCACCCCCCACCCCCCCTTCTCGTTTTGGGTGAGTGGAGCTTCCAACCAAACTATGAACTGGTGCATTTAGCGTAACACTCACTTTCATCTGGCTCCAAATGTACCTTCCCCGACTCACCAGCGAGGCGGATTTTCAGCTTTTTGTTTAAAGAAACCCTCTGTGTTGTGTTGCCAAGTGGTGTATCGCCCTGATGGTGCGCTGTTTCTCCCCTACTGCAGAAAACCTCACAGTGAGGTGCTGGCATGTACCCTTTTCACAGGGCTGTGCATCTATTGACAAGATAGACGCACAGCTTCGCTCCATTCCACCACTGCGTTGCCGCATTCTCACTCATCCGTCTGTTTGTATATGGTTTCCTGATATAAAACGTTCATCTTCCGCCTTAATAGGTATGGATCAATGGTAAAGGGATTAGATGCATCCTCTCAGTACCACTATGCAGGCGCCTGGTCCTCAGAGCACTTAATGCAAGAGCGAGGGATGGTGCAGCCGGTGCTTCGGAGCCACAGAAACAGGTGGACCGACCGGTAATGGAAAGAAAGGCCTATTAGTCTTCTGGCTTGTCAGCAATCCTCCACTACTTAGCACCACTCTAAAACCACACCTTTCTGTTTAATGGAGTCAACTTTGGTTTCAGTTGAGTTCTCAGCTTCTGGAAGAGACAAACTATCTGAGGATGAGCGCCGCTCAGGAAGTCGCACCCTGTGAAAGGACCCAATCCTAAATAGTCTTACATGGAGACAACATGTCCAAAAGACAGATTTATAACAAATCTTTACTTTATTTGTCAAACTATTAATCCATTTTTATGTTTCTTTTAATTAAGTTCATCATGTCAGGTAATTATATATGTTCCATTAAAGTAACACTGAAAAGTTATGACTATTTTCACTAAAGCTAGAGCTTTATCATTGATCTCTGTGATTTTTGCATTGCATTTACACTCTACTGACCAGATACTGAACTTAACAGCTTTGTGGAGCGGCTAGGTGCCCTATAGGGGAAAACTTTTTTCAGTTTGTCGATCGTCAATAAAAAGCACAAGTGGTAAAAGTGATGGAATACTGTTTTGGAGGCAGAGCAAAGAGCTAAAACTAAAGTGAACACTAGAACACTAGCCTACACTAGTTTTAGGTAGCTAAAGGAGGCTACAAAATCACAAACTGATGGTGACCTGGCTTTGTTGCTACTGGACCAACAATGTGGATATTTTTACCTTGTGGTTTGTGTTAGTGTTAGATTTTGTGGCTAGCCCAACAGTAGGTTGCAGCAGCATTGTTTACGACAGTTGTAATTTCACTTTCAACCAGTAGGGCAGAGGAGCAGGAAACTGCTCTGTGTTACTGTTACAGTTTTAGAAAGTACAATAGATTCAGGCTTTTTGGCCCTGAGCGCACATGCTAACATTAGCATGCTAATATGTGGACTCTGCTAAAAAACTTGATCATTTTTACATCTGCATGCAGCTATGCAAATATAAATAAGGGTGGTCGACATGGCCTCAGACTTATTTGAAATGCTCTTTAAGGTGATGTGGCAGCAAATATAAAAGGGAAACCAAAACTATTAAGCTCGAAAAGTAGCTCAGTAAGATTGGACATGAATCAGCCTCATGATCATGGTTTGGTTCATGTATTACCCTTTAAGTCCTATCGACTGTTATTTTATGCAAGAAGATATTTCACAATAAAAGTCTTGCCTTCAGAAACACACAAGCAATCAGTGTTAGGACTTTTATCATGAATTTAGGAATTGCAGCAAAGCAAATCAAGTCACACTAACAACAATGAAATATAAAGTCCTGTTTTGAATTAAATCTAGTTTCATTTAAAGGTTTACTACCATAAGCAGTCAATTTAAATAAATCTTCTTGTATTTTGGAAAATTTAATAAACAGTTTTGCTTGATGGGAACGAACATCAGAACTAAATTTCCTGGAAATGGAAGGGAGACATTTTATTCTAAACTGTAAATGCCAAACTAATTAATGCTCCAGAAGAAAACTCAGGGTATCTTAAAATGATTTAAGTGAATCTTTTAGAGGCCATGGTTGTCTCTATAAAGCATTTTGTCAGTTTGCAGATTTTTTTCTCCTTACTGGAAAAATGAAGCTTTTGTTTGCTAAATGTTAAGATCAAAAGTTACAATATCCAACATTTATTGAAATGTTTTAGCAAGAAAACAAAATAGTATTTACAGAAAAAATATAGTAAGCGATTACTGATTGTTTTATGAAGCGCCTTGGGGGGTTGTAGAACCCTAAAGTTAGAGTCCCTACCCAACAAGTAGTGTAGCTAGCTGCTAATCTAAAATATATATATATATAAATTAATTAATAAATTGAAGATGATTTATACAGTTTTGATTTTGCACTGAAATGTGATGTTTAACCACAATCAAATATTTCATGGATTAACGGATAATTAAAGGTTTGAGGAAACACTGAAATGCATTAAGAAGGATATGGAGTGGGAAGTGGTCTAAAAGGGGGATACACACATTTTAGGGCCAAAATAATCTTTTCCGTTTGTCCCAGAGCAGATGCCTGACAGTGGGCTGACTGCCGCATGGTGTAATGAGCCACTGCTCGGGTGAAATTCAATTGCCTATGGAGGAACGTTCAGCTCAGGCTGTCCCGGGACGGTACTGTTTGACCTAACGCAGCTCCATCTCAACTGCATTTCTCTCCGCCTCAGCGAGCTAGTGGCCAGAACGCTAGCTGTCTTCCGTCCCTCTCCATTTCCTCAGTGCAGTAAACGGGATGAAGCTGCAGTGTGTCATGTCTGTGGTGGCCTGTCTACTTGACAAGGTGTCAGACACGGCCTCAGCATCCCATCCACCCAACTCCCCCACTCTCACGCACACACATACACAAACGGCAACTTGCAGCACATGCAGTTATATCCTTTTTGCTCTCCATCTCCTCTGCTGCACCCACCTCCATCCTTGCCCCCTTTGAAATATGGTTTTTAATAAAGTGCGCGGTAAATGGCTGCTCTTGTGGCAATAAAAATGAAGGATCTCCGGCCTTTGCCTGGGGAGTGTCTTGAGGAAATAGGAACATGGTGAGACAGTTCTCTCCTCTAACAACTTGTCTGCACATGAGTTTAATGTTGAGCATAACAGGAGGGTGAAAAATGCACATTTTAATCTAAAAGACCATTTGTGTTATTTGAATTGCATTAAGTGGGCTACTTGGTGATCTGCTAGGGAAGGGCACCATGCTCATTCACATTCAGAACAGGGATCCTTTCCACTGCCATCCGCATAAAGATGGAGGAGCGAGAGGAGTGGAAAGAAGAGGCAGTCATCATTTTAGAGAGGGCAGAGCAGGAAGGGTGAGCAGATGCACGGAGCAAAGATGGTGTAGGATTTCCTATTTTATCTGAAGATTTTTGCCAAGCACCCGGTCAGCGAACAAGTTCCTGGGTATGAGACACACTGTGCATGACTCAAGCTAGAATAAGAAGGTCATGAAACGTTGAACAGATCTGGCAGCAGAAGACTATTTTCAAGGCTATGCATGAGTCTGTGCTGCCAATTCATTTTCAGATGTGAGTGTGAATGCAGCTCCATGTCACTAAAGGATACTGGCCACATGGAAAAATGTCACGTAGTCACAAAATACGAAACTTTAGTATTGAGAGTGTGTGTTTGTGTGCTGCATAGTTCAAAGAACTACTGCAGCAGGAAGTTGGCTTTGGCTGTCCAACATGTTTGTCTAAAGAGAGCAAAACTAGAAATCAGGTAATCCTGGACCTTGTGTTTTTATTCTTGTTTCATCCCTACTTCACACTGGAAGCATCAGCGGCAGGGAGCGTAGCTGCTTCAAATAGAACCCATTATAGTCTATGGGGGCGTAACAAACCAGCAAGACTCGGCAATTTTTAGGCGCGTCCCAGAAATGGCACCCCGCTCCTCTAAAGATAGGATCGGGTTCTATTGTTGCTGCGAGTTGCTTCTGGAACACATCAATTAAGGCAGTTAACATAGGGCTTGGAAATCACACATGGTTTCTGTGTGAAAAGTCTGGTAATTTTCTAAATAAAAGGCTAGTGCATTTTCATATCTATGTAGATTACGTCTATACGTGTGACCTCGTGGCATCTTTACTCCCTGCATTGTTCAAGAACTGCAGCGTTGTGTTTTTATGGCTTTCATTCTGGCAATGGAGAGGAACAACCTCATTAATGTCATCAAACAGCAATATCAAACGTGATTTCCTTCTTTTTGGCTTAATGGGAGATGGCATAAACAAGCCACATCCTTTGAAGTCTCAAGGAATCTTGTGATCTCGTGATTCCTGCAAGGAGAATGGTGGAGAAGCCACTTTGTGACTAAGGCCTAGTCCACACGTAGACGTTTTTTTTAAACGAATATCCGCCCCTCCAAAAACTTGCATCCACATCACCTCGTTTTAAAACAAAACTCTGTCCACACGTACCCGGATAAATACGTTGTTAAGGACATGCCAGACCTGTAGGCGGCAGTACTTCCCCCGTTCTTAACCTCGTCCTTCGTCTGTGGTCTTCCGCAAGTAGCAGTAATTCCGCTCACAAAAACAAACAAGCAAAAAGCGCTTGGACAATTGATAAAGCGAGCGCAGCTCTGAGGGCATCCATGCTGTCGGCTAGTGTAAACACAGGTCGCACATGTGAAAGTGACGTTGCGGACCTTAAAACTCCAGTTTTGTCTGTCCACATGCAGACACCCAAAACGGAGAAAACGCAGATCTTCACTTTGGCCGGAGTTTTAAAAAGATCCGTTTTCGTGTGAAAAAGATCCGTTTTCGTGTGGATGACAGGCCAAAACGTAGAAAAATATCTACGTTTTGGCAGATCCCCGGCTACGTGTGGAGAGGGCCTGAGACTGTCTTGGTGTGTACAGGCACGCAGCAAAACTCCTGAGTATACATGCTGCTGCTCCGCGATACTCTTGCTTCCAGTGTGAAGTAGGGGTGACAGTATCCGTTGCGTTTGGGCGGTGTTACACTGATTTGTGTAACTGTCAGATTCTGTGATTTTGGGAGGGAGCCTCAAGGAAGGGGTTGAACCTTAGAATTGTTTATTTTTTTCTTTTTGTTTTTCACACTGTAGCTTGCTTGAACTTCTTTTCCAAGAATGTGTATCACACCGTTACCCTGACATGATTGGACTGGTAGAGCAACCTTTTAGCAGTGCAGCTTTGGGATTAAATCTAGTTATATTTCTTTATTCCATTTTTGTGTCAACAAAATGTGATTCATTTGCTATTCACACACACACACACACACACACACACACACATACAGTATATATATATATATATATATATATATATATATATATATATATATATATATATATATGTGTGTGTGTGTGTGTGTGTGTGTGTGTGTGTGTGTGTAACCGTCTCAATTCATCAAAGCACATAGGTAAGGGCCTCCCATTGGATAGTTACCGCATGAATGATTATGTTTCAGCTGGCAACAAGTTACTTAACCGACACAGTAAGTAGCTTCTCTTAATGTCAGAAGACAATTCCTGTGGCGTGGAAAATATGTTATTCTGTTTAGGAAAGATCAAATAATTTGCATGCACCATGCAAAGAAAAGCTCCAGTGAGACATCTAGAACAACTCAAATTGGATTAAGATCTGTTTGGTTTTAGATGCATGCATCTTTAATGAATCAGACTGGAAAAGCACAACATTAGTTCAAATATTTTCTTGTTTTTTTTTTTTCTGATGAGTGCCTCCTTCATATCACTAACATGCACCAGCAGTATAAACTGTAACATTATCAAAGATGAATAGACTCCTTACATGTAGGTCATATTTTTATAGTTGTTGCCATTGCAAAGCCTCAAGCCGATAGAAGGGTTAGGGTTAGGATTTTTAAGAACTCCTATTGGCCGAACTGACAATCTGAGGATTCTAACAATGTTAACTATTTCAGGGACTGTAAAAGTGGTCCTACTTGGAACATCAGTTCAATTCCAGGAGTGCTTTCTCCTACTCCTGGAATTTTTCTCACACACAACTTCAACAAGTCCTTGGAGACTGCAGCCGCCTCGTGTAAGCAGTGACCTCTGACAATAAGTGACAGGATCTGACAAGCAGACGGAATACATGTAAAATCTGTCTCACTCATTTGCACACCTTCTCCCAGGAGAACAACTCCAGAGACTGAACATCATCCTGTCCTTGAGCATGTGACGTGCATCACACAGTTAACACACTGCACAACAATAAGTGCTCGTTAGGGTAATTTTAAAAGATTTAAATGAAGCTGATTCAGCATTTTTTTCCTTGCTTTCAGTTTTTTCAAATAAATTTCAATCTTGATCTTTAAAATTCTTTTAAAGTATTTTTTTTAGTATTTAAATGAACCTTCAATTTTAGGTTTTGTGCTAAAGTACAACACACGTTTGTTTTCCTGAATGCGCCCTGCAAGTCTCAGGTGAACCCATTCATACAGCTTTAATTAGTAGTGCAGCTCACATGTATACTACAGGTTTAATCTCCTATTTTATCAGTTTGTTTGCTTTTTTTAATTACTCACTAAAAGTAATACATGATAACAAAACAAACTTAGATTTCTTATGAAGAAAGTGAGGTTTCATTGTTTTCAACTTGTTTTATCCCAAAGTATCTATTTTGCATCAGATTTGTGTCTTAGATCAAACCAATTATATGAATTTGTCTTATCTGTGTACCTAACCTAAAAAATATGATTTTTTTTTCAGTCTTTGAAAGCACCGTTGCAAAGGAGCAATAAAAAACAATCTTTCATCCCAGTCTTTGAGGTAAGACTAACTCGTGCTCTAACAAATCTTTAATCTGGAAGTTTTTAGTTGCTGAATCATAATTTTCTCATTAATCATAGGTAAAAAAGCAGTTTTCTTTTAATTACAACTCTCTGAGACAAATTTGAATCAGCCAAATTTGTTACCAGCTAGTCAGAGGTGTACAAAAACTGGAAATCGTCTCAGACCCTAAAACCAGAATCTCTAGTGTCGTCGTTAATGCAACTTGTAGCATATTTGTGGCTAAATTAGTGAGAAATCAATGCAGGTCAAAAGCTTTTTTCCAAGTGTGTATCAAATGATTATAAAAGTTGCAAGCTCAGACAATGTTTGAGGGTGGGGGTAGGGGGTTGTTCTCCAACAAAAAGAGACGTAGCCTTTGATCTTCATGTGATTAAATATAGAAAATATTCTTAGAATAATTTTGTATGATTATGGTTTCGATTAAGTGAAAATAAATAGGTAAAAAAATGCCTTTTTATAATTAGGGAACAGTAAACCAGATTTATTAGCAATGGAACCATTATTTTTGTATTAAAATGGCTATAGTTAAGTAAATACTGTACAACCTTGTAGTTTCTGTTTAGGTGAAGCCTCCTTACAACATATAAAATGCACACATGCATTGCCATATATTTCATAAAACTGCTTTTATAGATATTTATAAATAAATGTTAAGTTCACTGCACAAATAAAGTAAGCAAAATGTGTTAAATAGTCATATATGATGATGCAACATTTTACTCTACCTACATATTTGAGACCCAGATATTTTGGGAGAATGTGTCACATAATTAAATATAAATAACTATAAAGACAATAGTTGTCAAACTATTGTTTTTTAATGCTAAACACTTAAGTGACAAGAGCTAGCTTAGCTTAGTGAAGGATGGTGAGGTCTCAAATATTCAGAGGCTCAAATTGACTTAATGAACCTAATTAATATTGCTATTAATAGTAATAACACTTTATGCAAAAAGACCGCAACTGAGATTCAAACCTGCAACCTCCTAGCAGTGAGGCAACAGGACTGCCAACTGCACCAACATGGAACCCCTGAAATAAGTCTGAATAAAATATCAAGATTTCATCAAATGCTCTCTAAAAAACTTCAATGAAAATAAAAACCTATAAAACTTCATCAAAACATTCTTCATAAGTTCTGCCTCTTTTTGTGTACAAAAACTGGACTGAAAATACATTTCCCTACTGTGTCTAAAGAAGAGTCAAACAAGCCAGTGTTGGTAACTCTAAAACATTGCAATTCATGGGAAAATACATAAAATTTCTAAATTATTGATAGAACTGACATCAGTCTTAGTCCTTGTGAGGATCCTGAGTGTCTTTTGAGTTTTATTAAGGCAACACTAAAGGGATTTTAGCACTTTACGCTATTGCTTTCAAGCTGGGTTCAGTGGTTCTTGAGCCAGAAACTTGCTGGTAGCTCATAAGACTAGCAGTTAGCCTTTTCAGCTAGTCGACCATCAATAAAAATGCAAAAAAAAAAAAAAAAAAAAAAAGGAGTTTTGCTTATTTTGTTGGCAACATAGCGGAGCCTGGAATTAAAGGTAAGGCAGTAATGCATTTAAATGTGAAGCAAACAGCTTAAACCAGAGAGCACATCGGCATGGCCTACATTTATTTTTAGGGAGCTAAAGGCAGCTATAAAATCATGGACTGATGGTGACCTGGCTTTGTTGCTACTGGACTTCTAAGTAATACATGTTGTCTGACAGCATGATTTTTTTATATTTTGGTTTATTTAATGTATACTGGCTTGTTTCAGCATTAGCTCGTTGTTAACGCTAGCGACAGCAGGCTGTGGCAAGGTTGTTTACGATAGTTCAATCAGTAGGAGGGAAAAGCGTAAAACTTTAGTGTTGCTTTAGCTCTTGGTTCATAATTAAAGTGAATTTGTTAATAAGAGGATTTTACCAGAATGTAACATTTAAAACATGATCAGAGCAGAACAAGACCTATTTTTACTGTGAAATGTTTAAGACAATAATTACTTATTTCTGTCATCTAAAAAAATTTAAATTATGTGCAAATAATACATTTTTTGTAAAAAAAAAATAAAAAAATAAACACTAATACATCAGGAACGGATTTGAACCTGTCCCAACCCAAGAAAAGTAAGTATTGTTTTTTCCAGACTCACCGTCCTCCGTGGGTACATAAATGTTGAGGTAAAGGCAGTCCTCGCTCTGGTTCTGAACATAGGTCGCTGCAGCATCCAGGTTGTCTGTGAACCACACTGGTAGCATGATCTCAGGTAAAACCCCATGCACATTCTGGGGACATACTGGTGCAACAGTGGTAGCATTGCGTATCTCCTGCCAGGAACCCGGGGCTTCAGGGGGCTGAAAGCGCCGCTCGCCGATGGGAGCGGTGGCGTATGGCACACCCAAGAACTGTTCCACAGGGCCTAGGATCTCATTGTTGAGCTCCTTCCTGATACCTCGGACTTTTCCATAGCCGGTGGATACTATGGGGTGTTTCAGGTCGACTCGTTGAGACGAGGAGAGAGTCATTTGCAGCACCAATCCCAGGAGCCACATCAGGCAGGGATTAGCTACCTGCTGAGAAATACTCAGACACTTCCCACCAGAGCCTTGGTGGCCACCAGCATTGATTAGGAAAATTGGCATTTCCAAAATAAAACTATATGACTCAAATCACAGGGACTTAAGCTGGGAGTGGACGGGGATCAAAAACCCAGGGGGTTATGGGGAAGTGACAAAGGCAAAAAGAGGAGCGGTGAAGG
Organism: Nothobranchius furzeri; assembly: GCF_043380555.1. Taxonomy (NCBI): domain Eukaryota; kingdom Metazoa; phylum Chordata; class Actinopteri; order Cyprinodontiformes; family Nothobranchiidae; genus Nothobranchius; species Nothobranchius furzeri. The sequence continues at coordinate 51,536,483 of NC_091750.1, read as the reverse complement.
GGAAGAAGTTATTGGTGTTTCTAAGACGACATGGTGAGGTGGAGGGACAGGTAGCATTCTCAGTTAGACTCCGAGGGATCATCCGTCCTCCTCCTCCAAACTCTTATTGGATCCAGCGCAGCAGTCAGGACTCCAATTAAACCTGAAAGACACAGACAAGTTGCAGGTTTCAGTAAGTATTTGTGAATAGATTTGTTCTGAGCAGAGCGGTTTAAAAAGGCACAAGGGGATCCAAAGGGTAAATTACCTTTAGCCAAAATGGACGGAGTGTTAGCCTCCACCGACTGTGTAGATCTTTTTATATACATTAAACTTCTGCAGCAGTCTGAAGTTTCAAATCGCCTCTGCCAGGGCATAAATCAGTTGTCCCCTTTTAAACCACCAATTATCCTCAACAGTGAATCACAAATTGAGCAATTTGAAAATAGCTTTTCTCCATGTCAGTTTTTAGATTCGTGAATGCTATCTGTCGTGGTTTGCAATGAAAAACACAAAAATAACACAATAATAATCACAATCTCTACAGAATAATTGAGGGGTTCAAGCTGTAACTCAGGTGTTGTGTTAAAAGTAGCTGCTTCTCTAATTATTGATTCCCTATATTATTATTATCATTTCATTGTGTTTATTTATTAATTCTAATTTTGCTTATTTATTTTTTCTTGCACCAAGTACCGCATCAATTTCCTAAGGTTCAATTTCCTAAGGTTGTGATTCTTGCACAAATGGCAGTAAAACCCATCTGATTCTGATTCTGAAAGCAAACAAGTTTTGTCAAATAAAATTGAATTTATGTTAATAAAACAAATCAATGCACAGCATATGCTTAATAATTGTTATCTAATGGTACAAATACTCAGTCTAGAATTTAGACCATCATTTGCCGAAGCAAAATTATTTAGTTTGTATGTCGATCTCGGCACGCTCCTGTGGAACCTTCACAGCCCCAGACTGTGTTGTGGCTGGCCAATCACAGCGCTTTTATTTAGAAAAACATTGTATTGTTTCACATTTTTCTGTGTTTTATGACTTCTTCTGCTGTGTAACAGCAGACTCCCCCTGTGACTGACATCCATGGCGGTCCAAGCACAGCGCTTTATTGGTTATTGGCTTTGCACAATTCAGGGGGAATATATATATATATATACACACACACACACACACACACACACATATATATATATATATATATATATATATATATATATATATATATATATATATATATATATATATGAATACATATAGCCCAGTTCTGTCACTTGCTGGAAAGCTGACTTAATCTAACTGAATTTTCTTCCAAAATAAAAGTTTTTATTGTCATTCAATTGCAATGACAATGCTTCCTCACAAGTTCTGTTCAATCAACATGTTGATGAAATAATATTAAAACATGCATTATAATTTTGATAATAAATTATATTTTCTACCCATCTTTAAAAAATGACCAAATGTGTGTTTCAGTACTGTTTTAGTAACATGTATGATTTTGTTTAAAAACCCCATTTGTCAAAAATACTGCCAAAAATGTGTTTGACCATAAGCTTGACCCTCACACCACTAAATAATTAAGGTCGGCACATGGAGAGTCTTTTTGGCACGGTGATGACAACACATGTAGATTTTTTTTTAATGTTAGATAAAATATAATGAAAATGAACCTGTTGTAATAAAAACTATTTATCAACAGAACATGATATTTATACCTCAATGCAAAATTTGCTTTTATAGTTTGGAAAACAACAAAAACATATTTTTTGAACACTATCTTGCATCATGACCAGATTAACAACTAAACCTGACCACACTCTTTCAGAGTCAGATCAGTTCAGCTGCTGTTTGTGTGTAAAACTGTTGGTTAAATGCTAGTGTCCCTCAAACCACAACCCTGCAGATTCCATGATTTCTTTTACCTTTAAAACAAGCAAATAAAAAATAACAACTTGTCAGGTTTTTTGATTATTATTGTAAAGACAAATTCTCTAAAAAAATAAAGTTAATGTGCAGATGGCAATACATGAAAATCTCCACCCAACAATTTGCACTTGATTTCAACCTGCACCTAAAGCTAAAGTCCCATTAGTCATCACTAACTGGTGAAATTACGTCTATGCATTTGGCCCATCTCCACGAGGAGCAGTGAGCTGCAGATATGTCCATGCTTGAACTATTTAGTGGTTTAAACCCCCAATCCACCCCCCTAAAGCTGATCATCAAGCAGGGAGTCATTGGGTCCCATTTTAAAAGTTTTTAGTATGACCCAATTGTGGATTTGAACCTATGATCTCCCAATCTCAGGGTGGACGCTCACAAATAGGCCAAATGAAAGACGTACACATCTCTGATGTTTCAGGATCTTTCACACTAATCTGTTTCTCCATGTGATATGTAGGCTGTGGAAATCGTCATAGCAACCTGGTCATCATCAAATCTGTGGGATTGAATCAAAACTCAAAAGGTTATTTGAGGCAACTGCTAGTCAGATTTCTCACATTTACCTGGAAAGTCACATTGATTTATGCTAATGTTTTCTTTTTCACATATGCCTCTGACCAGAATTTAATATATAAAATCAATCCTCTCCATCTTGGTTGCAAGCACTAAAGTTGTAAGAAGGTGAGCTTGTTGGCTTCAGACCTTAAAATATGCATTTTCAAAACCAAGGAATAGATCTACAAAAGAGAAAGTAAAAAAAAAATTTCACATGAAGTTGGTCACAGTCAGAGAAAAACAAATAATACACAAAAACAGTCCTTAAACTAAATATTGCAAACAGTAAAGTATGCATGAATCACACAGATGCTGTTTCTGCACATTGCCTGCATTTCTTACATTTGCACTCACATTTCAGATGTGTTTGTATTCTGCTGGTGTATGTGCATGAACATATGGCACACGCCCAAGGTCAGAGCACCTTTAGTATGCACAGCAGAGGAGCTCACAGAGGTATGTCCTCTCTAGCTAGCATAGCATAGGTGGGTCAAACGTTCTCAGCCTGTCAGAATGTCCTCCGTACTCCTCACCTTCTTGCATGCACATTCAATGATGCACACACGTATTGCATAAAGTCCAATGAAGCATCAAATTCTTCATGTCAGTAGAGACTTTCTGGTGAGCACAAATGGGTCTGTTTCGTGCTCTCACATGAGCGTTGCAAACGGTTGTACCTTAACAACCCTAACATCTGTTCATGTCAGCCATCCATGAGCTGAAACAGCTCTGATCGCACATATATGCTCATAAAACAGCGTAAACTCACACACAGATCACCAGGCAGATGCAAGCTGTGTTCTTTTTGGTTTTATTATTCCTGTCATTTGAGGCTGCTTCTACAGAGAGAGTAATGGCGCCCTGTCAGTGCAATACTTTTAAGGTAATTTGTAAATAAAAGGGTCAGAGAGGTTTGTGGGAACTTTCTCTGAATGTTAACAGAAAATCCTTGGTTTAGAGTTTCATGCTGCTTTGCTTCCACTTTAACTGTGAAATCTGCTGTATGTACACTAATTCAGCAGTCAGGCTGCTTCCTCTCCACCTGTTTGTTCTCGCCTGTGAACGAAGCATTGTAAAAAAAAAAATTTAAAAGCACACAGCAGGAATAGATCAATTTCTACTTGCTGTAAATTCCAAAGCTAGTGATTCTTTATAGTCTGAGACTGTATATGTGTCCTGATGTCCCGATGTGGTCCTGCAGACATCTCCTGCTGTTGGAACTACCAGAAGGGCAGTTTTTATTTCACTGGCAGACGTTTAAATGTCTTTTTCTCTGTCTGGTTGCCCATATGCTTAAATATTTTATCAGCACAACAGTGCTAAAAGCCTGGATAAGTCAGACACAAAGTCTTTAGATGTGTAGCGAAGATACCAAAATTATTTTAGAATATTTCAGTTGTCAAATGTACTTTTTTACACATACAATTACTATTTTACAACTGCTGGTATCGCTGACAACAAGCTTGGAGCACACTCACTGGCCCCAGAGCACACGGTCGCTCTGGGATTCTCATGGACTGCCAGTCCGCCTCTGTCTCTGAGCAACATGTAGTTTCAGCTCCCTCCAAATTTTTTTCTATTAGATTTAGATTTGAAAACTGGCTAGGCCACTCCAGAACCTCGCTATGCTTCTTACGGAGCCACTCTTTGGTCATCCAGACTGTGTGCTTTGGGTCATTGTCATGTTGGAAGACCCAACCATGAACCATTTTCAATGCTCTGACTAAGAGAAGGACGTTGTTACTCAAAATCTCTCAACACATGGTCCAATTCATCCTCTCCTTACATTGCAGTTGTCCTGTCCCCTTGGCAGAAAAGCACCCCCAAAGCATGATGTTTCCACCCCCGTGCTATGCAATAAGGTTGGCATTCTTGGGATGTAACTCATCTTTCTTTTTCCTCCAAACATGGCAAGTGAAGTTTAGACCAAAAAGTTTTACTTTGGTCTCATCTGACCACATGATTATCTCCCATGTCTCCTCTGGATCACCCAGGTGGTCACTGGCAAACTTCAAACGGACCTAGACATATGACGACTTGAGCAGGGGAATCCTCCGTGCAATGCATGATTTTAAACCAGCGTAGTGTTCTATACCAACAGTGACCTTTAAAACTGTAGTGCCAGCCAGTGGTGCCAGTAATGCGTTACTCATTAGCGCGTTTCTCCAAAATGGCCATTTTTCCCAGTAACAACTAATCTAACACATTACTATTTTTATCAGTAATCAAATGAAAGTTTTTCCAAGACATTATGCGTTACTAATTAAAAGTTTTGTGTAAAAACCAGCAATATGTTTTGCTAAGCTTAAGCAATGTATTGGCAGGAATGCTAACAGCTAACATCCTGCATGATTATACACACTGGCAACCATGTTTATTATCAGACACATTGATGATAAATGAAACAACACTGGAATCCCATTCCTTGGAATAGAACTGCTAATCATGGTGCAAAATTAACACAAATCAAAATGATCTCCATCAGAACACCGAACAAAAGACTTACAGCATCCAACACAACACTGGCAAAAAAAAAAAAAAACCTGATAAAACACACCAAAATAGAACAAACAACTGGAAACCAGCTACCCACAATGCACCTCGCCTGCTACTCATTCTGCAGTGACTATTGTCACTACAGACAGGTGAGATGTGTTTTGGGGTAATTTGTTTTTGGTTGTTTTGTCCTATTTTGGTGTGTTTTCAGGCGTTTTGTTGGGGTTTTGTTGCTAGGTTTGCGTTAGCTGTTGTTTGTTTTCGGTTTGGGGGTGGTATTAAGAGCAACGTGTTCCTCCGGTGTCCGTGAGGGCGCATGGTGGTTAGGTAGTGTTCCACCGACGTCCATCACAGCGGTGGGTGGGATTTGAGTGGGTCCGCTTTGCCAACTTCTGGGGAAGTTCTTTACCGGAAGAGAAGATGAATGACTCCCTACAGGGACTCAGCTCTCATCGTTCACTTTGAAAACCTCTTTAAAATGATTCATTTGAGAACGTCACATGACTATTGTAAAGTAGCTACGAATTTAACTCAATTACTTCTGACATGCAGTAATCAGTAATGTAAATAACTTATTTTCTTTTGAATGTAGTAATCAGTAGTTAGTAATCAAACTACTATTTCATAGTAACTGTGGCAACACTGGTCCCAGCTCTCTTCGTGTCATTGACCAGCTCCTCCCAATAGATGAACACTGATTCCTCACTTTTCTTATCACCAGTGATTGCTTACTTCCTCCTTTTCCTTTACAAACTGGAGCAGCAGCTACATTAGAGAGGACAAAGCTTCAATCTATTGGTCTCTCTCTACAACCATCACTCAAGATCCAGGCACTGCAAATAGTCGAGTTGAGGCTGGTCAGGTTGACTCCCACCCTGTATATTTCGCATTTGGCTGTGGACTACCCCAGTATGATCATGGCTTAGACACCAACAGAACCACATCACAGGTCACATCCAGAGGTTTGTAAACCAGACATGGCCCTCTTACCTCGGAATCTCATTCACAAACAGGATCAGACTGAAAGGGACAGTTCACAGAGTCCACCCCACACCAGGGTTGTGATTTTTCTTTTTACCGACTGGGAGAGTAAACAGCAAGTTAAATGTCTTACATCTCCTTTTTGGGATTTTGGATCATTGCTATGGCAACCCAGCCTAGCATGTCTCTAGATGCTTTGAAGATACTGCAGCAGCAGACGATGAAGCGCTTAACAGTTTCGGATGCTCTGCTTACTGGTCACAAACATCATCAGCAGCAGCAGCAAATTGCAGCACTTTTAGTGCATTCTGGGGTGAAATCATGCAGGGATTTCTTAATAATTCTGATAAAATAAGTGTTGAAATACCAAGAAATCTTAAAGTTTTTTTTTACCAAGGCACACTTAAGGCATGTACACAAAACCGATCCATTGGAAACACCTCCTCAGACTGCAAACGAATACCATTTCTGAAGACAATATAGCCAAGAGGTAAATTATACTTTAATTGTGAGATACATCGCAGTTAGAGTAAACAGGACCAGCTGTATACCTCCCCCTCCTTTAGGGGGAAGGAAAAGCTCTTTTTAGCAAATGTGTGGATGATGATTAATGCTGCTTTGATTAAAAGAGATGATTAGAAAACTCAATGTTCACTGAAATCTTTAATGAAGTAAAAGGTTAGATTATGTCTTCACTAAACAGTTATCCATATTCTGCCCACTCTAACAAACTGCCAAAGTGCATGAGTGAATATAGGATTAGAGGATGGGAGAATAGAAAACTTCCACTGCTGGAAAGTGCAGCATGATATTAAAACTCATTTACTCATAATCAGCTGCAAGAAAATTCTGTCCGTCTTTTGTAATACAGCATGTGAAATATTTGATGGACTGAGACAACAAGATGTCGACAAAAGTAGAAAAGAAAATTTAAAAAAAGCAATAATGAAGACAATTAAGATGCAGCCCTGATGGACCAGTCTGAGCCAGTTCGTGTCACTTAGGATCATGTGTGATTCATCGACTCGGAGCCTCGTGCTAACTCAAATTAAAACACTTCTGTGCAGCCAACATGTAACTGTTGTTCACAGCATCTGAATCTGCTCAGCAGAAATAACGTCAGCACATATCAAACTGATTTGATAGGGTTTGATAACAAGATGAAACAATTAGGCTGGAACAAAAGTCGTTGTCTTAAAGGATTTTTCTCAAAAGTTAAGACAGAGGTTGTGAAGATTTTGAAATATGAAAAAAATTGCAATAATCTCAGTATTAAACACACACACACACACACACACACACACACACATCAAAGAATATTTCCAAGGCAACTAAACAAACATGCATTTAACCCAATCAACTACAGCAAACAGTAACAAAAAAAAAAATAAATAAAATGGATGTGTTTAACCCAGAATTCTGTGTTTTATTAGCGTAAGACATTATTGCACTTCTGGTTTAGCATGAAATTAAATGAATTTTATGATTTTTCTGCCAGAATAACCAAGCAGAGCAAAACATGAACACTGTCTTAAATATTTATAAAATAGTGTTTAAATGAAAGTGTGCATTGTTTAGACAATAAATACATTTTAATGTGGTAGTGTGTAGTTTTTACCTTTAACATTGAAATGTTTTTGAAAAATAATAAAATGATGTCCAGTTTTTGAAAAAGTATTGGCGGCTTTATAACATATTACCATAAAAATTGGGTCTAAAGTACATAGGGCGCAGGTCTAACGTCTTTGGGGTATTTCATATTAGATGCCATGTTTCCTTCTGGCCGACTCTGGGTCCTGCACCACACTGGATGATTGGCTGGTCATACGACTTACGGAGGTTATGTACCACGTTTGCAAACATTTAGTTTGTAAGAAACACAAATTTAATGACAAAACTAATAAACTCGTTCCAAAAGACGGTAAAAGAACAAAATCAAAAAAGAGATGCAATGTATTTTGGCCGAGTGGTATTGCCGTAGTATGATGATGTCATCAACAGACGCGGGACCCCGAGCAGATCTGGAAACTACAGCACCAGAAAACTAGAATCAGCATTTCATTCTCTCGATGGAATTATTTGAAGGTCCATCAAAGTCTGAGGAGTCACACCGAGGTCGCATTCTCTCTGCTCCACAGGTAACAACATTTACCGTAATGTTTTTTAAAATAGCAACAGTCGCGGTGTAAAACTGCCCTTAAATGTACATACTGCCCCCTAGCGCCAGGAAACTACACACTGCCACTTTAAAATGTATCTTCGTCCAATCATTGGGTCTTCTGTTAAATCAGGGTTGCATCTTTGTTTCTCTAAACTAAAGTCATGCATTGACACCCACTTTATTTATTTAAACTATCTTTAATCAATTTAATTCATTCATTTAGTATTCTCTAAATTGCTGAAAATATTTGCATTGTTAGCACAGACCTTCTCTTCATGGTCAGATATCTTAGCAACTCCATCTAACACTGAGTTTCTGTCATCATCACACTGCTGCTGTAAAACAGTAAAAACACTCAAATATTCCCAATATGACATCTCAATAAAGTTATTATAATAGCAATTAGCTACAGAAATGACCTTGCACCTTTCATCCAGGAGAGATCAAGTTTGTCGGAATGGGATCTAATCCTGCAGCCCGAGGCTCAATTTAAATTTCAGGTCAAATTAAATAAAATCTCATCAGTTTTCCTTTATTTCTCCTCTGCACTGACTCTGAACATATAGACCCAAACAAAGATGGGGAATAAAGTTGAGGTTAATTAAGGGGGTCTTAATGAAGCATCGGTGGATAGTCTGGTGCAGCAGCAGGCCGCAGCAGAGAAGAGAGGTTACGACAAAAGGCCCTTTGTCTCTACAGGACCAGCAAGTCAATATGTTGTTTTTGATCAGTGCCACTTTTATTCAATTTAACACGGAAACTTCTAAACCTGTGTCCTCCCATGCTAAAACAGACAAAATATCCCGATTAAGTCCTTTAAATTTTTTAGTTTGGTTAAATCCAGCTGCCTCCAGGGGGTTGTTTTTCCTGCTTCTTTGGTAATTATAAGCTGAGAAATATGTCAGAACGACAGCAGATAGAGCGCGCAGTCTGGTGACAGACTAATTAGCAGTGATCTAGGTGAAATGCTAGCTGTGTTAGCATGTTTAGAGGTGTCTGTGGGTGATGTGCACAGTTTGAGGGAGCAGTCTGACAGCTGCTTCACCTCACACTTGAAGCCAATTTAAAAACAGACCATACAGTAAAGTTGGCCAGAGAATGCAATAATCCAGCCTTGTTGGTATGCAAAAGTGATACATAAAACACAAACTTTTTCCATCTTTTTAGTAACAAAGGACTGCAAAAATGAAGTTGGTTGAAGATACATTTTGTCTCCTGTAGTTTGGGAGAGAAACCGTGATGCATCATCAGACAGCCACCCACTCTACTGTAGCATTTCCCAAAGTACCCCGGAAGCTGGAGGAGTCCCAAGCAACATGCTGTCAATGTGTGTCTCGTGTTCTGGATGTGGGTGTGTTATGAGCATTTTTGTCTGACTGATTCATTACCGTCTGTGATAACCACATTATACTGACAAGCAAATCCCTCTCACTTCATTTCAATAATGTCTGGGTACTACGATGGTGAGGGGAAATGCCCTAAAAGCCCAATGAACAGGCAGACATTCACATCAGCAAAATATATTCAAATGACAACATTAGTGAATATTTTCAGTTTTCTTTTTAATCACAATTTTTTAGGAGCACCGCTTTGATTGCTCGTCAACACAAAAAATTAATCGACCAATGACGTGGCAGCAACTCAGTGCATTTAGTAATCCAGAAGTGGTGATGATGACATGCTGAAGGTCAGCTTTGAATGTAATCATGATTGTCGGTGCCATATGGGCTGGTCAGATACCGCTGCTCTACTGGGATTTCCAAGAAAAGGTTGACGACATCAATGGTTTGAGATAGAACAGAAACAGCAGTTTTATCTGAGCTCTAATCCACCCCTAAAGCTGTTTCACCTTTCTCACATTTTCTTTGAGTAACATGACAATTAAAAACAGCAACTTTTCCTACATGTCACATTTTGATATTTTCTGACTTTTCTCCCTATAATTATACACAACTATTCTGCATTAATGCTTTAACCAAGCTCATTTCTTACTCAGTGCAATCACAGCTGTACGAAGACAGAATATGTGCATCATCTTTAATATACAGTATGTATCTGAGAAACAATAACCTTGATTTATCTGAACAATATACAATCAACCTTTTTCTAAAATGTGGTGTCAGAGGTCGGCTTTATGAAGTTTTCCTTTAATATGGCTTTGATTATTATGATGAAGTTTTGTTTCTCAGAAGATGAAGAGATAAACTATTTTTGAGTGATGGCAGGAAAACCATTTAAATGAAATACTATTTGATAGGTGTTATATTTCCTGATTATGTAGGAAAAGTCAAACAAATCATCAGAATAGATGCCTGCTGGATGGAATCTTAATTTGAGCTGGGCTTAACTAAGCATGGCCTCCAGATGTCCATAGTTATGTTTTAAAAATGAAAATATCCAGCAGAACAGCCTGATAGGAACTAAACCAGAAACTAGTTTAATTATTATTTATTATGCAACATTTCGTGAGTAAAGAGGTGGAGCTGGAAACGCCTCGAAACTGTGTTAAACATGAATCTAACTCATGTTTAAATTCAAATTCAAATTCAAAAATACTTTATTAATCCCAGAGGGATTACAAACAAAACAAATTAGACCCTTTTAAGACTAGTTTAATCGACCTTTCCACTTTTTATTCCTAATTTATTAAAATCCAAATTTAAATATTTTTTTGAATATCCAAACAAACTATTTTGTCCATTTTTATGTTCCATGTCCATCCATGTGTTTTTTTTTACTCAAACTTTGTTAGTAAAATAATAAATAAAAAAAAACATAAAAAATAACTATTTAACAAAAAATGACCCAGTTACCAATAATAAAGACAACAAGACATAAGAAAAAGACAATATTTAAAGGGACTTTACGAAGTTTTGAATTTTTATGCTCGCGATTGCCCCCTCAGGCCAAAAGCGTAACGGCAGCTTCAATAGTAGGCTTGTGCACGAGGCGCGCATGCTGTACGTGCACACTCCTTAACAAAAATAACAGCTGAGACAGTCCCGCGTGTGTGTGTGTGTGTGTGGCCCAGAGGACAGAGGACAGGAGAACGCGCAGCTAATTAATTAAATAATTTGGTTCTGTACCTTTCTCTTCAGCACAGCCAACAAAGGTTTAAGATGGGTCAGTCCTCCTGCATGCTCAGATCATTCCCTTCCCTTGCTTGAAAAATTGTTCCAAAATGAAAGTTGAACCCACATCTTTTTTATCTGTGAATTCAATGCCGTTCGGCGAGTCTCAAATAAAATTTTGGGCATCTTACTGTAAAAAAATATACCATTAATGTAAAAAAGAAACTCTAAATATGCTATGTTGACATCCAGAATCAAACCCAGGTCTGCTGCAAGAGAGTCCGACGTCTTACTAGGTGAGCTAAAGCGCCAGTGACGTCTTTTATATCTGTAACTTTTATATCGTTGATGACAGCTGAAACAACGTTCTAAGAACGGTTCGGAGCGAAAATGGCTATTTTGTTGCTAATTTGCGGGAAATATCTAGAAGAAAGTTCTACAGAAAGTAGCTAAGCGTCCTCAGAAATGTAGCTAGCTTTGTCACTAGGCATTAGGAACAGTGACAAAGTGGCATTGCCTCACTCTCTGCTGCTAAAGCTACGGATAGCAAATGCTACGGGCGATGCCTGAGCGTGAACGCGCACGAAGCAGCCTGCTCGACCCGAGCAGCTCTCTTTTTCTGTGATTTTACAGAGAAACAGGCAATCACAGTAAAAATGCCAGGGCTCATTCTACAGGACCAGGGCATTGCAGGAGAATGTATGAAGAAGAAATTTATTATTTTTATACATGTTTTGGCTGTCAAACTTCCATAATGCCCCTTTAAGTATGGTATAAGTTGGACAGTCTTATATGGTAAGGCCATTTTATTATCATTATTTATTTATTTGTTTATTTATTTATTACTTCTGTTGTTTTTCTTTCTTTTTCTTTGTGAATTCAATATTGTTTAACCTTCTTGGAAATAAATATACTGAACGGGAAAAAGTGAAATAACTGTATTAACAATATTCATAGTTTGTAAAAATGTTCTTTTGCCTGAAGAATACATTGGTGGATCTTTCTTTTTTTTTTACTGGGGTCAGGAATGAAATAAAACTAAATTAATAGAAAAAAAGTTATTGTATTTGTGGCTATTATAGCCAAATACAAATGTTTATGGTGCAGCCAGAACTGGAAGATTGCTGCTTCAATCAAATATAGTTTATGTAAACAATACCAGAGTGTAGGGGAGCAAGTCTTTGGATAGTTTCCACAGTAAGAACAAGAATCATCAATATCAGTTGTTCTATTTTTGCTGAGTTGGATCAAAAAAAATAATCAGCCTAATGACACTACCTTCATTTTGTTATTTAAGAAAACCTCTGAAACAAAGACTGAACTCGTTCTTAATCAAAGCCTGTGACAAAGTTAGTCCAATAGTAGTTGGTCTAATGTACACTCAGAGACAGGAATCAGATCCTCCTGGAACATGGACCTGATTTTCTAATAATCCCTCTGATGGAGGGAAGATTTCTTATTAACTCGAACAGGTGTTCTCAAATTACCCCCATTTTAGCGGACATAAACTGGCTACCAGTTCTGTATGGGATTAGGTTAAAGATCCTCCTGTACGTTATGAAATCCATCCATAAACTGTTGCACCTACTCCTGGATGTCTGCAGGCTCGTGGTGAACAAGCTTTTGGCTGTGTGGGCCCAGAATTATGGAATGGTGGTGGTGGTGGTGAGACAGTCCACTTCCAGTTTCTAAGTCGTGTCTGAAGACACTCTTTTTGTCCAACCTTTGGAGGGTGATAGTCTGCTGACATAGGTATCTTAGTTCTGGCTTTTATTTATGTTTCGTCAGCTTTTCAAAATGTATCTTTTCTAATTTTCTCATGTAGGATTTGTTGTACTTCCTGGTCTTTTTCTGTCGACTTCTCTCACTTGCTTTACTTACCTCTGGGGTATTTTATTTTTTATTTTTTTATTTTACCATTCCAAATGTCTCCATCTCTCCTACTCCAGTCATATTCAGGTGTGCCTGACTGAGTAGACTACTTCTTCTACTGGTTTGAACAGGCAGCTTGTTGATTAGTGTGAGCTCTGCTTCCACCTAGTGGCTGGAGGCGTGTTTATTGTTCACTCATCAATTGAGACACTAAAGTTGGGAAAGTTCTGAAAGGGGGTGGGGGTGACAGGGTTCTGCCATTGTTTCTCCATTTAAATTCAGCCCTCCTTCAGTGTTTGCTAAAACATCAGCCATTTTGCTCCGGCAGTAAGCGATGTCACTGATCTGCTCCAAATGGCATCCATGGATGTTAATAACATTAAAGAGATTTATTTATTTGAAAGTATGACACAATTTAATTTATTCAGATATCTGATGAAAATCAGGATTTACCTGAAAAACTAGAATGCATTTTTGTTTAGCTCATCAAGAAATATACACTCAGTGAAATGCAGCCAAACACCCTTTAAACTGCCTTTTTTCTCCTTTTTGCACAAAGTGTAAGACATAGAGAAGGGAACAGGAAGCTAGCAGCAGTAAGAATAATAAAAACATGGATAATAGATGTAAAATGAAACATTTTACCCGCCTGACTCAGTTGCAGATTTAGAGCTCATCTTCTGTAGAGCTGTTTGTTCACTTGTTGCTACAATGAAAGTCAGCAGTCATGTGAGCGGCTGATTAACCCCGGCACATTTCTACTGAAATTTGATCTGTTCCAATTTAATTTTCACAAGAGAATGATGTACTTAAAATTGTTAATGCATGTAAACATGTTTGGAAATAAATAGTTTGTATAAATGAAGATTGGGTACTTCATCAGTCGGGACTGTTCAGCCCACCGTCTACGATGGCTAATTGATTATTAGAAAATAGCTAATGAGGTTGTTAAGTTTCTTGGAGCGGTGGATGCAGATTCATTCTGTCTGACGGTTCTTTTAAGATGGAAAAACACCCAAACAAGTAAACGCTGGTGGCTGCAGTTCCAGTGTAGCGTTACGGGGTGGGGTCTACACTGTTACCAGCTACATCATAAAGTCAGACACAAATTAGAATATTGTGAAAAGGTTCAAAATTCTAGGCTCAAAGTGTCACACACACTCTAACCAGCACCAAGTGTTCCTGCCTTTAGATGGTCTCTCAGTCTGAGCTGAATTATTGAAATAAATTAACTTTGCACTCGGTTCTAATGTCTCAAGTTTCACGTATATGTGCTAAAAAGCTTGAAAAAATCAAGGGGAACCAGCTTTCCACCCTGTTAGCACTGTTTTTAAGAGATCATGAAGTAAATATTCATATCTATGTCCAAAACTGTTACAAATTAGTCTTTTAAAACTAATGTCTAAACTAAAGATTTACAGAATTGTCTGGTCCAATTTGACATTTAAATCTTTAATAATTGAAATAAACACCTGAATTCATTATTTTACTTTTGATTATTTTACTTTTGAAATAAGCTTATTTTCCCATTTTGTGATCTAATAATCTTGTCTTAAAGCACAAAGACTCCAAATGTTTGTTCAGATTTTGTCAACAGCAGCTGCAGCCAGGGCTCTCTAACTGATGTGGTAATGTATTGTGGTCCAGCTGTGCTCTGAGGATCCAAACAAATTAATAATTTACAAAAGCTCCAACAGGCTAGGATAAGCAGCATAGCTGATAGCTAGTCTTAGAAACACAGTGCCATTTTTCTGCTGGAAGTAAAGCAGAAGACCTTTGTAAAAGCAGCTAGTCCTGCATTGTCAGGGGAGCCCAGGAATAACCAGAGAGCTTGTTCCTGTGTGCTTTTCATCTGACATAGCTTGTTCACTAAAGGGAGCTTGGTTCCATTACCTGTTTGTGCTTCTTAGAAGTTTCAAATATAATTAATATTTTAGGAAAGCTGAATTTGACAAACTGCTGTCAAAAGTGATCTTATTGTTTAATATGTGCATGTAAAAAGTGAGCTATTCTTTAAATTAGTGCAAACGAAAAACAGAATGGATGATTGGTCCATGAACACAAAATGTATAATAACGTCAAACTACTGCATTAGTTGGAATTACTATCATGTCTTTTGAAACTGCTGCAGCTAAATGAAACACATTCATTGTTTTTCTCTGTCCGGTAATTTATGGAGAAAAATTCAGGAGGCTGCTTCGTTGACTGACATCCATAGCAGTGAGTATGTTATGTTGTTCGTTGTCCAGTAGCATGCAGAGAAAGTTAAAAAAATCTGTGCATACTGCCCCACGACTGAGAGCCATCAATAGGCCGTGTCCAGACTAAATATTCACATATATAGGATGGCTTGCCAGGCTATAGAAAATTTCCTTTAGCTTTACATTATTTATCTTGGAATAACCAATTATGATGGTGCTGTTAAGGTTTCTAGAAAATAATATAAAGTGCCCTTGGGTTGTGAGATATGATAAAGATCTCATTCTCTCACATCCTCTCACATGTAAAGCTCTTAACCCTCTCAGGCTCAAAATAAGTTTTGATAAAATGACGAACAACTAAGTCCTCCAGGGGTACTTCTGAGTTAAAAATGCTCATGAAATATGCATGTGGAGTAGCCAGGTAGGTAGGTTTTAACGCCTGCCTCCAGAGGGTTAATAATCAAGCTCCATCATACATCAGTGATCTGATAGTTCCGTATGTTCCCAACAGAGCACTTTGCTCTCAGACTGTAGGTTTACTGGTTGTTCCCAGAATATATATATATATATATATATATATATATATATATATATATATATAAAGGATGGGAGGCAGATCTTTTAGATATCAGGCTCCTCTCTTGTGGAACCAGCTCCCAGCTTTATCCCATGAGGCAGACATCTTGTTTAGTTTTAAGACTAGGCTTAAAATATTTTTATTTGATAGGGCCCATGGTTAATTATGATGTTAGCCCAGATCTGGATGCGTAGAGAGAGACCTGTGTGTGTGTGCGTGTGTGCGCGTGTGTGCGTGTGTGTGTGTGTGTGTGTGTGTGTGTGTGTGTGTGTGTGTGTGTGTTTCTGTGTGTGTGTGTGTGTGTGTGTGAGAGTGTGTGTGTGTGTGTGTGCTCTGTCTTCTCAATCCCCTAGTCGTGTTGAATGGCTATTCATACTGATCCAGGATCATCTGGAGGTTTCTTCTTATTAAATGGGAGTTATCCTCTCCACTGTCGCTACATGCTTGCTTAGTATGAGAACTGCTGTAAAGACACTGACCCTAGTCAGTGACTCGATACATTTTGCTGGGCTCCTTATATAGGAAACTTTTTACTGATTGGCTTAATGACCTGAACTGTATTGGAATGTTTACTTTGTGAAGTGCCTTGAGACAACTCTTGTCATGATTTGGCGCTATATAAATAAACTGAATTGAATCCTGATACAAGTTTGTTCTGTCTTTATTAGGAATACTCTGATACAATTATGTGATCAGATATCGAGCCCAATCATGTGATTTTCAAAAAATCGGAATTGGTGAAAAACATTGGATTTATCCTTATATTACAATATAACTAATCTTAATCTCAACAAGTGCCTCTACGTCAGTATTCCTAATTCTTGAAAGAAAACAACACCATTAGCCTACCTCACACAGACTGTTACGGATCCTGGGCTCCCGCACCTTGAATGGCCCTGTTCTGCTCCCTCCATGCTGTTCAGGACCTTGGACAGGTCCTCCGTCAGGCTGGCCTCCGCCTCGGCCCGCCCACTCTGCACCAGCTGCGGACAATCTACCAATGATGAGATGCTCTTAAAATGTCTCCCGTTTCCGTTTCCCAGGGAGAGATTCACAGCTTAACACCCTGTCTTTCTCTCCTCGGTTTTGATCTTAGAGACAAACGACTTAGATTTGGTGAGATTCCATAAAGAACGTGAATAAGTGTGACAATTAAGATAGATTGTTTCCATTTGTGTTACCATCGAGTATTATTAGTCGTTTTCGTTTAGTGATCCCGTTTTGTCTGCCATAGTGCTTGAATTTCAGTTTGTTTTCCGCTTTAGAGCTCGGTTTTGTGATTCGGATAGACTAGGTTTGACTTCAGATAACAGTAATTAGTATCCCTGGTTCGTTTAAAAGATCCGTTCGTTTCTGCCCCGGTGAGGCCCTTTTCGTTTTTCAGCTTTATAGCTCGCTTTAAGTTGTGTTTGTAATACTATTCAGAATATTGATAGCCGTCGAGATTTGGTTTTTATTTAGTTCCGGCTCTTTGTTTTTTGTTTCTAGATCTATAGTTATTGTCGTGTTTTCTTCCCTGGGACCGTTTGTCCCAGGTGTTTTGAGTTATCTCCGGTTTCTTCTTCGTGTGTTTTGTTTAAGTACATTCATTTTGAACTTTTCCAGACTAGGACTGTGTATTTTGGTTGAATTCTGTAAAATAAAACCCTTTTATTTACTCTCACCCCTCATTTCTCCACATCAGTTTTTATGTTACCCCTTGCCACAACGCTTAACACCTAGGGTTTGTAACACAGACAATGATTCAAAGACCATAGCATGCAGCTATCAGCTAGTAGGCTAACACAGAGCTCATGTGTCCCCACAGAAATGCCTGAATTTTGGTGGTATTTTGAACCAGACAGCGAAGGCAGTGTATCACTCATATGTAATGTGTGTTTACTGGGCCTTTAACATGCTGGAAAAGACAACTGCATGGTAAGCTGCCTTGAAAATTAACTACTTTCTCTTTTGGATGTCTTTTAGCTTCTTTCCCTTCACCACAGCGAATCGTTATAAGTCCCAGTTCACAGCAACATTTCTAACAGAAACACAGAGCCAGCCTACAGTGAAAGATACGTTAATAAACACAGATAAATTACCAACAGACAGCAAAACTTTGGGATTTCTCATTCTGCAGCACCAGAGCCAACTGCACCGTCATAGATATGACTACATAATGATAATTGATAAATGACAAATTTAATTCAATTCAAAAATACTTTATTAATCCCAGAGGGAAATTGATTATATTGTGTATTGATTACTTGTATAGCGCCTATCAGAGTAAGGACTCCAAAGTGCTTTACACTACAGTGTATCATTCATCCATTCACACACACATTCACACACTGATGGTGATGAGCTACGATGTAGCCACAACTGCCCTGGGGCGCACTGACAGAGGCGAGGCTGCCAAGCACAAGGACACAACAGCAGAATTTTCTGTCTGGAGCCGGGATCGAACCTGCAACCTTCCGATTACAGGACAACCTGCTCAACCTGTTGAGCTACTGCTGCCCCCACATAGATGAGGCATTAGACGCTGGATAGCATAACAGCATCCCTGCCATATTGGGTGTTTTTCTCACTCTCCAAACCCAACTGGAGTCAACATTTTTAATAATCATGCCATACCATATATCTGATTTTGTTAAACATTATAATAAAATGTGATTTTAGTTGGGTTAATATCTTATTCAGTGGAAATAAACACACTGGGGGCGATTGGAGACCCATCCAAGATAGCAGCTCTGTCCACGTCAAGGCTATGTTCATGATTTATGCGGTGTAGATAAAAGTTAGCCTGCTGGCCGTGGTGCCGTGTGCCCCCCCCCCCCCCCCCCCCCCCCCCCCATCTCAGAACGGACATCACAGTTGCATAATGAGGATGTAAACATTTTGAATTATGAGAAACTCCACTTTTAAATATATGCATCATATTAACTCATTTTTATCAATGTGCTTCCTAAACAAATGATGTTTTTGGGAGATAAACTAAGGAAATGGCATAATTCTATATCGCTTTGGATAAAAACATCTGCCAAATAAATAAAATAAACATAAAAGCAGAAAGAAAAAAATATCTAAATAATAATTTTTAAAAATTTAAGAAAATTTTGGACATTTTTTCCCATTTTCTTCTTACTTTAAATCCTTGCTGAAATATTGGTTCGGGACTCAGTACAGACAGATACTCCAAATCTAGTAACTCAGAATCGGATTGGGAGCAAAATAAAAAAAATGTGATTGGAACATCCCCAATCGTCATGATTCCTGATGACATATGACATTTTCTCCGAATTCAAAAATGGAAACGTTAGCTAAAATTAGGCTAATGCTCGCTAGCCCCCTTTCTTTGTTGTCAAGTATTTTCTTGTAGTTTTAGTCAAAAACATTGGAAAACAATCTTCTCCAAATCACATACCACACATATTGTTCTGCAATAGACTATGTTCCTAGTGACAAATATGCAACTGATGCCGACCTCCAGAAGAGCTGCATGCCGACACGCAGGGCAGGCAATGCTTGGGGGTCCCTGACCACAGGGGCCCCTAAAGGGCAGACAAACTGTAAAGTCAGAACCACAGTAGTCAGAGAGTAAAAGACTGTCACTTCACAGCACTGTTGCTGTTCCCTCCCATCTGAATTACTCTGAGTAGTTCTCATGGATGACCACCTTAAGTCACCAATCCAGATTAAAACTATGTTTCCCCAAACAAAGGATGTTTGGAGATCTATAGCAGGAAAGATATTAATTATTCAAAATCTTTTCCTAAATGGCTACTTAAAAACTTCCAAGTGATGCCTTTAAGATTTGGCCTCAGCTGATCCCCACATTAACAGCATGGGCCATTTAAAACTGCAAGGGTACTTTAGGACACAGCTAGTGAATAACTTCTCCAGCGGCAGCATTGTCAGAATCCCAGAAGAGAAAATGATGTATGTGTGAACAGAGCAGCCGAGCAGCCACGTATTGTTTTATTGGAGATGCCAGATCATAGGCTTCCTTTTAACATAATGCTACATCTTGATCTGATTTAATGCTACACGTGACACAAACACAACACTGCTTTATTTAAGAGTTACATGCAGTCTGACTTCAGGAGCTCTTATGTTAACAGTTAAACGGCTCCTCTTGTTTCATCATGCCTCAAAAACTAAAAACCATGAATGCCATTGGAAAAAGATGTCAGAAAAGTGACAGTTTAGTTGTTTCATGGGAGCAGTTTTGATAAACAACCGCTGTCAGTGTAAAACTAGCTGGTAAATTTATTGTCTTTTATTGTGACTTTATTAAAGCGAGACACCAGGCGTTTTTTCTGCTTTTCACTTAACAAGGTTCTCTCAGTGCTTGGAAACATGACAATAGGAGTCTTTGGCAGAAATAAACAAATTAAATCATAACAATTAGCCCATTACAAAATATGGTAAATAAGAATTTGGTTGAAGTGATTATTAAAGAACAAGTCACCCCAAATCAGCTGTTTTTGCTGATAAACTATATGAATGAGTGTGTAATCGTGCTGTATACACGTAGTCAATAATTTGGCACTTCAGGTCATCTTAGTTAAAATTTTAATATTCTTCCTAAAACTGCAGTGTTGCCGTCATCAGGTAAAAACTCCGCACTGCCTTCAAATTTAAATCTGCTATTGCTATTGGCTAAGAGGTACCCTATGATGTCAGCTGGTACATTATGTTGTCACAATGGCCGTTTCTCAATACTCAAGGACGCTAGTACGTTCTTGTGTACTAGACAAGTATGTTCTTGGCAAGGACACCAGAAAGTCTAAATTACCGAGTACGGGAGGACGCGGATGGCATTTGGAACAGAACCGTAGTCCTTTGTGTTCTGGCAACAAGCGTTGCTTCTAGCTACAGTTAAAAAAAACGACCAGACATGAAGATAAAAGTTTAGTTTGTTCCTTAAATAACAAAAAAATAATAATAATAACAACACAAATGTATTATTTGTATTATATCTGGCCCACTTTTGATCAAAACTATTAAAATACTAGTTTCCTGTTCTTTAATGAATAAAAAAGTTTATTTTTCATCAGAACAGACCTACGTTGCTTTTACTTTGATAGTGTGTTAGCTAATTAGCATTTTGAAGGATCGTGAGGAGTAGAACCCAAACACACAGCAAAATTTACAGTTTACACACAATCATATACAATAACAGACAACTTTAGATTATTTTATTTATATTTTTAATTTAAAACATTACAGTTATTAGCTTTCTCGTCTGGTGTTTGGAGTTAAATGGTTTGCCATGCAATGCATTGTGGGAAACGTTGCTGTCCCAAGTCGGCAGAGGGATTCATTGATGCATCCTCGATACACTGGGCAGAGCAAGAACACATCCGGGAACTTTGAGCAAATTTGCCATCATGCATACTTAGGATTGGAAGAGTCCTTGGGGCATCGTTGATGACGTTTCACAAAGACGTGAGTTCAAAAGTTCAGACAAGTAAGCATATTGAGAATCGACCAATGTTGTTGTGAGCCTGTGTGTGTGTATTTGTTAGCAACTCCGCCCTCTCGCTCTGCCAGGCAACAGCATATGTTGCATTTTTCAAACAGGAAGTGGGAGTTGAGTAAGAATGGTAGGGGTGACTTGCACTTTAAGGATAATTTTTTGGGGGGTATCTGGGTTTTAATGTGCAAGAAATATACTTCAGGTATTTGAGATTCTTAATCCATTAATCTTACAGCTCCTTGAATCAGTTTTACTATAAAAGATGAAATACAGTGTTTAATGCTTTGATGTAAATCAGCTAACTCACATGCCAACTTAGTATTATAGCCCTTTCCCACTGCAAAGATAAAAGCTGTTTTACCCTCATACATATACAAAGGCAGAGCGCAAACGGCATAAAGAAGGAGCTGCCGTTATTTGGTAGTATGGAAGCACATAATATTATAACCGGGGCAGATTTCAAAACACAGGTTCAATCGCTAATGGAGCAGAAAATGATATGCTAAATGTGTGGGGGAGCAGGTGCACTATGTTTGACCACAAACAATTATAATAATAGTCAGCGGAGCCATGGTGGTGTCAGGCAGCCCATCCCAAAGCTAACACAGCCGCCTTTGTGCTGCCAGAGGACACTGTCAACATGGAGAATAAGTCTACTCTCATCTCACACAGCAGGCATCTTGACTCATGGTCATCAGTCATTCCACTGAATGTGTACAGTTTGCTTTGTCATGTCATTAAAGCTGTCACAACACAAAACGGCTGATGGAGTTGGATTATTGCTCTATCATGTAACGTTTACCCAGACAGACATACTGCCAGCATCCTCTTTAAAGGTCTTGAACACTTGTTTAATTAACACATTTCCAGTGGTCTCCAGTAGAAATGAAAGCACATTGTACTCTGGGGAAGAAAAACACAGGTGCACCATTTCTAGGAACTAGAAGTGAGCCACATAACAGCTGAGCTTTAGACGGCTGGATTGGGAGTCCTATTCCCTGATATTTGGACATCTCGCCACGGATTTAATTACAGCAATTGGACTCTATCACTGTCTTACAGCATTGATGTTTTATCTCCACAAATAACACAAGCCTAGAGGAGTTCTGCTAGGTGGTGGGGTTGATAAGGATGCTAACAGTTAGCCTCTACTAGCAGAGGCATCCTCTGCTGTCTCCTGGATAAGTCTATGAATGTTAAATGACAATGTGATGTAGACCAGTCGGGCTTTCAAATCCCAGAGATTAACTTTCTACTTTCTATCAGAAGCTAATGCAGGAGAGGTGTAGAAGACTAATTTAATGCTCAGCCTGCATGGAAATCACAAAGTGAAAGATTAAAATCAGAAATAGGATTTTTAAAATGCTTTTTCAGTGTTCCACGCCTTTAAGATTTGAGTGAATCTCACTCAGATTATTTGAAACTCCTCTAAAGCCTGTTTTCCAACAGCACTACGTAGCGTAACTCGGATGGATTCGGTTAGATTGGACAGCCTTTTCCAACAGCATAGGCTGGTATTTTCCCCATAGATTTCAGTAGCTCGTTAATGTGGTTCCTAGGGTACTCAGCAATTCTGAAAATGTGTTGTCAGCGACTTTTGGCCACTGATTGGCTAGTGGGAGGAGTCCCTGGTTGTTCCAGAGTTTTCTGCCATGGCTTGTTACCGGCAGCCATTTCCAAAATCAAAACGCCAAAGACTGAGCAGAATGTTTAACATCACTGCCATTGTTTTGCTGTGTTGTGTTTTTTGTGTCACAAACAGATCTGCTCTCACTGTTTATAGATCACCTTGTTCTTACGTATGGGTAAAGATTGCAAGTGCAACAGTTGCACCTCTCCTACGCCATGACGAGCGCACCCACCAGACCCGTGTCTCAGTTTAACCTGGAAAAGCAACTCACACAGTTCTGAGTCGAGTTTAGCCAAACTGAGCTGTGCTCAACGAAGAAAAGGGACCTGAAGATCTGCAGTGACGCTAACTGTCACATTAATGTATTCAGTACATTTCAAATAAGAATGGACTTAAAAAAAATATTTACTTTGAAAAAAAGTCTTTTGCACCAGAAATAGTTTGTTTGTGGGGGAGTCAAACAGAGCAGAATATCAAACGTTCTAAAAAAGATATTGGGAGTAGTGTGGGCAGGGCCTAATATAAATGCAAGCACATATTTATCATATCGATCTTTATTTTAACAGTGGATGTAACACATATTGATGCAGAGAAGGCAGCTCACATGGCACCAAACACAAATTCAATTAATTTGTATTTTAAATAGTAAATGGCCTGTATTTGTTTAGCGCCTTTGTAGGGTTCTACGACCCCCCAAGGCACTTCACAACACAGTCATTCACACACTGGTGGGGATGAGCTACGATGTAGCTACGGCTGCCCTGAGGCATCCTGACGGAGGCGAGGCTGCCGAGCACTGGCGCCACCGGTCCCTCCGACCACCACCAGCAGGCAAGGTGGATCAAGTGTCTTGCCCAAGGACAGAACAGCAGAATTCTCTGGTTGGAGCCGGGATCGGACCTGCAAACTTCTGGTTCCTTGACAACCTGCTCTATTTTTAAAACATTTCTTCGTGTAATAAAAAATGTGTATTTTGCTTCTTTTTAACCCATTTTGTTTGCCAGTATTCTGACATGTTTTCACTGTGTCTTCAACAGGCTTTTTGTAGCTTCAAACAAATATTTAAACTCACCACAAAAGAGTTATTACAGAGTTATTACGTCACCTTCAGTTTTCTTTTAACCTTCAGTGCCCCATTGCACAACCAAACATTTACATAGTGTCTCTTTGATTTTTTAAAAATACTCATACCTGTTGGTCATTCTTGATCATTTATCTTGACAAGGCTGTAAAATCAAATCTCGTATAATAAACTTTGAACCACAATTTTTGGAATTAGTGGCAAATTTTGTGTTTTCGTCATTGATGACAATCAAAGGTTCATTCAACATAAGATGTATTAAAACATAAAAATTGGGAAGCTCTTTTTTGGCTTTTTTACTGATGTCCGATACGCCAATATCGTCGACGACTCATTTCCGATACTGATAAATGATGTGTCCCCCTCTCATAAAAAAAGGACTAAATAAAACATTCAGGTTATTAACATCACATATCTCCTATCAAGCATTCTTAAACATTTTCTGTACAAAATGTCACCGCAGGGGAAATATCTACTTCACAAGTTGAGTCAAATAAAGTAAAGTATCTCAAAATCTGTATCCCACATCTGTAATGTTTTGACATTTTGAGAAAGAGGAGAAGCAGCTGAAGAGTTTGATGTATACTATGTGTATGATATGTAAAGGTTGTGTCTTTGAAAGACTGAAAACCGATACTGATATTTTCCGATATTACATTGTATTGTTGATATTGGCCGATATTAATGGTAGACTGATAATATTGAGCATTCCTAATAAAAATATATAATAATAACATTAATGATATGTCAGTGGGAATTGACATAAATGTCTGATGTTGTAAATTTTTATATATATCCTTCACTGATGTATGGGTGTGACTTGTTGGGTGAGGGTAACAGGTCTCTTCATTACACACCAACTTCTGTTTCCAGATTAATCTTCAAAGACTAAACTGCTGCTTAAATCCTGTCTGGATTAGCACAGTCCAGAGTTTTCCTGTGCTTGGGTTTGTCTGCACTGTTCAATTGATTTTTTTTTTCTGTTGGGTACCACACTTGAGACTGTGTCTCACTCCATAATAAACTTCTTTGGGGCACCATGAAATCAATGTTAATCTATTATTTTTCTTCAGTTTGTTTTACCCCCAGAATACTTCTTCTTTCTCTGTTTCTATTTTTGTATCCCTGTTAGCTCATCTCTTCAAACTGATATAAAATGTATCAACTTGAATTATCACCAAACCATTTATGTTACACAGCCATATAAAGAAATTACTCTATAGATTTTTTTTCTCATCTCTGATTGACTTCTGCATCACTCAGCGTTTCTGACTTCAGAGGGGCAAATATACTCAGGGTATCTGATGCAGCGTTTCTGCTACTTTCCATGTTAGACTGCTGGAAAAAACAGATAATTTTTCAAATGTTAGTTTTTTCATTCATATTTAGAAGACATAATAAAAATTGAAGAACACAATCTAAACACTAAGTACAAGTTTTTATAGGTTTGTTTGAAGTGCTCATTTTTTACTGAATGTTTAAAAAATAAAAATAAAAAAAATTATGACAAGATGTGACTCATCAGTTGTTTTTTTATTCTGAGCTGACTCATACCAAACTCTACACAGATGTAAAACATCCCAGATATCCTCAGGGACATTGTACCATCTTCAGATGTTTTTCTCCGTATCAGAACAACTGTTTTCTTCCAAATCAGATAGAAGTAATGTAGCCCGTACCGCCACTGAGCCGTAACAATCAGAAGCGTTGCTGATTTGGAAGGGTTTTTACAAGCTTTTCACTTTTATCCTGATGAGTATCTGAGAGCTTTATTGAATAACAATAGAAACTATATAGGATGTTTTTACTCTGAATTTAGAGTTGTGGTATTATTTTTTTGAAAAATACTCAAAAGAATAATTTATTTACTAAATAAATTGTATTAGTTTAGATTTGATTGACTTTGAGATCATTTGGGATGTTTTTTTAGCATTAATCACAATAATAATGATAGAGCAGCGTTCACAAGCCATGTTTGAACCAAATTTATGAACACCTTTTCTAACTTTGTTCACAAACATTGACTTTACTTTTAATATGACCAGCAGGCATGCGCTACTTGTATCTGTTTATGAGTCGTGTTTTACGATCTTGCTCATTTGGACAACGCTCAGTATTTTTGGCTCCCAAACTGTTTGCTAATGCTATTTGTAAAATGTACAAAAATATAAACAAATAAAACACACAAAAACCTGAAAATTTACTTACCTGCTCTGTTGTTTTCAACAAAAGATACTAAAGGAAGATTCTAACCAAAGATGGAGTTACTGTTGCACCAATGTGGTTTTTCTACCAATTTCGCATTTCCCGATTTCACAAATTTGGATTTTTCTCATTTCTATGATGGTTTTAAATCATATTTTAAAATCGTATATAATTTTTTTATTTATTTGTGTTCTTGTGAAGTGCCTTGTGATGTTTTTCTTGAGTGGCGCTTTATAAAAGATTTGTTTTCTTTATTTTGTACCCATGAAAAATGATGGTCATAGCATGAACTTTAATTATGTTTATTAAACTCTTTCTAACGCTTAATTAGCACTGGGACTGCTATATTTTAAGGCTGCCTGTAATATTTACAATTAGGAAATCTTCATGTTATAAAACACAGAATCTCATATAAATAAACACTGAAACAGGAAATGGTGCACAGATATTACATTGAGGGACATTGCAAAATGGTAATAGTTCTTATTTATACAGCCCCCTCACAAGAGGCTTTACAAGTAACAAGTCATTCACCCCTTCATATTCACTCACTGGTGGTGATACGCCTCATTAGAGCCACTGCTGTCCTGGGGCACACTGACGGATGCAAGGCTGTCGAACACTGGTGCCACCAGTCCCTCCAACCACCACCAGCAGGCAAGGAGGGGGATGTGTCTTGCCCAAGGACACAACAACAAGCTTAGCAGGGCTCTAACCTGCAACCCTGCAGTTAGTAAACGGAGCAGCAATCCACTTTGGTCCTAAAGGACACATATCATGAAAAATCCACTTTTTTAGTGTGTATTTTAAATCTCCAAGTGTGCAAAACGAATCAAGCTAGTCACTTCAGGTGATAATTGGAAGTTGTAGAATAAAGTTTTGGTCTTAAATTGTAACCTGTTCAGTTTTCTCAATTTTCTATCACGTGTTGTTCTTTATTTCATCAGGACAACTGGCAAATGGACTTCAAGCTATACACAGAACCAATCTGCCATTTTGTCTTCTTCGTAGTCCATTTGGAAAACATGCTGAATTTCCGTTCATTTGATCCACATTGCGTGGGTTTAACTCTTAATGCATGAGAGAGTTGGCAGCCCTGAGACACAGTTGGGTGGATAAATCTCCCCACGTAATAAAAATGCAAATATAACGTTTCTGCTATGCTAAATAACAATTTCTTTATAAAACTAGTAAAATGTCTGACTGGGGTGGAGAGTGAACTCTGCTCTGTGGAGGGGGGAGGTTGTTTGCAGCTCTTCTTTCAGATTTAAAGAGACAGAACCAAAACGGCTCAATTTCAGATCCTCCTCAGAACAGGGGTAAAGGAGGGTCTGTAGAGCAACAATGAGGGAATGGGACCCAAAAACTGCTCCGTTATAATTGGATGTAAAACGGAACAACTTAGAAGCATGATATGTCTCCTTTAAAGCTGCTTTAGCAAATATACAGAACAAGCTAGGTTTTGAATGCAAACACTCACCCCTCCCCTCTGGTATCTTCCCTGAGACACTTCTGCCATTACTGGAGACCTACATTCCAAGAGGAAACGAGAAAGCGCTGAACACCAGTCGCTGTTTTCTAGGTCCAAATGTATTTGTTGTCTATGAATTCAAACAATGTTTTTCTTTTTGGGACTCTGGTAGTTTGTCCTAAAGTTGAAGTGGTAGCAGCCGGCTGTTTCCCCTTCTCTGATATTACTGAGCAGAGAACCTCTCACACCAGTGGTGTTCTGGTGCTAAATACGCAAGTGCGTAATGAACGGAGGACCCAGGAGAATGTGGAGGTTCAGCCAGACTGACCACCGGATAGTCCAATAGTTGCTTCTGGTCCGAAGCATGTTATTGGCAGTGGTTTTTGGAAAAATGTGAGAGGACCACTTTATCAACTTTTTTTTAAAACTCCCCAATATATTTATAGCTATACTATGTTGGAACCTTGTTAAGAGGCATGAAAAAATATTAATTTGTTTTCCAAATTTGCCATTGTAGTTGTAACAAGGCTTTCTAGCAAATAGCATCCTAGCCATTAGCTTATCAGTTTTGTAGGACTTAGTTTCTCGGAACTGAGGTTGTTCAAGAAACATGAAAAACACTCCTTATTACCAATTCTACAAAGAAATGTGTTTCAAAATGTGTCTAAATTCCCTTCAACTAGCAGACTGACTGCTTGGTAGATCATATTTCAGCCCCTACATCTTATTCAAGCATTAAATCAACTAAAAAAGGGGAAAAAAGCATTTCACTAATAAACGTTAAAT
This sequence comes from Nothobranchius furzeri, assembly GCF_043380555.1. NCBI lineage: Eukaryota > Metazoa > Chordata > Actinopteri > Cyprinodontiformes > Nothobranchiidae > Nothobranchius > Nothobranchius furzeri. Next base: position 51,507,997 of record NC_091750.1, on the reverse strand, counting down.
TAAATTGAGAAGTTTAGATAAAAACTTTATCTTAACACTAATCTTACTTTTTTTTAATGTACCTTCAATTAAATGTTAACCCTTGCATCCACTAATTAAAGCAAAACTCTCAAAGAGGACCGAATATTAATTTCAAATTAATCATAGTCCTTTCTAAGACGATTTTATGAGCCAAGGTAAAAAAGAAAAAAGAAACATCTGAACAGCATTTGGTTGGTTTTGGTGTTTATGTAAAAATCCGTCATTTTAAAACCAATTCCTAAAAACCAAGTTGATATAATTCAACAGATGACAAACGTTGATGTCAGCGTTGCCTACATCTACCCAAAGCACGCCAGCTGTCTAATAAATGTAGTTCAATGACACACTAGCACAGCTCCAGAGTCATGAATATTTTCTGAAGAAGACATGCCAAGTGTGGATGCTACAGAACGGCCCCAAAATATCAGAGAGTAAAACGTTACAGCAGGATTGAAGAGAGGAGTGTTGTTGTGATTCCATTAAAGATTTTAAGTCAGGTTTAATGAGCTTATGCCTTTGCTGATGATTAAAGAACATGATACATTATAGGATTTTTCATTAGTGTTTGGTGAGATATTCAAGCAGGAGTGGAGGAATGGAGCATAAAACAATTCAGTATTTTTTTCCCCCCTGCGTGATCATAAGGCTGAGACATGGGACACGGTGACCTCCCTTTGGTCTGAGTTGATCTGAATTTTTCTGTCACACAGACATTCAAATCTCAAAGCCACTAACCCAGTGTGAAGATAATGATTTATTCAAATATTTGTTGGAATCCAGGATCCGAGGGTATGAATCTCCATACGTCTTTAGAAAGAATTGAATGCGTTGATGCAGAAATCACATCGAGGTTATGGTCAGATATCTAACATCTCAGCTTTCTGGAGTGCAAACTGAAAGCTCTGAAAGGACAGCAAACATCCAGACCTATTTCATCCTCCAAAGTTCTGATGTATTATTGAGAGCTCAGAACAAAATTCTGCATAGGAAGTCTCTTATGGACCCTTAATACATGCATCCTGTGAGTGAACAAGATAAATATTTCAAGAAACAACTCCAACCCCCCCAAAATACATATTTATCCACCATGTTCTGAGTCATGTGACACCACATAGGCCCACATGGGTTTTATTTCCACATTTTACACCTGACACTCTCATCTCTGTTGCACAGTTAATATATGTCACTCTCACCACAGAGTTCACACTTAGTGCAATTGCACACCTATATGACAACCTTGAGACAAATGTAGACTCCTGAAACAACTCAACCAGCAAACTCAGGATCTTTTCATCCAGAAACAGAGAATTCCTCCCACCTACAGTCTGGAGCTGCTGCTCTTCTATTAAAAACAGTCATCAAAGCATGTTGAGTTCACTCTGATTCCACCACAAACATGACTATATGTGCATAATAATTTCCACCTCCAAAAGTGTAAATGCATCATTGCAATTATACAGATTCCCTATTTTTGTGTTGCATCTAGATGTGGTGAAGCTGTGCAGCATGTGATGTTTTTTTAGTTCCAGTTTTTATATAAGATCAGTGGATTTTAACATTTAGTCATCACTGATATGAAACTGACTCTGCAACTGTAGCAGTTAGTAACCAAAACCTGTATGGTTAAATATTGTTTATCGTTTGTTTTCTTTAAAACTCTGATTTATGACAGATCTCTGTGATGGTTGTATGTTTTGTTGGCCTGCAGGCTCATAAGCTCTCATCTTCAATATTTATTTTATTTTTTAAATGTTTTTTGCTCAACATTAAGTTACTTACATCATGATCACACCCTGAACCTGTGTTATAAACATCTTAGCAGGTTCAGACTATTTTTGAACTACTAGCAACAACTCATGTCCTGGTATGTTTGGTAGGTAAAAGGACAGCAGGAAAGCAGCTGTTGAAGTAAAATATGCCATCATAGGAAAGTTGATTTAGAACAACATATAGTTTGTCCACCTCCCCTGCATGTCAGAGTATTGATTGCAGAGCTGATACAGTTGTTGAGATGGAACAGATATTGCATTCATGATAAATCTCCAATATATCACCCATTTGCTTAGATAGAGTGACACACTAGAGTCCAATGCCGTAGCTTATGCAAGTATACCATCAACACCCACACATATGCCAGCTTTTGAAAAGCTGTCCCTTGTATTATACATGAAAAGGTTGGGAAAAATAAACAACAATTAGAAAATGGCCATACTAAATCTAAACCTCTTAGGCTTTTATTTTGAAATTTAGAAAACGCAAATGATTTGATGAGGCTGCTCCACCTTAAAAAAACAACAACAACAAAAACAGACAAACAAGGACCGTGTCCTGGATCAGCAAATGCTCTGCTCTCGCATGAGAGAACTGTCTCCCTTTGAACACTCCACCTTCCTCACACCCATATCACCCAAACATACCTCATTAAACACCAAGTTGACACATTGTGTTCTGGATTGTAAGTCACCCCCTAATTTTGTCATCCAATCCATTAAGCGGTCATTCTTTCTTTTTCTTTCCATTTATCTTCACTTAACCTCCATATGCTCCCTGGAAGCCCGTGGGCGCTGTGTGCCACAACATCAGCACTGGCGGCTCTTTTATTGGTGGTTAGAGAACAGCTGAAAATCTGTTTGTTTTTAAAGTTTACTTGTTAGATTTGACCCTTTCTTTTGTTATCAAATCTCCATTTTCAAGGACAGCTAGAGTCAAATTAGATTCATGACACAGTTTGATGATCCAGTGAAAGAATTATTCAAAATGTTTACATGGGTTGTTTGAAGTTATAGATGCTAAAATTAGTTACTACTATTAAATGGAAATATTGGTTCATTTTGAACTGCATTTCTGTGTAAAGTTTTGTATTATAGCCATTATAGAGAGCTTCCTTGGTAGTCTCCTCTAGAGAACTAGCTTTCCCGTCCTTCAGAGCATAGACAAGACCAAAGCAGATTGCTGCCATTGAAACTGCTCCAATTTCCTAATATTTCGTAACTATTCGAGCTACAGTATTATATAAACCTTTACAGAGAGGGAACGCGTGTTCTATACCTTGGTGTCCCTGCAGCTCATTGAAAACTGACCTTTGCAGGTTAGAAATTTAAAAGGATGAAGGTTGGTGCACTGATGAGTTAAATACAAATGTTCAACGATCAGGAATTCTCATTTAATTAGTTGAAATATTGTAAATTAAAAGTTGAAAACATAAATATAATGAATTATACTAATTTGGAATTTCCAAAAGAAGAGCAAATATGAGATGTTGAGAATGTTACAAATATAAAAAAAATATTTCTGGGGAACCAAAGTTTTGTGAAGAGCTGTTAAACTAACACTAAATTGTTTTTAACACGTTAAGCTATTCATTCAAAATTTGGTTTAAGTGACTGTGTGAGAACACTTTACCAAAATTTGCCATCCTCTGCTGACCAGAAACTGCACTTTACAATTTTGTGGGCTGGTTAGGTGCCCTATAGGGGGAGCTCTTTACCTGCTTTATGTATTTAGTTGTTATGCTAGCAGCTAGCATTTTTGGTTAGTCGATCATAACTAAAAAGCATGAGTAGAGGAAAAACAAGAAGTTTGCTTAATTTTTGGCATCATGGTAGAGCATGGAAGTAAAAGTAAGTGAGTATTGGAAGTGAAGCAAAGAGCTAAAGCCAGAGTGAACATCAGCGCGGCCTACACTAGTTTGAGGAATCTAAAGGAGGCTGCAAAGTTGCAGACTGATGGTGACTTGGCTTTGTTGCTACTGGACTTGTAAGTTATAAAATATCTTTTTCAATAGTGTGGATCTTCTTTCTTACAGGTTTATTTTAGTATCAGTTGAATCGTGTTAGTGTTAGCTTGTTGCTAACACTAGCTACAGCAGACTGCTGCAGGGTTGTTTACGACTTTTGTAATTCTTCTTTCAATCAGTAGGGTGGAGGAGCAGGAAACTGCTCAGTGTTACTTTAACACATTAGCCAAAAGAAATGTAATCAGAATCATTCTTTCTATCTATCTGTCCGTCCATCCCTCCCTCCCTTCATCTATCTATCTATCTATCTATCTATCTATCTATCTATCTATCTATCTATCTATCTATCTATCTATCATCTATCTATCTATCTATCTATCTATCTATCTATCTATCTATCTATCTATCTATCTATCTATCTATCTATCTATCTATCTATCTATCTATCTATCTATCTATCTATCTATCTATCTATCTATCTATCTATCCTGAAAGATGTGAAAGCTCTTTCTCTGAAAAGAGGCTGTTCAGAACTCTACCTCGATACATTTTAGAAATATAGTATTAGTACTTTTTTTTACTTTAATACAGGAATTAATTTCAAATTGACCACAATTTCTATTTGAAGTGTGCCATTTAGTTCTTTGCTCTGATATAAACAAACTCTGTTATAAAGCATCTGCCCCAAGCCTGTTTCTGATTGGTGAAGCCTTTGCAACTCTCCAGCCTTGTTCTGTTGTAATTGAGTAAGAATCCAAATGTCAGTCAGTAGGCTGACATGATGCAGGCCTGAGAAAGCAATCACAACTATTTCAACACCACACCGGCAGAAGTAATACAAAAGTCGGTTTTTGGATGGATTTTAAATGTCACTTCTCTATAGCTAAAGGCAACACATCGGTGAGAGAGTGCAGAAACAGTCATTGCTACATCTTTTTATAATATTAAGACTTCTGTTCCCTTTTTGCACAATGCTTTTCACTTTTCCTGCAAAGTGACGTGCAAATGTAAAAATAAAAGAAAAAAAAGAAAAAAGAATTAAAAATGCAAATGAATGTACACCATTTCTCATCAATGACCTGTCAGAACAGAGGTCCTGTTGTCTGCCATTAACTGAGCTCTGCTCAACCACTACTGAATATTAATGGAGCCTTTCCTGGATCATCAGCGTGTGTTTAATTCACAATCTGCATCTATAGAGCAGGGGCTGGCTGGCTGTGTGTGTGTGTGTGTGTGTGTGTGTGTGTGTGTGTGTGTGTGTGCGTGCGCGCGCACGTGTGTTAAAGGTGTTGTGAGTTTGTTCATTAGAGAGGACATCTTCTGTATCTATGGCCGATGCGCACGCTCACACACACACACACACACACACACACACACACACACACACACACACACACACACACACACACACACACAGGTTGACTAATTTGATATTGAAAAACACGGCCAGATTGATGTGTGTGTGGGTGGGGTGGGGGGGGGTGGGGGGGGGGGGGGATGAGCCGATTCCGGAGTAATCACCGATCTTCCTGTTTGTACAAAGTAGACCGATCGTGTCACGATGTGACAGCTTATCAACAGGCAAGGCCAATCCAATCCACCCACTCAGGGCTACAGCAACAAAGTGAGGACTTCAGTGCGTTAAGATGTGCGCAATGTGCAAAGTCACCAAAGCGCGCACACATGCATCTCCACTGAGAGCAAACCTCTGGTAACGTTCTGGAGGACTCAGAGCGTGGTGAACATTACCTCAAACTAGACGCCGGAATGGAGGCGATGACGCGGATGCTGGCCCGTCCATCCACAGCAGCTGCGGTTCTTCTCCTCTCCTGTCGGCGTGAGCTCTCCTAATTAGGCCATGTCTTCTCAGATCTCAAAAGAGGGGCAGCGCGTTTCAGACTCAGAGCACCTTCTCCGTCTTTCTCCGGCTTTTTCGGCAAAAAACCCCGAGAACGCACACCTCATTCCGCCCCCCTCCTATTCCCTCTCCTCTCATTCCTCTCCGACAACACCCCGCTCCGATCCTTAGTCACGGATATTTGACTTTTCATAAAGCTAGGAGAGATGGAAAAATGCTGCAGCGAACACAGTTTAAATGATGTGTAGAGGAGGGGGAAATAGCAGGGGGAAATGGATGCGTCAAGTCTGAGCGCGTTGCTTGAGAAGTAGACGCGGTGATGTGTCCTCCGTTTGCCTTGTGTCCATGCTGACGATAATCCAAGGTGGGGGGAAGCGCCCCGCTGCAGCCAGGGCCTTTAAAACACCGATGGTTGGACTTAAAACATGAAAGAGCGCTCCAAAGGCACCCCGCGAAATCAGGTGTCCAATCTCCTCTTTACGCGCGTGCGTGCTGCTCTCTCTCTCTCTCTCTCTCTCTCTCTCTCTCTCTCTCTCTCTCTCTCTCTCTCTCTCTCTCTCTCTCTCTCTCTCTCTCTCTCTCTCACTCTCACTCACTCTCCCACTCCCCCTTGGCGTCCGATACTCATATAAGAGAAAATGAAGGCTCGACCTCATCCACAGAGCTCATTCTCCGTTTGGAGCTCGATCAGATGATCAGATTCAAGCATCATGAAGATGTTGCAAAGTCCAACAGTTCCTGCGCTGAAGCAGAGCCCATCTCTCTCTCTCTCTCTCTCTCTCTCTCTCTCTCTCTCTCTCTCTCTCTCTCTCTCTCTCTCTCTCTCTCTCTCTCTCTCTCTCTCTCTCTCTCTCTCTCTCTCTCTCTCTCTCTCTCTCTCTCTCTCTCTCTCTCTCACTCTCACTCACTCTCCCACTCCCCCTTGGCGTCCGATACTCATATAAGAGAAAATGAAGGCTCGACCTCATCCACAGAGCTCATTCTCCGTTTGGAGCTCGATCAGATGATCAGATTCAAGCATCATGAAGATGTTGCAAAGTCCAACAGTTCCTGCGCTGAAGCAGAGCCCATCTCTCTCTCTCTCTCTCTCTCTCTCTCTCTCTCTCTCTCTCTCTCTCTCTCTCTCTCTCTCTCTCTCTCCCACCCTCAGTGCGGGCTCTCCCGCTTTCTGCACGCGCACTTATATTTCCGCCTTCGTGACGAGATGCGATATATATATATATATATATATATATATATATATATATATATATATATATATATATATATATATATATATGTCGATGGGTGCGACGCATCTCGCCATCAACAGGCTGCAGCTTGAAAAAAAAAGTTCACCTCAACAAAATTTAGTTTTGCTTGTGTTTTGGTGACAAAATGAGACTTCTGACACTGTCTATACATATCACAAGGAGCCGAGATTTGGTATATTTAAAAATTGGTTTCATACTCTTGTTTGAATAATGCTAAAATGCAAATCTGCACCAACAGGTGATAAAACATGCATGATCTTTTGGTCTTTTACCTCAGCGTGCAACGAATCGGCCGCTTGGGGGCAGCAAAACCCAATCAGTCAAGTTAGAGATGGATTATTTGATGATTCTCAGCCCGATAATTGTTCTGTTATGTTCTGTTTAGTTCTGCAGCCAATTCCCGTGGGAAATCTTTTGGTTTTTAGTTGCCAGATGCTTTTTTTGTTTGTCTTTTGGTGCTGGACTGATAACATACAGGCACGTTTAAATCAAGCAGCAGCTGCTCTGGAAGTAAGGCTGGAAGAGTGTCGAGTGGACTTCATTTTTATTGCACTTAAAGCCTTAAAGGTTTACAAAGCTATACAATGTCCTGCCTCTCTTTTGCACATTCTCCACCACACACTTAAGCGCTCACCAGCCATCAGGAGCAACTATGCGTTTTCCAAGGACACTTCAGCATGTGGACACGAGTTCTTAGGTGAGCGGCTGAAGAAAATAGGAGAAGGGAATAGGCAAAGAAAGCAAGCTCCTCTCTGAGGATGGCTGGCGTCTAAGTGCAAAGTGTAAAGGTTTGCACTAACTGAAAGAGATAAGAGCTGGGTCTTGGGAAGCCATGGGGCCATTGGCCCTTCTGGGCGTTTTACCTCAAGCTGTTCTGGTTCAGATGGTGGAAGATCTGTGATAACTGACAAAATTAGAGATAAATCAGTCGTTGCATTCAGCCTGGAAATGTTAGAGAACACTGAGATTTGATGGGGAGAAGGAAATCAGGATGAGTGGACACATATATGGCCAAATTTTACACCAAATATTAGAATCAATGCCTCATTTTATATCATCTTTATGAAAATACTTATTCTATCCTTGCTCAAGCAGCTTAAAATTGTGGGACACTTGTTTAAAGGTGCACTATGTAAGAATATAGAAAGAATTTAACAATCATTTTGGAAGGAAGGTTGTACTGAAACATATTTCATATCCAGCAAGCCTCAGAGATTATGAGTTTTCCTCCTTTTAAAACAAAGGATGGAGGGACGTAACTACTGTTTACCATCAGTGAGTGTGGGGTTGCCGTGTCTCCTGCAAGCTAATTTAACAGTGCAAACAATTGTAATTTGATGATGGCCAGCAAAAAGCTCCAGAGTTGTTTAAAGTGGCTGCAGTAACCAACTTTTACCACAGGGTGTGTTTTTTTTACTTCATTTGCATGCAATGCACCTTTAATCAATACATTTGCAGTGGTCTCTAGTGGGAACGAATGCCATGTAATTCATACTTGGGGGTGCAAAAAACACTAGTGCACCATTTCCAGGAACTAGAAGTGAGCCAAATCACTGCTGAGCTTCAGGCGGCAGGATTTGGAGTCTTTTTTCCCAATATTTGGACATCTTGCCTCAGATTGGATAACAGCAACGTGACTACCACTGACTTGCTACATGGATGTTTTATCTCCACAAATAAATAACACAAGTCTGGAAGTGTTCTGCTATGTGGTGGAGGTGCTAATGCTAACGGATGGTTTCTATTGACGAGACGTTCTCTGCTGTTTCCTGGACGTTAAACCAACAACAGACATCCGTGTCGCAAGTTTATTTTCTCAGGAGATGGATGTAGGAGACTATTTTCATGTTCAGCCTGCATGAAAAACTTCGAATGACCCATTATGATCATAAATAATAATTAGAAAAATGTTTTTCAGTGTTCCACACCTTTAAAAAAATGTGCACTAATTTTACTTGTGAGCCTCAAATGGAATCATATTGCAAAACAGTAAATGAAACATTTTTAGTTAATTATTCATTATTGTTTCTGTTAAGTCAACCGTGTTGCAGGCTGGTTATGAATGAATATTTTATCTAAACAAAGAGGATTCAAAAAGACACCAGCTGTACCATCAGGGACCAAAACGTTAAGAAAAAAACCCGAGAGATTTCTGGTTATTATCTCATTCTGATTAGTCTGAACACAATTTCTCATTTGGTTAAAAGAATACTTTTCCTCTTTATATTTATGCAGAATAAAGCTGTCATGTCAGAGACAATGAGTGCAGACAACAGCAGACGGGAGATTAAGAAGAGACAAAAAAAAGCCATGAGAATTTTCTTCTTACCCAGTATTAAGGACAACAACAAAGCAGAATCTGACCAGACTGGAGTTCAAATGTCAGTGAGTGGGAGTGTTTTCTGTTCTTTTTTAGGGCTAGATGCATCACAAGATAAAGAGTTACATTTCAGAGAAGAGAAAAATGTCTCTGTTGTCTTTTGGTCTAAAATTGACTAGGGTGGGAAAAAAAAGGGGAGAAATGTTGTAAAACTGCCAAAAAGCAATCATTTAGACCGCACGGCTGACTGATGCCTCAGGTGCAGAACCTTTATAACGCATTTCAGTAGAACAGTTTGAAAATCCTAACAAAGTACATATGACATTTTAAGATAAACATTATAAACCAGTACAAACCCTAACTCTGGGCTTCATGAACATGAAGAAAAATTTTAAAGCAATCAGAAAATCCAATTCAGACAAGTGCAAAATTGTTTGGAAACTCCACCCTCTGGTGGACAAATACTGCCAATACCTTCAAAAACAACTAGATTTAACCAAGTCTGAAGAAATGATAGGAAAAAACCCGTTTTTTTCTGTTTTATTTTAGGTTTTCAGATGAACGATGATAATTTAACAGTGGTCAAATGGTTTGAGATATGCCAAATGTTACAATATACTAAGCTCTGTAAATGAAACATCTCATCTATCATGCCTTTTGGTTCCAGACATCTAAAGTTACATTGTTCATGTGCAAAAACAATAGGAATATGTTCGGGAAAAAGTCAGATTGCAGCATAGCAGTCGTGTGAGGCAAAGCTCCTTTTTTCCTTCATATGACACAGGCCCGTTGCCTTGACAACAGCACTTGCACTGCGTCTTATGGCTCTGCTGTAAAAGAAAAAAAATGAAAGAGAGGCATTGCATAAAGAGTCAGTGTGTTGTTCATTAAGCTGGGAAATGTCAGTGTGGGATATATAGAGCTTTAAGATGACTTTATAATGCTCAGTGTGAAATCATCAAGTTCTTCCTTCTCATGTTTATCCTTCAAGGATCGTTTTGTCTAGTAGTTCTTTATTATTCTGTCTGCCATGGTTAATCAAGACGCTAATAAAAAACAGCTTTTTACTAATAACAACCAAAAATATGTATCTCTTATAGATGATACAATCATTCCTGTAGAGCAGTTCACAACTTATTCTTTTCTTTTATCCAGAAGATCTGCAAAGGGCGCGATTTTAAGTATTTTTGAGTCAAACCACTGTTCTATTTCTGTGTAATGTCATGCACCCTATGTAGCCATCATCCTATTAAGGCCATCTGTTAATTCCAGCCCCCTCTATGTGTCGAAGTGTCTCTCTTCTGAGCCTGTTGGATACAGAGGAGCACATATAGTGTCGTGATCTGTGCTGAACTACCATCTCTGTGTGAGTGTTTGTTTACAGGTGAGTGTGTCTGGAGAGCTCAGCTGTACCAAATCAGCTCATCAGCGGTCAGGGGATTTAAGGAGCAGCAGGACAACTCACCAGTGCCAGATGATACTTAGGCCCTGTCCACACGTAGCCGGGGATCTGCCAAAACGTAGATATTTTTCTACGTTTTGGCCTGTCATCCACACAAAAATGGAGTTTTTTCACACGAAAACGGATCTTTTTAAAAACTCCGGCCAAAGTGAAGACCTGCGTTTTCTCCGTTTTGGGTGTCTGCGTGTGGACAGGCAAAATCGGAGTTTTAAGATCCGCAACGTCACTTTCCGCAACAAAAATTGCTGACATCATGTGTGCGACCTGTGTTTACACTAGCTGGCATCATGGAAGCCCTCAGAGCTGTGCTCGCTTTATCAATTGTCCAAGTGCTTTTTGCTTGTTTGTTTTTGCAAGCGGAATTACTGCTCCTTGCGGAAGACCACAGACGAAGGACGAGGTTAAGAATGGGGGAAGTACTGCCGCCTACAGGTCGGACATGTCCTGAACAACGTATTTATCTGGGTATGTGTGGACAGAGTTTTGTTTTAAAACAAGGTGGTGTGGATGCAAGTTTTTGCAGGGGCGGATATTCGTTTTCAAAAAACCCCGGCTACGTGTGGACTAGGCCTCGGTCTTCGGTAGTTTCTAGCCTTCCTCCTGATCTTTATAAAATAAACTAGAATTTGTTTGTCTTCCCACTCCTGCCCTTCAAGCAGTAACTTGCTCTGCCCTCCTGATTCCTCCAGGTTCCAGTCATCTTCTCATTCATTTCTGCACTCTCACCGGAACCATCACCAACATCCCAGTTCTGCCGTTTGCCCCTGACCGCCAGCTCTCCGCCACTCACCGGTACACCTGCAGCTCCTCGGTTTCCCAGTTCAGCCAGGTCTGGCAAACCCTCCCCAGAAAGACTCGGATCATCCAGGAAACCGTAAGCCTTTAACTTTTCTCATCATCTCACGTTGTTCCAGACTCTGACCTCTCTTCCTCTCTCAGACCCCACGGGTCCTTCCCTGTCCATCGGAAGCTACTACAACTGCAACATAAATGATTTTTTTTACCTTCCAACTCTTTGTGATGATTCTTCATGCCGTGGGTTAAGAAATTGCCCTCAAACATGACATATAGAAGAACTGAGTGCTCGTGTGAAGCGGGGCTTTGTAGAACCCAGCCAAATAATAAAGGTAAAATATTTGTGTGGATCAAGCCCCCATAATTCAGGTCTGAAAGTGAAGTCAACACAGAAGTGAAATAAATTGCAGTTCCACCCTCATCCGCTGGGGGCTGGTGTCAGAAGCGAGCAAATCCTCATTGACGCCCATGTTAAAAATACAAATTTCACAGCAGAAATGTTTACAGCCTGGTTCCAAAACATGTTTTAGGTTTAATTGATATAGTTTACACTCATGACAACTCTGAGGGGGGTGATTTTTTTTCACTCTTCTGTTTAAGTGTATTAAAAGCCTAAAATTCTGTATAATGAGCATCAGACCCACGTGACCGCCGAGCTAGCTCCGACGAAAGGCCTCAGCCTGAGCCATGGCCTCGCCTGAAAACTGTTCTGCCATTTTCAGCCTCAACTTAGACCAGTAGTTGTAGCATTTGTGCGTTCTGTTTTGGATATTATTTGTGCAATTGTTGAACAAAATTACTTGCTGTGGTATTAATTGCACTAATAGAGCGTCCAAGGAGTCTCTGCTTAATTTTTTTCGATAAGTAAAATTATATTCATGTATTTTAGGTCACTGCCACTCTTGCACTAGCTGAGCTTAGATTTTAACATGTACTGTTTAACCATGAAATTTAAATGTATTAGGGTAAAACCCAGTGCATTTAACATAACACTGCATTTTTGAAAATGGGTTGAAATATATGTTGGTGGAGCTGTAATCTGACTGTCGGTATGGTCCCCTTCCCTCGGCTGCAGCTTGACGCATCTTTGATCGCCGCGGCGCTTGTCTGCTGTGTGGCTGACGGCTTGTGGAGCTTTCGGGAGACCTCTGTATTTCACCCGGTTTTACCCAGCGGTCAGTCCGGCATATCTGTGACTCAGAAGCTCCGGTGTTGTGCACAGTTAACTCCGGTTGTAGCTAGGTAGCTACCTCCATTAGCTTAGCTCCCACCTCCGCGTTACCTTTGGGTTAGCTTGTAGCTACATTGCTTCAGTTTGACGGGTGTCGTCATTTGATCCCGGCCTTACAGCCCCACCCTCAGCTCAACCTCTTTTCCCTTTTTTGGAATTGTCTAGGTTTGACGGAACCTGTGACACGATCAAAATGGTGGTGGTGGCCACCTCCCATTTTGGCTCAAAAACTTATAATTGGAGCCTATGGACATGAATCGTCCAGTATATATGTCAGTTGTGTGGATGGATCTGTTGGTTAACAGAATATTATGAAACTTTCTCATATTTGTAATTCATTTTCTTGAGCCAGTATGTGCTAAAATGACACTTTACAAAGTTAATGACATGTCACTCAGCCCCCCACTGCCCTCTGTGGCCAGAATGCCACACTTGCAACTTCAGAGTATCTGTCCAATCTTTTGGACTCAGTAAAAGTGAAGATGACATGCCAGCACTGGAGTCTGCTTCCAGCATGTTTCCGCCATGTTTTAGATCGTCAACACAGCTTACATGTTTGATCTAGTGATGAATCACTCATGTAGACACTAGTGAAGGCTGAGAAGACATTTCGGCAGTTAGATTAAGGTGTTCCTCTCAGTTCTATTGGTATTTTATTGTCATTGTTATTAGGTACTGGGGGATCTGAGGGGTTGCACAAAAGGGCAGCTACCACTGGAAAAAAAGGGGATTTTTGTTATTTTATTTAGCTTCTCTGAAACACTTACACATGTTGCCAAATTTTTGTTAAACTGAATATTCTCCCCTGTCCATCTAGGAGCAATCTTGGGTACACACCAACTCTTTTTCAGCTAAACGTCCAGCGCATTAGCTCATTCACAGACATGCCAAGTCTGTAGGTGGCAGAAGTTAGTTGCCAAAAAGCATTCCTTGGACACAGAACAACTAGGTAACTGGCAAAAACTGTATTAAATGTAACCTTTCACCTGTTGTCTTTGACATAGAGCAGTTATTGAGCTGGTGGGTGATATTAAACACAGATGACATGTGATGTCAGAGCACTTTTGTTGTGGGCAGTGTTGGGGTTATAAGGTCAACGAATAATTTGTAAGCTTTACTTGCTTTTTGGATTCTTCAATAAATTCGTAAATATGGACATATTTATCGATTTATTAATTAATTAAGATATCCTTAGATATCTTCGGGGCACCATCCCCTTCTTAATAGGGGAAATTGAACCCAAAACCTCTGGTTAGTCTGTCTGAAGTTCGTAAAATCCGTTTAGGAGCAGATATTTTCAGCCAACACACAAAATCCAATCTGAGTCTAAAATCTTAATTTATTAACTAATATCATCCTTCAGCTCCTTCTGAAATGTTAATCAATCAATATAAACCAACTGATTTTATCAAATGAATAACAACAATGAAATGATACCGTAATACCAGGAGACCCCAATGGATGGGTTTGTTTTAGTGGTGAGTCCTCCCAAACACTAAAAACAAGTATGTGTGTGTGCAACTTGCACTTTAAACTTCCGAAACACTTTCAATCACAGTAACTTAACCTTAATTCACTCAAAATACTTCAAAAAGATCAAGAAGCTTCACAAAAGATTAATCATAAATTAATATATGATAGTTTAACAGCTTGGCCACAGCAGAAACTATTTTAAGATATTAAACAATGACAAATGAAACGGCTTACTCTTTAAGATACTCCCGATGGCGTATTTTGGTACGAAAGAGAAAACCGATGTAATTTTAAGCAATAGCGCGGTTTTATTGCTTGTTCTGAACTATAGAGAAAACAGGAGAAGAAGATAGAGAAGGGAGAGGAAGAACTCTTGTTTATCAAACCCGAACAATGAGGCTTCCACCGCTGTTTTAATCGGCGTTCTCCGTTGATTTGATGGTTCTCCGCTGCGTTCCAGCCAGGTTCTGTCCTTACACGTCCGGAGTTGTAGCAGCGAATGTTTTCTCACACATCAGCTGGAGTTGAGCACCAGGAGAGAAGATCTGATGGGTTTGTGGTGCATTTCAGCGGTTCTGTGCTCGATCCACTTCAGCAACCAGGCCTTCCGCATGCTCACGTTGATTGGAGCGGCCGCAACAAGCGTCTTCAAGCCAGTTGACTGAACAAAAGACAATAAATTTCACTTTTGTCTCCCTTTTATAGACTCTGGCGGTTCGGCGAGAAGTGTCCTGTGGCTCCTGCACATGCGCAGAACTTGTTTCCGGGGTTCGGCGGTGACGTCATCACATTGCTTCCGGGCGCAAAGTCTTATGGGAAATGAAGTCTCTCTTGGCGCTGGAACTTATTATCTGCTTTTTCAAAGCGCAGATTACACAGTCTTTTGATAAAATGCTGCGTAGCAATTTCCTCATGAGGGTAGACCCTCAACAGCAGTGACGTTGTAAAACCTAAAACTCTGGTTGTATATGCCCAAAAGTAAAATGATGATGATATAAGAGAACTTGCAAATCTTCACTTTGTTTTGAGCTTTTGCCATTTCTCTTCTCTTTCATGTGGATGAAAACCCAAACTCTAACTAAATGTCTCTAGTTTTTGGGATACCTGGCAATGTCTGTGCACGGTCTTTAGATTTGTGTCACAAAGTAAAATCAGCAATGCGCCTAAAGTAGTGAATGTTCCTATCCATCTTTTGGAACAGACAAAACAAAACCTTTCCAACATGTTAGTGGAAAACACTATAAATCTGGCAATGTGGAAAGTATTGGTTATGCTGAGGAGAAGGGATTCTATGGTGACATCATATGTGCAAAGTCTGATTTACTAGTCTGATTTACTAATCTGATGGTACTAGTAGCAATTTTACAAATTTTTACATGCTAATAAAAGTCAAATTACATAACTGACATAGTTGAAACACATACAATTATTTCTCATTTAAACTGAAGCACAACATACTTGTGATTCCGGGCGTAAGGCAAAGTGAACAAAAAAAACCTTTTATAGCCTCGTTCACTTGCATTCTTTTTTTTTCTTTGTTCTGGGGAGCCATGAGCTGCCCGGAAGGGGAGGAGACTTAGCCTCCCTATTATCAAACGGATGCTTCTGCAGTGTTATCACTTCCAGATGGGGACTGCCCAACTGGTACCAACTCCACTGAGAAGAAGTCACTTTCCAACCACATAAACTGTGTACTAAAATCTGTTTGCATTCAGCCCTGCGAACACATACGTGCATTTTAACAAAACATCTTCAGTCAGGGATGAGGTCCTGCCCCAAGTGGAGGAGTATCTCAGGGTCTTGTTCACGAGTAAGGGAAAAATGGAGCGGGAGATCGATAGGCAAATTGTTGCTGCGTCTGCATGATGCGGGCGTTGTACCGGTGTGTCGTGGTGAAGAGAAAGCTGAGCTGTAAAGTGAAGCTCTTCATTTACCGGTCAATCTATATCCCTTAATGCTTCACACTCAGTGGCAAAATACTCCAGAGAAAGCTGGAGACTGTGGTCTGATGAAACCAACAGGACAACTTCATTCGCTAAAATCAGATACCTGACCTTTAGGACACCAAAACGGACCCCCTCAGCACATTGGCTGTGCCTATAAAGAAAGGTTATGAACAGAATTGGTGACAAAGGGCAACTTTGGTGGAGTCCGACTCTAAATAGAAACAAGCCAGACGGACTGATTGATGTTCATCACTATCATTAATTTCCGTTGTTAAAGTTTCTTTTTCAGACTCAATATGATGCCTTTTTTGTTTAAAACTGGGTTTGTTTAACACCTCCTCATGATGCCATCTTACCACCAAACAGCATATCAGAATAAACAGTTCATACCAGCTATCAGCATGGTGGTAGAGGGCTAATGGTCTGAGCTCGAAGCATTTCACCATGAACCCCTCTATCGCTCAAAGTTTTCTAGAGTCAAACCTGAGACCATCTCTCCAACGCTGAAAATTAGACCGAAATGGATCATCACACGGGGGCAGTTACCCCAAACACAGCAGCAAGTCTGCAACTGCATTTAAAGAGAGAAAATAATCAAGTGCTGCAAAGTTCAAAACTCAAATAATTCAAAAGTTAAGGCAAATCCTTAAAGGTGCAACATGTGAGAATGTCGTCCTGTGGGTAATGCAGTGCATTTTCTCAAGCAAAAATAAACCACTTTCCCAGTGCCATTCAGGGAGTTTCATGGCTGCTGCAGGTATGGATCAGCACTGGAAGATACCACATGGTTAGCAAAGACAATTCATACACAGTAAGTTGACAAGTAGATAAATATTAGGGATGTGTATTGGTGAAATTCTGGTGATACGATATGTATCATGATAAAGGGGAGACAACATAAGCCATTGTGATACATTGCGATACATTCAGTCAAATGATGTTAGCAATTTTTTAGACTGAAATTATTATAGGAAAAATAAACAGTCCAATCTGATACTAACGTGTTTAAAATGAGGTATCTGAATCATATCAGAGGGATTTTCATTTCAATGGTGGAAACAAAACCCATTGCACACTGCTGCCAACCAGAGGTCGGTGTTTGAATTGCACCAAAAGAAAAGAAAATATACAAATGTTTGCATTTAAATTCTTCCGGAAATTATATATGCGGCTTTTGAATGTCGATATAATATTGCAGGAAAAAATATGATATATTGCCATATCGATATTTTCTTACATCCCTAATAACTATATTGTCACATCTCGTGTTGCCACTCTGGGTGTTTTACGTAAGAGAGTACTATTACACTTATTATGGTCATATTTCTCCACCATTAGAGGAAATGTGGTTGTGTGACGTTTTGCTGTTAGCTTGCTGTTATAGTTCTGAACGACTCATTCAAGGAAGTAAATGCCACGATTGACTAAGTATTCACTTCACACATACATTTTCCTGTAACATTGATTTGTTGGTAATTTAAAAGGTAGCTTGAAATATTTTTAGAGTTGACTGTTTGCTTTTAATTTACCATTAGCACTGTTAGCTCAATGTTGCCATCTAGCCTGCTTCACCCAATATTAAGAAAAACTAAAATATGCTGCGGCTTCGTAGGGGTAGAAGAAATAACTTCTAGGTCACTCCTGTTTACTGGTTTTGGTTCTTTTAACATCTCTAGAGCTTTTTGCCTGCCTCACAAACTCACTGATTGTAAACAGTATAAATTTCACCCAACCCTTTAGTTCTTTTTGAAAGGAGAAAAAAAACTGACAACCCCAGCTGGCTTAGAATGAAGTCAGTTTCAATGTAATCTTCCTTCCAGCATGATTGAGACATTAAACTGTTTTGTGATTATTTCACTGTAGAATTGTTACATATTGCTCCTTTAAGAGTCATTTGAAAGAAACAAGGTTCAAATTTGCACCACATCAGTGTTGAAAAAGAGAAAATAAAAGAAACCTTAAAAGACAAAATGCCTAAACCTGTTTTGCAGTACAGGAAAAAATAAACTAAGAAAAAAAAAAAAAGCTAAAGGTTTCGTTTCTGCCTGTGAGTTTGAACCCAAACCTGAATCTCTATTCAGATGTCCATGCAATAAAAAAGGCAAATAATTAAAGGTCATCCCACCCAGCCTCCATGATGTCATAACATTTAGAAGCCTATTTGCAGAAAGATGTGACTGGAATGATAATTTACTCTGTATGTCTAGCACTCTTTTTTTAATATTTCTCCCTCTCACTTTCCTTTTTTCCTCAGTTTCACCCCCCCATCCCCACCCCACCCCCACCTCGGAAGTCTTTATAGTCTCCATATCTACAGCTATGTCTTTAATAGGATGAGGGAAATCATGTTAAAGGATTTAAAACCTCTGTAGTGAGAAGCTGTAGCTTTGCCAAGCTGACTCTCCGTCGTTCAGTTTCTCACTCTGTTTTTTTTTATTTCCCCCTCAAACACTCCTCTCTTCTCTGAGCTACTTAGCATTGGCTAGAACTGTTCAAATCCTCAGATCCATATTCATAACAAAGACTCACCAACAACAATGCCGCAAGACAAGAGGTGATGGCTAATGACTGCACGTCTATGCTCTCTGCACAAAATGCACTAATTAGTTTAGAAAGGCAAGACGTTTTTGGATGATGGTGAAAGTATCAGACATAATTAGTGCTGACTAGAAGGTCTGCCAGAGCTTATTCAAAAGAGCCCAACTTTAGCAGTTAGTGTAAAACAAAAAGGATGGCTTGCCCCATTTTCAACAATGTAGTCAAATGTGCAAATGACCCCTTTGAATCAGCTGCAAACCAATCAGACTGAATTAAATATGGATGCTGGTGAATGTATTCCAGCACCATTCTCTCAGAAGAGCCTTGTGCCACACATTTGGTTTTTAAAAGGAAGGAAAGAGGCAATATGGGTCACTTATGTAGTTAGTAAAGTGGTTAAAATGTTTGATTTCTGCTTTACCTCAATTATTCATCCTTTTTTAGTTAAACGTATGAATTAGTTATTGATTTAATAAAGGTACTTGATAATACTATCACGTTAAATATGAAGTTTAGCGTTGACCCAAGGTGAACTTTTCCTATATTTTAGTATTTTTTGAACATGATGGCTGAAGAAGCTTATTTGTGAATGGTTAAATCCATGCTATAGCTGCATGAAGGAATGAGCCAGTTATCGATTCCAGGAATGCCCTTGCTGTGCTCTTGAAGGATGCAGCAGCAGGACCGAGACAGAGTCACTGGCATCTCTTGTACAGCAGGAGGTGCTGGCTGACTGCACGTTGCCTCCTCATCTCGCTCTCATCCACAAAAGCCCTGTGAGTGGGAGATAGTCACGGTCTGTGGGTAAGACTGTCAAAGAGGAAAGACAAACCGGGATCGGAAAGGGAAGATGGGGAGGAGACAGGGAGAAACCGGTGAAGCAAATGGTGCTTTACTGAGGTGCTAAGTTGGGGAGAACAGGTGTATCAAACTGAGCACATAAATAGAAGTGTGTGTGTGTGTGTGTGTGTGTGTGTGTGTGTGTGTGTGTGTGTGTGTGTGTGTGTGTGTGTGTGTGTGTGTGTGTGTGTGTGTGTGTGTGTGTGTGTGTGTGTGTGTGTGTAAAGGACATGATTTTCTTCAGCAGGGACACTTTTCTTCTCAGTGGCAGCCCTTGCTTCTTTCTGTTCTCTGCTTGGCTTCAGACCAAACCTCATTCTAGAGTTACATCGTCTCCAATCTCATGCCCATTTTCTCTCTTTCTGTTTCATCTCCCTCCCTTGTTCTTTATTTTCTTTTTATCACTGAAATACCTCCTTATCCTATTCTCTCCCTTTGGCCTTTGTCTCTTGGAGTTGCAGGTGAAATTAGGGGGGTATAATTTCCTACAATCAGCAGAATCTCGTCCTAGGAGCACCAGCCACTCCTCTCCAGCCCTTCCGTCGCCAGCCGTCACCCACCACCCCATCTCACTTGAATCCTCGCCGTGGCCGGAGGCGGAGAAGCACAAGCAGTGAGAAACCTCCCTTCAGTCTGCTTCCTGTGTTGGGTCACTTTGAACTTTTAGTTGCAGGAAAAGAAAAACAGGACTCCTGGTCTAATGAAACAAATTAAATGAGAGACTGCAAAACAATGGAAAAGAAAAAATGCAAGTGATGGTGATGATGAAGACGAGTGACGTTGAGGATGCACAAACACAAACACAAACACACACACACACACACACCAATCTGCCATGGATAAGAAGATTATGCCAGAGCTTCCTGGAATGTTCTCTGCTGCACCCCCCCCATCCCCCACACACTATGCTGTCTCTGTCTCTCTCCGAAGACATTAGACATTTAATATTAATTCCAGATCTTAACAAGGCAGCACCTTTTCACAGTTTATTTTCATTTTGAGCTGTAAATATAGAAAAGTATTTAGCTTCACTTCTATACACACTTTATGACTGACAACAACCCTTGCTGTGAAAATGTTGTTTCCTGGTAAAACAAAGTGACTGAATAAACCTTTAACAAACGTATTCTATTCTGTGTTCATAGAATTCCTTCTGACAGCTTTGATTTGTCTCCCGTTCTTAAAACTGCTGTGGGATGACACATATTCATTCAGGTTTGCTAAGTCGCTGAAATAAATATTTTCTGGCTCTGACTTGACTCAGATAGTTACTATTCTCTTTGACTCTATTTTTCAGTTCAGAGAGGAGGTCTTGGATGCAGTATAATTGGCTGCAGCTCAGAACCTTTGAAGTCAAATTGCTTGGATGAAGTTGACAATTGTAAACTGGATTAAGAGTTGAGGGGGTAATAAGTAATCAGTTTTTCATTCTAAATCAACTTTGCTGTGTCACTGTTTTCATTTGTCGTCAGCTTATGTCACCTCCTCTACTCTGCTTTACTCACATGTCTTCCCCTCTCACTTTCTGCTCCAATTTCCTTTTTCGTATCTGTGCAAATCTAAAAAGGCTCTAACAATCTGCAGTATAACATTGACTCTCCTCTATACATATTCATAAAAAGGAATTTGGGTCCTCTTTCTATGCTAAACATAGATCGTAGTCACTTGCACAGTGGTTGGTGGATAGATATAAAAAACAACAGATGGGGAAGGAAAAGTAGTGACTCTTAGTGGGGTGTGACAAATTATTGTTTCAGCTCTGATGAACTAGACAAGCTGCAGACTGAAAAAATAATACAATTACTGGAGAAGGTCCTTTCCCATTTTTACATAATGGTAAAAAGAGCCACTATTTGTAAATAAGAGCGAGGATTTTTCAAGATCTCAGCATAAAGGCAATGGAGGACAGGAAATCAAGATGTCCATCATGCACAACTGTCCCTGAGACAGTCCATCACAGACAGAGAACTGAGATGTAAGATACAGGCCTTAAGGAATGCCATAAGCCCAGTGGGAGGAGGACCGGGGACTTCCACATCCACACTGACAGGTGTTGGTGAACCATGGGGTTAATAACATGAGGAAGAAGAACTGTGAAAAGTTTGAAAATGTTTTTTTGGGTGGATATGAATCAGTTGATTTAAAGATAACGAAATGCCAATCATGTTAAAGGGGCCTAAGAAATCCAAACCACATTAGTCTTGTTGTTGTATAGGCGGCATGGAGTATCTAATGGTTAATGGTAAATTGGCCTGTATTTGTGTAGCGCCTTATTGGGGTTCTACAACCCCCCAAGGCACTTTACAACACAATCAGTCATTCACCCATCCACACACCCACACATTGGTAGGGATGAGCTACAATGTACAATGTACAATGCTGTCTCTCAGCTGCTTTCTTATGTTATTTTGTAAAGTTATAATGGCCACAACGAAATGATTGATTCTGGGATAACACATAGCCTTAGACCAGGCAGGGGGAACCCTGGTCCTCGAGAGCCGGTGTCCTGCATGTCTTTGCTCCAACACTTCTGATTCAGTTGTTGATTCGTGTTCAGCAGCTCATCAGGCTCTGCAGAAGCCTGTTAATCACCTGCTGATTGAAATCCAGTGTGATGATGCAGGGTTGAACCTAAAATTTGCTGGATAGCGGCCCTCGATGGACCAGGGTTCCCCACCCCTGCCTTAGACCTTTAAATCTGCATACCAACCCCATTCAGCATCAGTAATATAACAAAGTTGGTACCAGTAATTCTAAGCTACTGCTAACACTAGCCCAAACTACTGCTAATGCTACTCAGAGCTTTCTTTCACTAGCCAAGCCACTGCTAATGCTAGCTCAAACCACTGCTAATGCTAGTCTATGCTACTGCAAATGCTAACTTAATCTACTGCTAATGCTGTCTTTTACTGCTCCATACGTTTTCTCTGCCTTCAGCACCTAGGACAGCGACTGCAATCGCCACTCCTCTCCAGCACTGTTCCAGCTTCAATTTCAGCACCACGGAGAGAGACACGCTCCTGCACAGGACCAGCTGAAGGTCTAGCGGTGAAGAATGTGTAATAAGTCTGCTGGAGCATTTAAGAGGCAGTTTTTCAGTCATTCAATGGGGTACAGATCCAATCTGTGGTCCCCTTAACTGTGGTGTGTGTGTTATTAGAAGAACTTGTTCAATTCAATTCAATTCAAATTCAAAGATACTTTATTAATTCCAGAGGGGAATTAGAGTTTCAGTATAGACCCTTTTACTGTTTGTAAACAATATGACGTCAGCAAGAATGCGTGCGCAGCTTGGCAACAGAGAGTGGCGTTGTGACAGGCTTTATCAAGCTAAGCTGCAGGGTTATCACCGGCAAATCTTGAATGTTATATTAATAAACTCACTTTAACAAATGGCAACAGACTCCCAGATCCCTGTGGCATTACGGAATGGGTGGAAGACGTAGGTGCATGGCCAGATATCCAGTGGCCCGATATATATATATATATATATATATATATATATATATATATATATATACGTTTTTAGTGGAGAGGCCCAGTAAGTACACACGTGAGAAGCTACGGGCATACAAATCGTTAGATGCATACAACTGTGTTGTCTGTGGCCACGTACAGAAAGTAAAATATCACGACATAGACTCTGAGTTTTGCATCTTGAAGGCAGAAGTCCTTCCTAGCAAAAGACAAGGACACAAGACTGCTATGTACGAGGCTTGGGTCATAGTAAACAAATCAGAGAACTACGTCTTCGCAGCCAACTGTACCTGCATGGCAGGGTGAGTATAGCATAGGTTTCTTTTTTTAACATGCTCAGAGTACAAAAAAGTCAGGCACAAAATCAGGACTCGAGGAGTCCAATGATGCCTCGCCTGTAAATAAATAGACTGCTTAAAACCAAACCAGCAAACCCAACTTACTTTATTTAATAGAACACACGTTAACCAGCTTTCTGGTGTAATCTTAGTACATAATTACCTTACCTGATATAAAATGGGCACTACAAACTCGAGCATTTCGGATCGTGTTTTCAGTCCAGTTTTTCAACCCTTTTGATGGCCTGCAGCCACAGACGCCTCCGATTTTGTTGAAATGGATGTGCTCCCTTCTGAATTCTGTAAAGTTTCAGTCCACTGCTTGAAGAAAAGTGATTCTGGCATCCATACACGCAACAACCCGACATTTCTATGTGCTCAGAACTTAAAAACAAAGGGTTTAAAACGCTGTTTTAGTATCGAGTGTGAATGAGGAAGCCTTCACTCTCGTTGCCAGGCTGCGCGCGCAACTTTTGATGATGTAGGTAGTAAAAGGGTCTATACACAATTCTGAGATCAGACATACATACATAGACACATGACAAGGATTGGTGACTGTGGTCATTCGCAACCCGAGTCGCGCTACCTTCATAGAGATCAGAGGGGTTTACATGAGGATTGAGTCGGGTGGAGGAAAAAAAGGCACTTCAGAGTTACCCTGCACAGGGAGGGCAGCTTTGCTATGCAATAAACACCTCAGACAGAAATGCAACAGACTTCAGACATTACACAACATAAGTGTCCACTAGGTGGGGAGGTAGGGTAGATGACTTTCCAAATATCAGTGCATGCAGCCACGATAAGCAGCACCCGTCACCTCCGTCTGGATGGGGGTGGGGGTGGGGGGGGGTCGTTGGGTTTACAGAGCACAGTGACACCTGGAACGATACAGTGGCCTTCACTGGTCGCAGTCCCGCCCAGGCTGGGATAGGGAGACAGAGTTGCCATGACGGCGACCTCAGTACTGAAGCCCATAGACTAACTTGCAGTTCGACCAGGTCAGTCCAGGGTCATCTCCAGTGAACGACAGTTGGAACTAGTTTGCATCTCAGTAATAACTCTTAAGGAGTTGAACAAATCAGCTGGTTCTGCAGGAAATATTTTGTTGTATCAGCTTCACAGGTGTGAAAAAAAAAAGGTTTTGACGACGTGTCAAAAGCTTTGGTGGTTAAAGAGGTTTTTGCTTCAGGTGGCCGACCTGAAGCTTCTCTAGAACTGAAGAATCACCAGCGTGATCTGGTTTTAATGTTATGATGTTATGATTGTGTAGCCAACCAAAAGTTGACAAGTTTGGATGTTACCAAGAATCTCAGAAACACACGGCTTCTTTGATCCGGAGGCTCTGATCTGGGTAAAAGGTTAATTATGTGTCATGGACTTAACTTTACCTTACTTTGTACTTGTGTGATAGCAAATTTTATGACCTCGTCAAGTAAACATGCTAAAACAATCATTGAGCACAGATTAATGAAACATTTCATTATTTTATAATTATTATAAGTAGCAATAAACAAACATTTATTTAATGATTATCTAGCTTGTAAATTTCAGTTTATCACTGTTTATCACATATTTGAAGTATACTATTATGAATTCTGGCAAAGTCAGCAACTTGGTTACACCGGTGAACAGCAGCCAGAAGAGTGTCAGCTAACGTTCATAAGCTAGTCAACACAACTTTGTCTCTATGAGCCCACCTAAGTGTGTGAACTCTTCCCAGAATTTACCTGAGCTTGAATTAATGGAAACCAGGCTAAACTGGCAAAAAAAGAACATCAGTCACAGCTTTTTCCTCTCCGTTCAATACTCCCACTGTTGCCCCACCGAGGTGAGCTACTTTTTCCGATAACTGAAGTGGGGTTGAAGTAGTTGAAGCCATACTAAACATTACATAATGCAAAATAAATAAATAATTAATTAAATAAATAATGAAATAAATAATGAAATAAAATAAAAATTATCTCAGTTGCTACTATTTCCGTTATTCAATACTCATTTCACTCACTTTACTATGTTTTTGCCTTCCTATTTGGTAGACCTGCATCCGGGGTCCCCAATCTTGGTCCTGGAGGGCCGGTATCCTGCATGTTTTAGTTTAACTCTGTTTCAACACACCTGATTTCAATCAGCAGCTAATTAAAAGGCTTCTGCAGAGCCTGATGAGCTGCTGCACAGGTGTTTCTGTCATGGTCTGCATCTGCGTCTCCCTCATGTGTCTCCTTGTGTTCTCCATCCCTCTCTAGGTTCTCCTTATGTGTCTTTGTCTGCATCTTCCTCATGTGTTCCCTGATCTGCAGCCCCTCTAGGTTTTCCCCCTCCCCAGGTATCCCCCCAGGTCCGTTGATCCCCTGGTCTCCTTTAGTCACACCTCTGTAGTTTTTCTTTCTGTAGTTTTTTCCTATAAGTTCAGCTTTTCATTTATTAGTCTCTTTTAGTGTTTCTTTCTCCACTGGTTTTCTAGTTCTCCTCAGATCATTAGTTGTTTATCTTTATCTTCTTGTCTTCAGGTTTTGTTTTTACTCTTAGGTCAAGTTACTCTCTCCTCACTAAGTAGTTAATTGTTTTCACTAGGTTCCACTCCCCACACACCTGTAGCTCATCTCCCTCTCATCCTTCCCCAGTGTATTTAACCCTGTCTGCGTCTCTGTTTGTTGTCGGTCCATTGTCTTATGTCAGCGTTGTTTTGTCCCTCCCTACTAGTCTCTAGGTCTCTGCTCAGTAAGTGAGCTTTTGGTTTTGGTATGAGTTTAGTTAGGTTTTGGCTTCCTGCCCTTTGGATTTTTTGTTCCCCATCCAAATAAAAGGGAATTTACTTTACAAATCGCTCCTGCCTCGTGTCGTCTGGTGTTTCTGCATCTTGGGTCCTAACCTTCTCCTGCTCTCAACGTGACAGTTTCAACCACTGTATCAAGTCTGTTGGAGCAGAAAATCCACAAAACCTGCTGAATACTGGCCCTTAGTGATGATGATGTGAAGCCTTTTGAACCAACAAAGCTTTACAATCCAATTGTATTGAAAAAAAGTTTCAAGGGTCAATGCTTCAAAACTCTGTGAAGACATCTGCTGGTAAATGTTTGTATTTCATTGTATTGTTTTCAGCCAACTCTACTGAAAATGAATGGTGTATTGAACTTCATGGACAAATAAAGCATAAAAAAGCTTCCTCGGGATCATATAATAAAAGTACCTTGAATTTGAACATTACATTAAATATAATAAAATTGCTTTTCTTGGTGTGAATACTTGAAATGAAATGAAATGAAATGATGTTTATTTGGGACAGTGCATGTTAATGGACATACATGTAGGGACAACATGAATTTAAACAGGCAAGATTGTAGCCTAGGGCTGATTTCCATCTGTAGTCCCGAGGACTTCGTGAAGGTGATTTTGGTGAGGGGGTTGTGAACAGGTGGTTGTGCTTGGTGACAATATGGGGATCAAATGTCATTTTTATTCAAAAACAGAATTTGTTCAACAGTTCCTGGGCTGAGCCTATTTCTTTTTTTTTTGCTGACAACCTTCCCAGCTTTGGGAAAAACCCTTTCACAGGGAACAGAGGACGCTGGGATGCACAAAACCTCCTTGGCAAGTACATATAAACTAGGGTACACATGTTTCTGTTTTGCCCAATATTTAAGAGGGTCCTCCCATCTTGGAATGTTTGGTTCCACAAGATACCGCTGAACCTCGACTGTGGCATTTGCTGTGGCACTGGACACCTTCCTTTTCTCTGAGACCTGGCTGATCCCACAGGCCAGCCACTGAAATAATCAAAAACAAAGTGTCAGAAAAGGGTACCATATGCATGAGAACTTTAAGCTGTTACCTGAGGATTCTGCCGATGAGGAAGCTGCAGGCTGTGATGGGTCAAGGGTTGTGCTGCTGTTTCGCAGCAGAGTGGCACATTTGAAGGTCAGTCTTTTTACCGCAGTCTCTGAATTTGTAGCATCACAGATCCCCGTCACCTTGAATCTGGGGTCCAGGAGAGTGGCAAGAGATTGTTGACTGGCTGTCTCATAGTGGCTAAGCTTTTCGTTCATGAGCTGCCAATGTTACTACACAGTTTGCTGGCCACAACACCCCTGACCTGCCTCTGCTTTGAGGTGATGCTGTGCCTCAGCATACAAATTAAGGGTATAACTTTTGACCCTGACACGGATTTCTCTGCCGACAGCTCCACAGTTGCTTCTTTTAAGGGTGGCAATACCTCAAGACATTCAGAGATGGCGTCGTATTCTGCAGAGGTCAGGGGAGCCACATCAGTATGTAAGGACGCCAGAGCTGCACTTATTGGTTCACGCTGCTCATACAGCCTGGACAACATATCAAAAGTGCTGTTCCATCTTGTGTCCACCCCCTGAATCAATTAATGGACACGGGCCACTGCCTCCATCTGCCGCTGTAGCAAAAGCAGCCTCTCTCTGGCCAATGTACTGGTCCTGAGGTAGGCAGCAACCTTTCTGGCCTTGCCCCTCATGTTTTCAAGACCAGGGGTCAAATCAAGGGCCTTCCTTACTACTAGATTCAGGGCATGTGCAATGCAGTGACTGTGCCTTGCATCCAAATTATTTGCACATGCCAGCATGTTTGCAGCACCATCAGTCACAAGGCACATGAGCTTGGACTGTATGTTCCATTCCTCCATCAAAGTAGCCAAAACATTAGCGATGTTAGCTGCTGTATGTTTCTCAGTAAAATTCCGAACAGTCAGTAACATAGAAATTAACTCATCACTTTCATTAATGAAATGGCAGGTTATGGCAAGGTAGGCATCCATGTGAATAGATGTCCACATGTCAGATGTCAGACTAACTGCAGGGGCTTTCTGAATGATTTCCTTGGCCTTCTCTTTCTCCCTGTTATATCTGGAATCAACCATGCTCTTCAGGGCCAGCCGTGATGGAAGGACATATGTGGGATCCAAAAGGCTTACAAAGGATCTGAACCCTTTGTCATCCACAATGCTAAAAGGCTGAAAATTTTTAACAATCATATTGACCAGGGCTTCATCAATGTTGTCCTTTCTGCTGTCTACAATAAAACAAAACAAGTTATTTAAACAGATAATGTGACATTAAAACACATACATACTGACATTTACCCTGACTGCTGGCTGCAGCTCGAGCAGAAGTGTCATGCTTGGCACGAAAGTGCCTCAACATTGATGAGGTGTTGTTATTGTAAGCCAGTTGTTGGTTGCAAATAACAAACAATACATTTTTATGGGATACATGATGAAATATATCTAATTTACACATACTAACATTCTCTACATATTCAAATATTTTACTTTTCACATTTCTATAGGATTATTAGGCAGGAATAATTAGCTCAATTTATGTATTTTTTAGAAATAGAGTAACAAAATGAAGATTAGAAAATTCACATAAGGATAGGACATACTAAATTCAATTACACGCACAACCAAACTGAAAAGCTCATCAACTATTATATTAATTACCAATAAAAGAAGAAAAATCATACCAAACTACATTTTTATTTAATTAAAGGAAAATGACAGACGGTCTAAAAGATACAGCCCTACAATACGCACCAAGTATTACTACTATAAAGGTAATTTACTAGACTAGACCAAATACATTTTCAAACCTTATTTGAAGAGATTAAATTGAAATGTTCCCACATCTCAGAACACCCTCTTTTTGCTACAGGATCCATTTTTGCGACTTTGTGTTTAATCACTGAATACTGAATCCTAAACCGTCAATCTCAGGTCATACAAACCTGCGCCTCTCGGTTTGCATTGCTTTAAATGTTTGAAACAACGTGTGAAGCGGTCACGTGGGTGGAAGGGTGAATCGAAGCGTTGTCGCTCATTGGTCACGTGACTTTCAGTAAACAAATCAAGCTCCGACACAGTGCTTTGCTCTGTGGTGGTTCGTTTTGGTGATAAAAGCTTCGAATCCTGCATGTCACAGGTAACATCACTACTTGCCCTCCAGGACCAGGATTGGGGACCCCTGACCTACATGATCGGTGACAAAGGTGCAAAGGGTCAATAGTGGTATTTTATTATGAAGTTAGGTTTGGCCTTTTATCAGGACTCCAGGGCCATTTTGAGCTGCAAAAGAGGTTTCATATCTCATTTACACGCTCTACAAAAAACTTCTAAATTCATAAAAGTTTTTCTAGGACCCCTTTAAATGGTAAATGGCCTGTCCTGGAACCCCCCAAGGTGTTTTTAAGTCCAAAATCTGATTAATGTGAGCATGAGACAGCAACATCATATCTGAATACACAACTTTTCCAGGAAAATGTGACGTAGTTTCTCTAAAATAATAAAAATAAACAATTTTACAACATAAATTAGTGACAACAAGAGGGAAAATGTAGCCATCATAATAAATTGTATGTTTGTTGTATGTAGCCACAACGCAGGTGATAATTAAGCTGCTTTTGAAACTGTTTAGATGACCATTTGCTCTGCTGCCTCACAGCGTGAGGATGCTGTTTCCTCAGAGGCGGGAGTGTGACTGGAATGGTGTTAATGGGTTTTAAACTTGTAACAGACTGCTGGCCTGCCAAGTGCATGCTGAGATAAGCTCTTTCCCTCTATGAAGTAAACATAAAGCATGTCATTGTCTTACTTTTATTTTATCGCACACCACGGTTACAAAACACTACATGGGTGACAAGATACCCTCCATATAACAGATTTTTGTCTGATGAGATCTGACGTATTTTGGCCCCATGCTATTGAGTGATTTATAAACTAGTAGGAGCCCTTTGAAATTTATTCTGTTGTTTACTGGTAACCAGTGTAGGGATGTAAGAACAGGCCATTCTCTTAGTTCTTGTTAAGACTCTAGCAGCAGCATTCTGAACAAGCTGTAGTTGCTTCACAGTTTTTTTAGAAAGACCAGTTAGGAGACCATTGCAGTAGTCCAACTTGCTAGAAAATAAAACATGAATGATTTTCTTCAAGTCTGGTCTGGACATGAGACCTCTGACTATTGCTATTTGATGAAGGTGATAAAACGCTGATTTAGTTATAGCCTTAATATGTCCAGAGAAGTTCAGGTCGGAGTCAATAATAACACCAAGATTTCTAACCTGAGTCTTTGTCTTTATTCCCCTGGAGTCTAGCAGAGCAATAACATCCATTCTATCCTTATTGTTGCCAAAGACAATAACTCCAGTTTAACTGAAGGAAGTTTGACTGCATCCAGTCATTTACTTGTTCTAGAAACTGATATAGTGAGTCCAGTGGACGATAATTACTTGATCATAGGGCTAGATAGATCTGGATGTCTTCAGCATAGCTATGATAGGCAATGTTGTTAAGTATGACCTGACCCAGAGGGGCCATGTAGAGATTGAAGAGTAGCAGTCTTAGAATTGAGCCTTGGGGACCCCACATTTTATGTGGATCAGTTTTGATTTGTGATCCCCAATAGAGACAACACAGCCCCTGTCTCAGATATGATTGGGGCGACAGTGGCACAGGAGTTAAGTGCGTGCCCCGTAATCGGAAGGTTGCAAGTTCGAGCCCCGCTCAGTCTGTCGCTGTGTCCTTGCACAAGACACTTAACCCACGTAGCCTGCTGGTGGTGGTCGGAGGAACCGGTGGCGCCAGTGCTCGGCAGCCTTGCCTCTGTCAGTGCGCCCCGGGGCAGCCGTGGCTACATCATAGCTCATCCCCACCAGTGTGTGAATGTGTGGGTGTGAATGGGTGAATGACTGGTTGCATTGTAAAGCGTCTTGGGGGGTTCCAGGACTCTAGAAGACACTATATCAAATACAAGCCATTTACCATGATTGGGACCAGGCAAGGACTGTACCGGATAGTCCCACCCAATTTGTGAGCCTGAACACAGAGAGCTGTTTCAGTAGAACGAGATCTAAGAAAACCTGACTCGAAACTAACGTAGATGCTATGTTCATCAAGAGCAGCTGTGAGTTGTTTAGCCATAACCTTTTCCCAAATCTTAGAGATGAACGGAAGCTTGGAGATGGGTCTGAAGCTGCTATGTAGAGAAGGGTCAAGACTTGGTTTCTTAAACCCCCTTTTTTGGCTGGTTTGATACCCCTGTGACCAGTAAAACTATAAGGCAGAGAGGAAAATGCCATCTCTGGCCTGCTCCAAAACAATAACTGTTATCTGAATCTGGCTCCCCGATCAGCCTTGCCTGTGCAACGTCCAGCAATGATCAGTTTTAGGTACAGTTTGACCATTCAACATATATTCAACATCTGGTCAAACAGGAGACACAAGACTGCATGTGTTCCCTTTAAATGAGCCTGCCTTCATACCAGCTGGAGCTCAGAGACTCTGCTGGTATGACAACAGATAACGACATGACAACAATAACGTTCTTTCCCCAAGACCTAAACATAAGGATCACTCCAGCTCGGATCAGTTGCTAAACCAAGAATGATTTCCTAAATAATATGAACAATTCCACGACTTATAATCTAGATAATCATTAAATAGATGTTTGTTTATTGCTACTTATAATAATTATATTATAATGAAATGCTTCATTAATCTGTGCTCAATGATCGAAGTGTGAAATGAATGTTATGTCTA
Source organism: Nothobranchius furzeri (assembly GCF_043380555.1). Taxonomy (NCBI): domain Eukaryota; kingdom Metazoa; phylum Chordata; class Actinopteri; order Cyprinodontiformes; family Nothobranchiidae; genus Nothobranchius; species Nothobranchius furzeri. The sequence continues at coordinate 51,476,155 of NC_091750.1, read as the reverse complement.
CAATGATTGCAATGTGGTTCCGCATGTTTAAATGGCGAGGTCATAACCATTTGCACTCACACAATAACAAGTACGGTTAAGTTAAACTCTGACACATAGTCTTTTACCCATTCAGAACATCCAGTATCAAGGAAGGGTGTTTCTGAGTTGTCTTGGTAACATCTCTCAAACCTGTCAGCCTTTGATTGGCTGTGTAAATCATAGCATCAAAACCTTAAAACTGGATCACCCTGGGTGATTCAGCAGTTGTAGAGAAAGTTTCAGAACGGCCATCTGAAGCACACCTCTTTAACCATCAAAGATTTTGACACGTCGTCAAAACCTTTGGCCACTTGCGAAGCTGATGAACAACAGTCCCTGCAGAACAAAGCTGATATTGTTCAACTCCCTAAGAGTTATTCCTGAGATGCAAGCTAGTCCAACCTGTGTGCCTGGTGACATCTCGGGACTGGGGAAGTCGGTACTTGTGGTCAATCTACTGGACCTGGGTGCCCCGAGGTCATCTGACCTCTCTGACCTCCGGATCCGTGACGAGGGTCTCCAAAAGCATGAAGATTGCGTCTGATGTGCTTCTGATGATAACATCTTCATAGCTTAGCGCAAACCAAATTATTTTACATTCAGACTCAGCTCTGCTAGATAAGGCGGTTCTGACTAACACCACGTTGACACATAGTTATACATCACATTTAGTTCCATCCACTCACAGTAAATGCTTAGTTAACTAGTCATGTTTTAATTGTTTATAAAATAAATTCTTTTATAAACCTGACCCTTTTCTGAATCAAAACGAAGTGTGTACAATTACTTAATGAAGCAAAAATCCTAGAATCTTCTGATAGATACAGTAAAGACCAAGCAGGGTTGATATTTTATATTAAATATAGTATCACAGCTTATTGGTCATAAGTAGAGGTAATATATATCTTGAGCTCTTAAAGCACTCAATTTGCCAACACTACACCTGAAAACAACAAAACTCCCTGTGGAATGATTACAAACACTGGCTCTTACCCCCTCCTAACCTACTGCTGACATTGAACTGTGGATTTAGGTGGAATGTCATGGCACCATGAAGAATTCACTGCTTCCTTTGTAATTCCTTTGTCTCCAATCTCCAAACCTTTATATTATTTCAGTTTTGCACCCTCTGGACACCTATGCCCTCCTCAAACTGGTTACAACTCACCTTCAGTCTCCTAGCTCTAGTTTTTGGCTGTCTTTCCCGTAGTGCCTCCCCACTACTAGTAGTAATGCTGTTTTATTCACTGTTTTGTTGTTCATTGTATGATAGTTTTTGTCTGTGATGCACTTTGTGACTTGTTTCTGTGAAAAGTGTTCTATAAATAGACGTCTTCTTATTCACCTTACACAGACCTTGTTTGGCCTGGTGACGCCTGGGCCTGCATCTCGTACATTTCAGTTGCTCTCATCATTGTATGAGGTAGGAAAATAGTGCCAAGTGTATTGCCTAAGAACCCTTGTTAGGCTACAGCACCAAGGGTCTTGCCCAAGGGACCCGGGTCCCCTGCATGTAAGTCCGGTGCTTTACCAGATGAGCTATCCAGCCACTAATATATATTTTTTATCCTTTTCTTTTATCTTTTTTTTCTTCTTTGCCAAATTAGAAAATACTTGTCCAATAATCAAGTTGGAATAAAATAACGTATTAGGGATTGGAAAGGACTTTTTATATAATGTTAAATTTGCCCCTGCATGCACCTTACTGCACCTAAAAGCCATAATACAAGTTGGTTCCTGTTATGGCCGGAGCCTTTACTGTTATTTATTTATTTTATTTTTTTTATTTTTATTTTTTTGTAATTTTTTTCCCCTCCTTGATGCTGCATCTGAGGAGCATGAGCCCCATGCCTGCAGACTGGGCCTGTCTGCTCACCCTTGCTCCTCCTTGCACCAGCTGCGCCGTGTCTTAATCAGCCGCTGATTGTTTAAAGGACCTGCTGGCGCTCATCTCCAATGGGGACAATAGTGCAGAGCTGACTCTCCTCTCCTCTCCTCTCCTCTCCTCTCCTCTCCTCTCCTCTCCTCTCCTCTCCTCTCCTCTCCTCTGGTCTATTGTCTCCCACTTAGGACGTGAGACTTTGATATTGAGTAGTGATGAGAGTTACGGGCAATAAGAGATAATCTGTGACATTTTGAGAGTTTGAGCTCTCTTTAGATATAGTAGTATACCTTTTGTGTTACATTTTGGAGGGTCTGAGCTTGTTTTGGTTCAATTTTTGCAACAGAGAAATAAAATAAAACCTTTGTTAACTTATCATTTGTGTCACGCATCCACCATGTTACCCCAGGCCCTCCTAGACACCTGGGTTGTAACAGTTCCCAAGAGATACACAGCCAGCTTTGGCCTCTAAATTAAACTTTCCCGTATCCAATTAGTTCACCGAGCCTCCAAACGAAACACATGACTAAGTTGTAGTCATTTTTTTACACTAAATAAAAATGTACACTCATCTCAGACTTTGCAGGCAGTATAAAAGCTTTATGCAATTAGAATCTTACATTTTTTAATCAAAATGCTCCAGCAGACTCACCCTAAATGACATTAAGAGATTATTTGAATCTAGAATCAAATCGACATGCCTTCTAAGATCTAATTATATATTTTTAGCTTCAGAACAACAAATATTAATATATTGTTTCTTCTGGCCATTCCACATGCACGGCGTGACAAGTACAAAGTTGATAATAAGAAAGATCTGGATGGTTGGCTCACAAAAGCCCCCAGCAAAGATTTGACTGCAGCATCCATTAATCCGCCGCAGTTTCCCACAGATTCAAAGGCTGTCTCGCAGCAGAGCTCTGCAACATCAAAGAGCACTTTCGTATGTCTGGTAGAAGTGAAATGTGGAGCTATACTCCGCTGCAGAGAAGTCTTTGGAATTCACCAAGAGACACAATTACAGCTGCTTTGATTGAAATGACCTTTGCACTGATAGCCCGCTCAAGGTGAAAAGTTATTTCCCTGTGCTCCCAGTCCTCTAATGGTATCATTAGGAGACTGCTAACACAGCCTTTTAGGTTTCCTTTCAATATGACGTATGGTTTGGAATAAAAGACGCAATGTGACATGTTCAGTTAACATGTTACATTGGCTTTTACAGCACCTCATTTTTTATTTATAAACAGATTATTTGCCTTTGTTTTCAAACAGATGACGACCAAAACCATAACCCTAAAGAAGAGAACCACTTTTTTGGGCTCAAGGAAGAACAACAACTGATGAAAATGTTTTCAATCTTTGAGTTACTTTCCCATTTAATCTGCTCAATTTAAGTCAAAATACTCCACTTGAATGTGAACGAAAATTAAAATGAACAGAACTTGTTGTTTTAATCATCACAAACCATGCTATCTCCACTGTTTTCAAATTAATTCTAAATTACCAATAAATAGTGACTAGTTAAATGGTCGGCTTTGTCTGATCAGGTCTGGGTTTAAACAGTTAATCTGCAGCAGTCAGGAAGTGTAATTAATAGGGTGTCTCTCAATGCCTAGGAACCTTGCCTTGATGTCTTGGTCCCGGCCCGGTTGCTTAGGAGATACGTCATCAGGAGCCGCCAAGACGTGTTCCAATGTTCATGTTCTACCGAGGCATGTGTTCTCTGTTTGCCATTTAGCTAGCTGAGCAAGGATACACAGGAGGTGCCTTGGTCAAAAATTACCCAGAATACGTCGCAGTATTTTCAAAAGAATGGCAGATCAGAAGCCGGCAGCTACTTCAGGTGCAAATTTCATGTTTAAAGGTAAGTCAACTAATTTAAAATGTTTTTTAAGATCCAAAGAAGTTATCTATGGTTGGTTAGTTGCTTATTAGTTGCAGCTTCGGTGGCTAGCGGGTAGTAACTCACCTATATATTTAATTTAACAAACATATACACAATTTAAAAATTAAAAGGCTCGTTATATATTTATATTGAAACTAATATGTATAAAATATAATGTTATCTCCCGTGTCACGTGATGTTATGTGACTGCCGTAGAAGCCGTGGTCATGTGATGCAATTGTGTTCCATTTAACCGTTTTCTTTGACCAAGGAAGGACAGTGTCCATGTAAGCAAGGCGCCTGGCCTTGCAAGACATCAACTTTCAAGGCCAGGCGCCTTGACATTGAAAAACACCCAAAGTCTCTATAAATCTAGCTTAATGCAGGTGTTCAATGCATTTTGCATCATCAACTATGATGATTGTTTACATTAGTGCAGCTAGAGTGATGTAGTCCTGTAGCCTTCAGTTAGCCACTGTCCTGAAAAGACATGGGTTTTGTCATTTCTGATAGATCACAAAGCTCTTTTTGTTGATGAGCTGCCCCTCCTTTCCAGATTTTACATTTTCTGTATTAAATTATGATTTGTTGTGGTTAGACAGCCGTCTTTCTGTACATATAGCCTCTATTCCAGAGAAGCAATATTATTGAATGTGTTGCATCATTGTCAACCAGATAGTCAACATGTATGAGACATTTGCTTTGCTAACTTCCATGTCTTGGCACTTGATGATGAAAAAGATAGTTCAAATTTGATAACACTATCAGATTATGATGGCATGTTCTTGCAAGATCCTGTGAAGTACTTAAACTAACTTTAAAAAAGAACAAATTAAAACTAATCCTGCATTGTTACAAATCTGAACAAGGAAACATTGGAAAGGAGTCCTTGTTACAGAAATTGTATTTAACAGTTAATATATTAACATGATTTATCTCTAAAGAGAAAGCAACATTTTAGAGCACTTCATGCTTCCTTCTGCTGGCCAGCCAATGGAAATGCTGATGTCATTTTCCAGCAGGGCTTGGAACCTGCCCACTCTGCCAAAGGTACCTAAAGCTGGTTCAGTGACTCTGGTGCTACTGGGCTTGGGAAACTGGCCTGACATGAACCACATAGATAATCTCTGGAGTGATTAAAGAGGAAAATAAAGAGATACCAAACCCAGAGATGTAGATGATCTGAAAGTCGATAACAAAGCATCCTGGGCTTCCGTTACACCTCAGCAGAGCTACAGGCTTATTGCCTCTGTTCCACGTTGCATTGATGCAGTAATTCATGCAAAAAGAGGTTGAATCAAATGTTTTGTTCAAAGAAATTAAGATACTTTTCTGCTTATATATGCCTTTTTATTATCTGAATTAAGGGGCAAAAAATTTGGAATTTGCCCAACCAATCTACATGTGTTTTGTGGATTTGATGTCATTTTCCAGCAGGGCTTGGAACCTGCCCACTCTGCCAAAGGTACCTAAAGCTGGTTCAGTGACTCTGGTGCTACTGGGCTTGGGAAACTGGCCTGACATGAACCACATAGATAATCTCTGGAGTGATTAAAGAGGAAAATAAAGAGATACCAAACCCAGAGATGTAGATGATCTGAAAGTCGATAACAAAGCATCCTGGGCTTCCGTTACACCTCAGCAGAGCTACAGGCTTATTGCCTCTGTTCCACGTTGCATTGATGCAGTAATTCATGCAAAAAGAGGTTGAATCAAATGTTTTGTTCAAAGAAATTAAGATACTTTTCTGCTTATATATGCCTTTTTATTATCTGAATTAAGGGGCAAAAAATTTGGAATTTGCCCAACCAATCTACATGTGTTTTGTGGATTTAGAGAAGGTGTTTGACCGCGTCCCTCGGGGGGGGCCCTGTCTGGCCCTGTGGGGGGTACTCCAGGAGTATGGGGTACCAGGTCCTTTGATACGGGCTGTTAAGTCCCTGTATGACCGGTGTCAGAGCTTGGTCCGCATTGCCAGCAGTAAGTCAGGCTCGTTCCCAGTGAGAGTTGGACTCTGCCAAGGCTGCCCTTTGTCTCCAATTCTGTTCATAACCTTTATGGACAGGATTTCTAGGTGCAGTCAAGGTGTGGAGGGCATCCGTTTTGGTGGCCTAAGGATTGAGTCTCTGCTTTTTGCAGATGATGTGGTCCTGTTGGCTTCATCAGAATGTGATCTTCAGCTTTCGCTGGAGCGGTTTGCAGCCGAGTGTGAAGCAGCTGGGATGAGAACCAGCTCCTCTAAATCTGAGACCATGGTCTTGATTCAGAAAAGGGTAGAATGCCTTCTCCGGGTCAGGGATGAGGTCCTGCCCTAAGTGGAGGAGTTTGAGTATCTCAGGGTCTTGTTAATGAGTGGGGGAAACTGGAGAGTGAGAAGGAAGACCCAGGACACGTTGGAGGGACTATGTCTCTCACCTTGCCAGGGAACGCCTTGGGATTCCCCGGAGGAGCTGGCCCAAGTGGCTCGGGAGAGGGAAGTCTGGGCCTCTCGCCTTATATATATATATATATATATATATATATATATATACTGTCAGGATTTGATGTGGTAGGATGTTTTAGGACCCAAAAATGCAGAAAACCAGATGAACGAGGCAGGAGGTGGATGATGAAAATAAAATCCTTTATTAGGAGTAGTCCAAGAAGCAGGGAGCCCAAACCAAAAAATCCAAAAAATCTAAACTGAGTAATCAAAAACTTCAGAGAACTAGAAACACTGGAAAACACTGGAATCACTAGAAGCTAGGAACAGGAACGAGACGAGGCTGACAAGAACAACAATGGACCGACAAGAACACAGAGACAGACAGGGCTTAAATACACTGGGAGGAGCAATCAGGGAAACAGGAAGCAGGTGTGTGGGGTGAGCTGCTGGAGGGAAGGCAGGTGACACTAATCAACTCAATGGGGAAAACAGAAACAGAGGATGGCAAATACCTTAACACAAAACTAAACAACAATTTCCTAAAGACAGAGGGAAGGACTAACACAAACTAGCTGGAGGAGGACATGGTACATACACACACACTGAGCTGGGGACAACGAGGCTGGAGCTGACCTGGGAGGAAACAGTAAAAGATAACATCAGACACTAGACTGACACACAAACTGACACACAGAAACTGACACAGAAAAAGGACACAAGAGGGCGCCAAAGGGCTACAACATAAGACACATAACAGGGATGCAGACAAGGACACATGAGGGCGCTAAGAGAGCACAAGGGGAGCTGGGGGAACAAAGGGACACAAGAGGGAATCTAGAGAGGGATGGAGGACACCAGGAGGAACATAAAGGAAGGGGGCTGACGCAGACCATGACATATACAGTACTGGCCAAAAGATCGGACACACCTTCTCATTCAATGTGTTTTCTTTGTTGTCATGACCATGACCGTTTACAAAGGAGCCAACAAGTGCTAAACACCTCTGGGAACTCCTTCAAGACTGTTGGAAAACCATTTCAGGTGACTACCTCTTGAAGCTCATGAAGACAATGCCAAGAGTGTGCAACGCAGTAATCAGAGCGAGTGGTGGCTCAGAAATACCACTACACTGTGAAAATTCAAGGCCAAACTCAAAATTCACCTGTTCAAGACTGCATACTCTCTATAACTGTATTTTAAGTGGTTTATTGTGGTTTAAAACTGACTAGTTTTTATTGTCCTTGTGCTTGTTGGAATGTTTTATTATTTTTATTGTACAGTGACCTTGAGTTTTTTGAAAGGCATTTTAAATAAAATTTATTATTATTATTATTATTATTATTATTATTATTATTATTATTATGAAGAAGAAAATAGTATATAAAACACATTTTCAGTTATTTCACCTTTTTTGGTTAAGTACATAACCCTGCATGTGTTCATTATGCTGTTCCCGTATTGGTACTGAGGATTTGCAGCCTTGTTTACATAAACACATCAATCTGCAGACACGCATTCACACACACACACACACACACACACACACACACACACACACATGCGCGCACAGCCAAAAACAGTTGGGCACATTTAAACAACTGACCTAGTTATGCCTCTCTCTCTCCCTCTCTCTCTCTCTCTCTCTCTCTCTCTCTCTCTCTCTCTCTCTCTCTCTCTCTCTCTCTCTCTCTCTCTCTCTCTCTCTCTCTCTCTCTCTCTCTCTCTCTCTCTCAATCCCCTCTCAGCTCATCATACTGTCCACAGATGACAGGAGGTATTCTCTGATAATCCTCTTCCATTATGCAAACATGTGAGTCTGAGGCTGAAGCTTCCTCCATACACAAATAATATTTCTTTTGACCATGACCCTCAAGTGAGCTTCTAATTAGCTGTCAGGAGCAAATGTCTTTCAGTCTAATTTTACCCTGTTAAGATCTGAGTTTGACTCATTATAACACCCAATATTTTAGGGTTTTCTTCTTCTGAATGCTTTCGGAGGAGAGAATATTATACTTGGAGCAGATTTTGGTTCAATTTGTTTACAGTTAATAACAACATGTTATCATTATTTGTTTTGAGGCTTAAAGCATTTTATTTTATTTGGGCCTTTTTCTTTTTTTTTTTTTTGTATTGGAAGGTGTGGTCTGAGTAGTTCAAAGCAACCGATCTACTGGGATTTTCACCCTAGAGTTTACAGAGAGTGGTCCAAAATAGAGAAACTATCCAGTGAGCAGCAGTACAAAAGAAAATGTCATGTTGATGTCAGAGGTCAGGGGAGAATGGGCAGTTTGGTTGGAGATGATAGAAAGGAGACATTAGATGTAATAAGCACTTACTCAGCTCTGTAGAATACTGTCTCAGAACCATGACATGTAAAACAGTCTGCAGGTGGACTCCAGCAGCACAAGACCGCAATGGGTGTCAATCCTGCCAGCTAAGAACAGCAAACTGAGGCTATAATTCACACAGGATTACCAGAACTGGGCCATAATGGACTAAAATAATGTCACCTCATCTTAGGATTCTTGATGTTCATTCAGATGGCTTGGACAGAATGTGGTGGAAGAAATGAAAGCATGGATTAATCCTGCTTGGTTGCAATGAGTGAAGCTACTGGTGGTGGTGTAATAATGTGGGGGAGAACTGTTTGTTCCACTTTGGAGCTTGGTTTAAATGCTACAGCTAACCTGTGTAATGTTACTGACCCTGTCCATCTATTTGAGACCACAAACTCCAGAGGACACATATGGACAGTCACCTGAGACAAAGTCTACCCAACAAAAACATCTAATTTTGGTAGACATAAGAGTTGTGTGTTTGATCACATTGTCAGCAGCAAAGGAGTACCACAGGGGACTGTCCTCTCACCATTTATTTTTCCTCTGGACACCTCAAACTTTCAGTACAAATCAGAATCAAGTCATCTGCATAAATATGCACATGACTGCAGTTGATGGTTGTTACAACCCAGGCGTCTAGGTGACCTGGGGTAACATGGAGGATATGTGACAGAGGCAAAATCAGTGCAAAAAAGGATTTATTTAACAAAAATGCTCCTGACGTGAGACATAAACTTTCACATAATCACAAACTAATACAAGGAGCTGAATTGGCTGAAAAAAGTACACATAATGACAAACAGAGACCGGACACTAAGCTTTACACGTACTCTAATCAGGGACTTCCCTGCTAACCCTAACCCTTTTAAGCAGGACCTCACCTGCATTTCTTATAGGAGACTCCCGCTCTTCAAACAAATGTGTATAAAACACACACTAAACACTACAATACTAAACACAAATCGTCTCTAGTCTGCTGCTTGCTGAGGAGTTGTTCCAGGAGTCTTTTGAGCTGTTTGTCCTCCTTCAGCAGCTGATTGTTGGGGAATGGCTGAAATGAAAAGCATGATTAGAAAGGTTATGGAGCCAAAATGACAGGAAAGATGGGAGGGGAAAAAAACTGGAAGATGGATGCTGTGGGGAAGATGAAGGGGTGGCGAGAAGGAGAAGAGATGAGTTCCAGATTGAAGTTTTTCCATACAGGTTTGAACAGCAAGTTATTTATAATGGGCACACATCTGACTGGAAAATGGAAGACGGTGCCAGGAAAGGCACGGCCATCCCATACGTGCTGGGGGCCTCATTTATCATGCTTGCTTACGCACAAAACGGGGTCAGAAAACTACGGAAGCAACTTTCCACTCAAACTTTGGGATTTATGAAAGAAAACTTAGCGGAAAAATGTGCGCAACTTTAAGTTGACTAAGGACCTGGCTTACGCACATTTTGAACATGGAGCGCACCTGCAGTGCTGCTGCTGAGAAGGATAAAATTCTGAAATCCTGCAGCATTATCACTTGTACTGCTTCGTTTTCACACAGAACAAGACCTCCGATACGCAAACACATGCGCACACACAAACACACACACACAGCCTGAAGCGCAGAGAACGGAATGCAAAATATCCGCAGGGGCACAGATTGAGACAGAATGTCATGCATATGTGACAGTGTGTGTGTCCTGTCACTGTGACCCGATTGATCATGCACCCTGGCTAGTTGTACAGTGGAGATCTCCGTTTGGGTGGCTGGTTAGCGTGCGTGACTTTCACTTGGGAGTCTGGGGATCGAATCCTGATTGGACCATTTTTTTTATATCAGCCACAGATCTCTCTGAAGAACTCACAACATTGACGGCTTCAGCAACGCTGTGCCACTCCGTGGATTTTCTATTTGTTTTGCAAAAGCACTTCCTTTCATTTCTCCACCTCACCACTCTAGCAGCAGCATTTTGAACAAGTTGTAATGCTGCTGGAATTCATAATTGTATCCTTCTCAGCAGCAGCACTGCAGGAGCTCTCCATGTCCAAAATGTTTGTAAGCCAGGTCTTTAGTCAACTTAAAGTTGCGCACATTTTTCCGCTACGTTTTCTTTTATGATTCCCAAAGTTTGCGTGGAAAGTTGCAGTTTTCCTACCCTGTTTTGTGTGTAAGCAAGCTTTATAAATGAAGCCCCAGGTCAAGATTCTGCAGTCCACCTACACCTGAAGGACAAAGGACACACCTATAAAGATTTCAAAGTACACATTCTGGACAGAGAGGATGGATGGTTTGAGAGAGGAGTAAAACAAGCTATCTATGTCAAACATGAAAAACCTACTTTAAATGGGGTGGGGAGCTTAGATTTCACCTCTCCTGTACCTATGATGCAGCTTTGAATCTCATTCCTAAAGCCGGGCGTACACTGTTCGACTTTTTCACTTTTTTGAGCCGATTTTCCACTCGTGCGAGAATCCACAAGATCAGGGCGAGTTTTGCGCTGAGCGTCGTGTAGTGTACAGGGGGTTACGAGAGGCGATTAACACCACGTGACCAGCTACGGATCAGCAATCGTGAGCTCGCACAAACGTCTGGCGTGTTTAATATTTTGCTCGTCCCTCGTGAGGGTTTCGCACTGCTGAAGCGGCGCTGCGAGCAGCTGCGACCCAAAAAAATATCAGAACCGCTCACAGCGCATGCGCAATCATGCATCAACACCGCTCGCCCGCTATTTCCCTAATAACACACGTTGTTCGTTTTTATTTCTACACGTTTTTTTTACTCACAAATATTGTCAAGAAAGCGTGTTTGTCGTGTTCATGTCAAATTAAACCGATCACAAAACACAGATTTACTTTCTTTATTTCGTTTTCCTCATCCAACCCCCATAAATGCCTGTGTGTCCTCTCGCAGCACTCCCGAAGGACAACAGGCAAAACAAGACAAAAAAGTCTGACGTGTTGTGTAAAAACTGCTATTTTTAGCATACTTTTAGGTCTGACGTGTTGCTACCAGACGTACAGTGTGAGCAGTCAGTTCACATCCGAGAACTGGGTCGTGCAGTGTGAGCACATGACTCGTGAGATCTGCCCTGCGAGGAAGTCGTACAGTTTGAGCTGAAGCTGGGTGCTACGAGTGAAAAACTTGCACAGTGTATGCCCAGCTTAAGCAGTTTCAGTCTAGGTCACACCTTCCTGCATCTAATCAACACAACGCCTCCCTCACAATAAGGCCAATGACTCATCAGGGGATGGAGAAGCGGGGTACCCACAGTAGTTTCTGCTCGCAAAATAACAATAGACAGCTGCAGTTCATAAGCTTGTCCCTCCTATATTCCAGTTAGAATTGACAAAGCTCCTTCAAGATCCCAAATAAGTCCAGTTGCCTTCATTTGAACCTTTAGGAAGAAGATGATTGTAATACCCTTCAGCTGGGTGCTTCAGGACTGAGCCAGGTAGTGCAGGAGAAGACAGGTGCTGCTCCCCTCAGCACATGAGGATGAAAATAGGTGGCAGAGAAACATACAAATAAAAATAGAAATGCAAACGGCTGTGGCTGTAACAATGGACAAGAGGCTGAGTACAAAGAACTGATGGTCCACTTGGTGGAATGGAGTCGAAACAATCATCTTGAATGTGAGAAAAACAAAGAAGATGACTGAGGATTTAGGCGTTCTGGGGATGTATGTCTACACTTTTCTGCCGTAAGAGTGGATGAATCTGGACACCTGGACAGCAGACTGGACTGGAGATCAAACAGTGAAGCTGTAAGAAAAAAATCTATTTTTTGGTCAAAAGCAGCAATTCCACAATGTTCGTTGTAAATGGATTACTTTTTCTTTTATTTCCTCCATCAGTAGTGCCTTGAGGGAGAGTCTCACCAGCTTTATCTGTGGGATTAAACTAGCTCCCTTTAGAATAAATTGAGATGCCCTGATGAATGCTGATTTGTGGAAAGTCTTTAAGTAATTTTTAACTTTTCCTCATATCAACTGGTTTCAGGATCTGAGATAGAAACTGGCAGCTTTTACTGGCGCTGTCAGTGTTCTACTGTACTATGTGTCAGTTACATGTATTTCAAAAAACACGACTGCCCTTTGATGGGTTAGGGTTACATTAATTACGTGCATTAAAGTTTTCAGATATTCATAGTTATAAAGCTGTTTTCATGAAAATTTGTGACAGGATTAAAAAAACTTTAATTTGGATAAAAGTGTTCTTATGCATGCAGATGACAGGTTCAATTAGATACTCGGACTGATAGTGATATTTACGTCTGATTAACACAAGAAGGAGATGATCTGTCCTGTTCAGCCTCCAATCTCTTTATCCCCGTCTCACAGTCTTCATTCCTCATTTCTACAAAACCTAATACCAGCAGAAACAAGCCTTTCACATATGACCTTTTATGTCTCAGATTAGGATTAGAAATAAATAAATAATGTTACGGTTTCAGTAATGATTCTTCATTTAGGAACTAATCCAGCTATTAGCAGTTCCCATCATCCCTACAGAGATGTTCTCAGTAAACACAAACAGCTTAGAAATGTAAAAAAAAATTGTAAAGACCTGCATGTGTGGTTGTGTTTAGTGTGCACAGCTTTGTGATAATACAGCAGAGATGATGTTTTTATGCAAGATTAGTCCCCAGAAAATCAAACCTGAGGAAGAAAACAGAAAAAAAGAGGTCAGATTGTTTGGTTTTCAGATTAAATGCATGATAAATGTAAATTGGGATCTCTCTACTATTTCATCTGTCATTTGTGTAGAGTTTATAATAACTCTCAAAGCAAATATCTTTGTACTAAATAAAAAAAGAGAAGATCCAGATTTAGAAAATAACACTGGAAACGCAGGTTGGGTGGTTTTAAAAGTGGTGGGTGAAAGCTGGCAGGGCTTTGGGGTAATCAGATAAGCTCCTCCCATCACAGATGCTTTTCTCTCAAACTAAATCAAAAGACGTAAGACTAACTGTAAGGCATTTAAAAAATGAAAATGTCCACATTGATTATCAGTCTGCATTCTAGCATCTGAAGAAGAAAGTCTTGTTTTTGTCTAAGGATGCTGTTTGTCTTAGCTTCTGCTTTGTAAACACATGTTCAGCAGCAAGCCTGCGTGGTCACCTTCACATGTGTTTCACATTACTGCAATAGCCCTTGTTTATTCCACATGTGACATTACAAATGTCAAGCAATTTATCTATTAACCAGAATTCTCTAAACTGACATCACTGACTTTGTGTAACAACAGAACACTTCGCTCTCTTTGCAGATTCTGAGATTTTCTTATCATTTTAGATCTCGGGCTCCTCTTGCAGGAAAATGATGAAGGTGAGACAGGGAGAGCCAGACCTGCTGAGGGTGAGACAGGGAGAGCCAGACCTGCTGAGGGTGAGACAGGGAGAGCAAGACCTGCCGAGGAGCAGGTAGGTGCTACAGTGAAGAGTGAGATGATTTTAGGTGGCTGATGAGAGGAAGATTTGAATGTGGTAATGAGTGAACACAGTTACATTTATTTAATCCCATAACAAGTAGAGCTGGGCAATACGGCTTAAGAATAAAATACATTTTGTACACGCTTCCTTAGAAATATTTGAAAAATAAGTGTTAAACTCTGCATTCTGGTGCAGTTAGACTGCAGTTTTGGCCACTGTTTTTTCTTTTGGCCATCTGAAAACTGAAAAGGAGAAATGAATCCGGCGAATTAACTATTAATTGATTTAAACAATATATTTTACCTAAAAAAAAAGATTAAAATCGGATTTTATCAGGAAAAATTAGCAACAATCAAAATGTGCAATAATCTTCCTGGATGGGTGCAATGAGCACATGAGCAAGTGCTGTGATTTTGGTTATCTTATTGTTTTATTATTACTTACATGATGGTGTTAATAATGTAGACCACACAGTATAAACAAATGTGCAATAATCTTCTAAATCATATATGAGTGAATACTGGTTGTATTGTTTTATTTTTGCAAGATGGTGTTCATACTGCTAACTTGGATAATTAGCTACAAACAAAAAAGGGCAATCTTGAATAGATGGGTGCAATAACTACATCTGAGCAAGGACTGAAGTTTTGCTGTTTTATTCTTTTTATTGATTAATATTTCCATTTTGTTTCCATTTTGCTTTTTGGGGGGGGCAAACTTTGGCTCTTAACCTGTGTGTCAACATACATGATACCTCAATAAACGTGTTCTGGTCCTCATCCTTTCTGATCGGGCCTTTAGGAACCATGGACAGCACCAAGCCATAAAACCATCTGGGATTATGTACCATAAATCCTCTAATACAGGCCTGGGCCTGTATTTGACTCAAGCTCATCAAGCTCCAGGCCTTTATTGGAAGGAGGACCAGAATTAGAGGCAGGTCTCAATTTCTATTTGAGCAAAATGAACTAATGGTTCGCTGGAGTTTTTGACAATTAAAATAGCGCCCACATTTTCAGTTACACCAAGCCCCCACAATGGAGCTCTAAAATTGAGTTAAACCCGGAAGTACCAAAAATTGCAGTTCCACCCTCATCCGCTGGGGGCTGGTGTCACAAGCGAGCAAATCCTCATTGACTCCCATGTTAAAAATACCAATTTCACAGGAGAAATAAACATGTTTACAGCTTGGTACCAAAACATGTTTTTGGTTTAAATGATCTAGTTTACACTCATGACAACTTTGAGGGGGGTGAATTTTTTTCTCACTCTTCTGTTTAAGTGTATTAAAAGCCTAAAAGTCTGTATAATTAATGAGCATCCGACACACGTGACCGCCGGCTCAGACCAACGTGACCACAGAGATAGCTCCGTGGAAAGGCCTCAGTAGAGCCTCGGTCTGGCCTGGAAACTGCTCCAGCATTTTGAGTCTCTGTGTTTGTGTATTCTTGTTTTGGATATTTTTAGTGCAATTGTTGGACAAAATGACTTGCTGTGGCATTAATTGCACTAATAGAGCGTCCAAGGAGTCTCCACTTTAGATTTTTCGGTAAGTAAAATTATATTTATGTATTTTAGGTCACTGCCGAGCTGAGCTTAGATTTGAACATGTACTGTTTAACCATGAAATTTAAATGTAATAGGGTAAAACCCAGTGCATTTAACATAATGCTGCACTTTAGAAAATGGTTGAAATATAACATGTTGGTGGAGCTGGGTTCCGACTATCGGCTTGTGGAGCTCTCGGGTGAGCGATGTTTTCCACCCGTTCTCCCCTGGCTTCGCAGCTTCTGTTTGCTGCGCAGAATGCCGGCTGTTTCTCCCTGCAGCTCGGCGCGTCTCTGTCTGATCGTGGCTTCTGTTTGATGCGGGGAATGCCGGCTGTTTCTCCCTGCAACTTCGCGCATCTCTGTCTGATTGCGGCTTCTGTTTGATGCACCGGGCTGCCGGCTGGGTCTCCCTGCAGTTCGGCGCATCTCTGTCTGATCGCGGCTTCTGTCTGCTGCTTGGAATTCCAGCTTGTGGAGCTCTGGGATGGAAACCTTTCCACCCGGTTCTCCCCAGCGGCAGCTCTGCACATCTCAGATCGCAGCGGCGCTTGTCTGCTGTGCGGCTGCCGGCTTGGGGAGATCTCGGAGGCCTCTGTGTTCCACCCGGTTTTACCCAGCGGTCAGCCCGGCGTATCTCTGACTCAGAAGCTCTGGTGTTGTGCACATTTAACTCCAGTTGTAGCTAGATTGCTACCTCTGTTAGCTTAGCTCCCACCTCCGCGTTAGCCAGGGTTAGCTTCAGGTTAGCTTGTAGCTAGTTCGACCGGGTGTCGTCAGTTGATCCCAGCCTTACAGCCCCACCCTCAGCTCCTCCTCTCTTCCCTTTTGTGGAATTGTCTGGGCTTGACGGAACCTGTGACACGGTCAAAATGGCGGTGGTGGCCACCTCCCATTTGGCCTCAAAAGCGTGATATTGGAGCCTATGGAAAGGAGATGTCCAGTATATTTATGTCGATGAGTTAAACACATTTCTTTTAACAAAGGTAGTTTCTGCTTCAGCCCTCTCCCCCTGCACAGCGGCCGCAAACTCACTGATGCGCCTGCAGCCTCTCAGAGTTCCTGCTGCTCTAAACATTAAAATAATTATTTCATTTTCTGTTCCTCACTTCTGATTACCTTCAATGGTGTCTGTTTGTTGCAACCACCAGGTACAAAAGCGAACATGTTTTTATTTGACTATTTTTCTGTCCTGCCTGTTGATTATCTTCCTGCATCTCCTCTCAATCCTAAAGAAAAACTGCTACCTGGGTTCATTTATATTCACCTTATGTTACCTTTGAACTGCAGTTCTAAAAGATCTACCGACCGCAAAAACAGCGGAGTGCTCGCCGGCCACATCAGTTAGGTGTGTCACTGAGGACAAAACAGGTGTTGCGCCCCGATCCACAGCAGCAAAACACATCAGGCACAAATAAAGAATAAAAGACTGAAAACATAAAAGGAAATGAGCCGACATGAACAATCGCATGTTAAATTAGTTTTTGAGGTGGCAACACCTGATTTGATAATGTTACTGTGGCCGTGCTCAGGACGCAGATGTCTGGAGCGCGTCAACAATCAGAGCTTTGCATGCGCAAGCTGGTTAAGGTTAGGATGGGGTGAGGGGAAGGTTAAATTGCAAGAGGGTAAACGTCACAATTTGGTTAAATGTCCGTTTTACGGCGGGTGTCAGTACCGACGCTCTGGCACAGCTCGTTGCCTCCCAACGCGGAGGAGCTCGTCCCCTGCTGACAGCAGGCTGCTGTCTTTTCCGTGGACTGCATCTTGTCGGTCATTATCACGTGACAGCGACTAGTCGATAACAGGCATAAAAAGTCACTATAGAGCGTTGAAGTCGACTAGTGACTAGTTCATACAACCCCTGCAACTGCTCCCCAGAGTGTTCTGCAGCATAATCAGCACGTTCTCTTTGAACTTGATATCAAATTTTCGCCTCCTCTTCGTCTCCGCACAGTTAAAGTTACCCTCGCGGTCTATCACTGGCAAATCAAAAGTGAGACGGATGACACAACTGCCCCCCGTACTTGCTTGTTACCACATTCCACCTGGCTACAATAAAAAACCAGCCATTATTCACCTCCGCCGACTCCGACACCGGCCAAAATATGATACACGGCAGTTAAATATATTAGAGGATTTATGGTATTTTGTAGTATAAAGTGCCTCTAAAGAGAATGTGCTTTTGATACACTGAGCTCACATGTAAACTATTAGGCATGCCAGGATGATGAAACGGCTTGTTTTTAACAAATCATCTGCCTTGTGGCTATTACTCAGATGATGGAAATGTATACATGGACACATGACATAACGTTGGTGAAATATTTTTCCCTCTTTTCATTTTGATGTGAGCTGTATTTTTATTCTCTACCATCAGGGATTTTAGCAAGGGTACTGAACTGTGAGTTCAGGCAGATGTGCTTTTCTCAAATTGGAGCAGATTAATAAATAAATAAATAAAACTGAGATGAATCGGATCATTAATTTAAAAACAATGATGGAATGTCCATGAATTCTGACATAATGACCAGTTAGTTGTCAGGTGGGATGAGCTCATCTGGGTGATTGCTCTTCAGAAGAAATAAAATATGGTTTCAGGACTAATGCATCCACTTACTTTTTTGCCACCAAATTTCATTAGAATGATGGAAATATTTCTTACCCTTGAGATCGAGTCCCTACTTAGCTTTCTTTTGGTGTAACTTGGCATGTACTTGCGATTACAAGCAGCAAGAATGAGAACAACTTTTGGCAGTGCAAGTAATGGGATGTCCATTAGGAGATTGATTCTCAACCCAAAGAAGACAAGTGAGTGACTGAGGGTTCCTGGCGAGTCTTGCGGTGGGTGGGGGTCTTTTCTGTTTCCACGTCGATACAAACCACATTATCTCACGTGTGGCTCCTTCTGCCCGGCCCTCACCGTGTCTTTATCCTTCCAAAAATTAGATGTCAAGGGATGACAATCAGCGACCTTGCAAGATATTATTAGAGAAGAGTCAAATTGACCTTGGATTTTTAGATTGTGCCCACTAGTGGCTTCCTTGACAAATAGCTTGTAAAAGCCAAATAAACCCAAACAGAAGATTAGTTGAGTTGATTTATTGAGTTGAAGTTTGAGTGTTTCTCATAAACGTTTGGAGTTTTTTAAACAGTTAAACACTGACATCAACTAGCCCCACCCTTTAGTATCCTTTAGCACCCCACTCTTCATTCATTCATTCGTTTGTTTGTTTGTTTGTTTGTTTGTTCGTTCCTTCATTCATTAAGTCATTCTTTTTTTCATTTAATCAAGCAATACATGTATAATGTAATATTACTATTACGTGTATCGTAATAAACATGTACACTATGAAAGTTGTTCTTACAACATTTCCATAGTTTTTAATTATTTTCTTAGCTTAATAATGTCTTCTTCTCAGTATCGGTCTACTTTCTCTCCTTTGCAAATTTTAGTGCTTGTTTCCATAAGCTAAATTGCCAAAAGTTTTGAGAATGAAACAAATCTTGGTTTTCAAAAAAATTGGTATTTTTAGGCAGTTTTCCAGATGGTATACTGAAGGATACTACTACTACTACTACTACTTTCACTACTACAGGTAAAAATTGAAAATGTGCATAAGTCCATTTATTTCAGTAATTCACCTTAGACTGAGAGACCATCTAAAGACTCAGGAACCCTTTGCAGGAGTACTGGATTCATTGGCAGATTAGAGTGTGACACTTTGAGTCTAGAATATTGAACCTTTTCACAATATTCTACTTGTCTGAGATTTTGTATCTGTAAGCCATAATCATGGATCTTATAATGAGTCTGTCTGTCTATATCTTTTAAGCTGAGTTACTGAAATGAATTAACTTGTACTACTACATCTGATTTTCATGCTAGCATGTTGACAATTAACTTCTATTCCAATGATGGAAATTCAATAATTTTTTTAAATGTGTGGAGTTTGTAAGAATTCATGTATCTTTTTTTCTTCTGTACCCAACTCCTAAGGATTGTTCTCAGTGGGTTTATGTTCCAAGAAGTTTCTAGGACAAGGAACCAAAATGTAAATGCTTTCTGCAATGATTTTAGCCTTATGGCACTGTGTTTCACCCATCGTCATATATACTGGACAATTCATGTCCATAGGCTCCCAATAATAAGTTTTTAAGCCAAAATGGGAGGTGGCCACCACCTCCATTTTGACTGTGTCACAGGTTCCGTCAAGCCCAGACAATTCCAAAAATGGGAAGAGAGGTGGAGCTGAGGGTGGGGCTGTAAGGCTGGGATCAAATGACAACACCTGTCGAACTGAAACGATGTAGCTACAAGGTAACCCAAAGCTAACGCGGAGGTGGGAGCTAAGCTAACAGAGGTAGCAACCTAGCTACAACTGGAGTTAACTGTGCACAACACCAGAGCTTCTGAGTCAGAGATATGCCGGGCTGACCGCTGGGTAAAACCGGGTGGAACACAGAGGTCTCCTGAGAGCTCCACAAGCCGTCAGCCGCGCAGCAGACAAGTGTCGCTGCAATCAGAGATGCGCAGAGCTGCCGCTGGGGAGAACTGGGTGGAAAATATCTGTTTCCATCCGAGAGCTCCACAAGCTGGCAGCCCGCACATCAGACAGGCGCAGCGACGATCAGAGATGCGCTGAGCTACGGGGAGGGAAGAACCGAGTGGAACACAATGGTCTCCCGAGAGCTCCATAAGCCGGCAGCCGCGCAGCAGGCAGGCGCCGCAGTGTTCAGAGATGCGCCGAGTCGCGGGGAGTTGACCATACCGATAGTCGGAATCCAGCTCCACCAGCATGTTATATTTTCTAAAATGCAGCGTTATGTTAAATGCACTGGGTTTTACCCTATTACATTTAAATTTCATTGTTATACAGTACATGTTAATATCTAAGCTCAGCCAGTGCAACAGTGACAGGGACATAAAATACATTAATATAATTTTACTTACCAAAAAAATTAAGTGGAGACTCCTTGGATGCTCTATTAGTGCAATTAATACCACAGCAAATCATTTTGTCTAACAATTGCACAAATAATATCCAAAAAGAATGCACAAACGGCACAACTAATGATTGTTGAGGGACTGAAAATCGCGGAACAGTTTTCAGGCGAGGCCGAGGCTCAGGCTGAGGCCTTTCCATGGAGCTAGCTCTGCGGTCACGTGTGTCGGATGCTCATTAATTATTCAGAATTTTAGGCATTTAATACACTTAAACAGAAGAGTGACAAAAAATGCACCCCCCTCAGAGTTGTCATGAGTGTAAACTAGGTCTATTAAACCTAAAACATGTTTTGGAACCAGGCTGTAAATACATGTTTTTTTCTGCTGTGAAAATGGTATTTTTAACATGGGAGTCAATGAGGATTTGATCGCTTCCGACACCAGCCCCCAGCGGATGAGGGTGGAACTGCAATTTTTGACACTTCCGTGTTGGCTTCTAATTCATTCCAGTATCATGGGGAATTATTATTATTATGTTGGAAAAGGCATTGTTCATCATAACTAAACCACTTTTGGATAACTGGGAGGAGTTCCTCTTGGAGGATGTTTCAGTACCATTCTTATTTAATGACTGTATTCCAAACTGTGAATGAATCCATTCCCTTGGCTGAAAAGCAGCAACCACACATATGCTTTACTGTTGGCTTGACACAGGACTGACGAACTAAGAGAAAAATTCTGATTAACCAAAGAATATTACTTCACCCAGTTCCTGGACCTTTTGCAGGGTGTTGATCTTTCCCATGCTTTGTTATTGATGAAAATGGCTTTATTGCTGCTTTTCCAGACATCAGACCATCCTCCAAAAGTCTTCTCCTCACTCTGCCGTGGATGTAGTCACACTTGCCTCCCTGCACTCGTCCCCCCTCTCTACTGTCCACTCCTTGTTCCCTCCTCTCCATGATTGATGTCAAGTTGTTGTTGTTATTGTTAGCCTCAAGGGCAACATGCCGATTATCACTTGTAAGTCGCTTTGGACAAAAGCGTCTGCTAAATACATAAACATAAACATAAACTTGCCTACTGCCATTCTTGAACAAGCTCTACACTAGTGTTGCCCTGATTCCACAGCTGGATCATTATCAGAAGATGATGGTGCTTGCTAGACTTTTTGAAGCCTTCTTCATAAACACAGTGGACATGTTTTCCACTTAACATTCTGGAGTAAAGTGCCATCATAAAATCTGAGGCAGGACACTTGTTCGCAACTAACATTTGTTATATTTTAAAATGTGTGACCACCATTGTTAGGACTAAATTATATTAAACACTTGCCCATAGTCTCAACGATGCTCCAAATGCTCTGCTGCAGGATGTTGGTGTTTACCAGCAATGGTTGAGGTTTCTTTGTCCAAAACTGTTAGATTGCTGCACAAATATGATTGCACGTTTGTGTTTTTTTTTTTTTCATTTATTTATTTATTTATTTTTTGCTGCCAGAGAGAAGCTAAGGGATGTTGGGAGTGATCCAATGTAAGTTTGCAGGTCTTAGCTTAACTAAATCCGTCCAAGCTGGTGTTCCAGTCTGCTTTAGTGTAAGCTGTCATTCAGTTACATCATACAATAAATGACACATTGATGGAGCAAAGTCCCTGTTACTGATTCCAATAAAGAGGTCTGCGAGTCAGAGATGAAGACAAACCATGAGCAAGACCAGAAGTCCACAGCTAAACCCGTTGAGGTTTTGATGTGCAGATGTGTGGGAGTATGTAGGAAGGTGAAGCTGTTGCTAATGGGGAGACAGAACTATTGTCGCAATCCTCTCCCCCAGTCAAGCAGTCAGAATGATTAAGCCTTGTTTTATTTTGGGAATCATATCCGTAAAGTAAATTTGTAGTGAAAGGGGTTGTTTCTCTCATCCCAACCATGATTCCCTCCCTCTCTCCTTCTCATGAATGTCACCTCTACTGATGGAGGTTTTCACACACGCGCACACACACACACCTCCTCATTCAAGCGCTTGCTGACTTCGGATGGGAGGAGGAAGAGGTGGAGAGAAGTGAACGAGAGGGAGAGGAGGAGGTGGGAGGCATGGGGTGAATGAGGGGGGAGTGTTAGGACTGTGTGCCATCCGGAGGCAGAAGAGGAACCTCTTGTCTGTGTGTGTTCATGTCTCCGCTCTGTTGCCGACTGCTTTCCGACAAACACCGTCAGCATCCCGCCTGCTGCTCTACATCTGGAATTAAGTCAGCTGGATTACCGCTCGGACTCTGCGCTTGCTGCTCCACTCTGCCACGTTTAAATGGGAGGCAAAGTTGGATCTGTTTGGACAGCACGATGGGGGACAAACAATCAGATTTTTCCTGCTCTTTTAAGAGTTTCCTAGCGTTCAAGATTATCTCACTTTTTTTCGGTAAAACTGTTTTTATATGTAATTTAGTTTAATCCTCTTCTCTTTGCTATTGTGTATTGAAAGTAGGTTAATTAGTTTGGAATATTTAGAACTTGAGGCACATTTTGATGTGAAACAATGAGTGGGGAAGCAGGTTAGGGGCATGTCTCCTCTCCCTCTTTTTTTAAAAGTTTTTTGTTTTGTGATTTTAAACAGAAAATGTGACACTTGATCCACGTGTCTGCTACAAAGAGGTTTTTTTATTGTTTTTGGCCAGAGTTGAGACTTTACAGTGGACTACATCTGATATTACATCTCTCCCACATCTCCCCCTCTCAAAGGGAAGCATCTTCCCTGTTAACCCACTTAGTAGCCGGATTTCCCCTGGGGGGAGTTCTTTAAAACATCTGTCCTACTCCAGTTTTTTCTTAAGAGGAGCAGAAAACCAGCTAGGAAAGGGGGGTACAGAGAAGTAACATACCCCCCTCCCAAACGTGTGAGGGGGGGAGAAGATGGCAGCTCTCGCCAGCTCTCTCATCAGACAGAAACGGGCGGTCAAGGACGACCAAGCCAACCGACCAGTTGCCAACAAGCGCAGGCCCTGTCCCAAGAGCAACAAGTCCCTGTGCCAGAAACAGATTCTGGTTCTGATTTCTAAAGTTCGGCTGTGTGGGGGTCGGAAAGCTCGAAACGAGAAAAGACCGGGTGAGTCACTCCCGATGCTTTGGTGTTTTTAATAATTTGTGCTTAATAAATTAGATCTTTAGTTTTAGCGAAGTGCAAAATTTGAACCGATTGTAAAGTTCAACAGCTAAACTTGTTACTTAATTAATCAAAATGAGTTCATTACTTTATTCTCACGTCCAGTGTAGAATCCAAAAGTCCAAAATGGTTTCATTATAGTCAAAATGCTCCTACGTTGTTGTTCCCTTCCAAACAAACCGCAGTGGTAACACTTTATAATAAGGGTCCCTTTAATAACGTTAGTGCATTTTTAAGCATTAATAAACTATTAAAGTATTAACAACTGCCTAATAATAAACTTAATGTGCATAACTAAGCCCATTGTTAATAGTAAATGGCCTGTATTTCTAGAGCACCTTCTTAGGATGCTACAACCCCCCAAGGCGCTTCACAACACGATCAGTCATCCACACAGTCACACACTGGTGGGGAAGAGCTATGATGTAACCACAGCTGCTCTGGGGCGCACTGATGGAAGCAAGGCTGCTGAACACTGGTGCTACTGGTCCCTCCAACCACTACCACCAGGCAAGATGGGTTAAGTGTCTTGCCCAAGGACACAACGGTAGCATTCTCTGGTTGGAGCCAGAATCGAACCTGCAACCTTCTGATTACTGGAAAATCCACTCTACCTCCCGAGCTACTGCTGTCCTAACCTTAGGGACACTTAATAGTTAGCAACATCGGGAACGTTAATAAAGAGATCATTTGTTTATGATGCTTAATAATGAACTAAATAATGTTAATAAAATAATCATTTTTAATAAAATGTTACCACAGCAGCTGTTGATCTTCTGGTATTGGAAATGAGGAACTTTGTGTAAGTTGTTAATGATAAAATAATAATTTAATGTTTATAAATTTTCTACATTTTACAAATTTAAAAAAATCCAACAAATGTCCGAAATTGTAGCTGTTCTAATTAAATTTCATTTTAGAACTTAAATTTAAGATCATATGTTCAGAAACGATACAACATATTTAGGAGAAATCTTGGAAAACAACACCATGCACCATGTAGGGTGATTGTGCTAAATCTGCTCCTCGTGAAACGTTATTTCATTGTCTGTAAAGCTGACAGGCATTTT
The DNA here is from genome assembly GCF_043380555.1 of Nothobranchius furzeri. Taxonomy (NCBI): domain Eukaryota; kingdom Metazoa; phylum Chordata; class Actinopteri; order Cyprinodontiformes; family Nothobranchiidae; genus Nothobranchius; species Nothobranchius furzeri. Next base: position 51,451,473 of record NC_091750.1, on the reverse strand, counting down.
TGTTTTCCAAGGTCAGATGGCTGTGTTATCCATTCTGAGTCGGGTCGACTAGTAAAGACTTTCTGAGAATTTCATTAGAATCCACCAAGTTGTTTGTGAGACAGTTGAGATTGCTACCAACACTTAAGTGAAACACTTAAAACAGATACTGCACATTGTGTAGCACTCAGAGTCCACGTTGTCAGTCTGTTAGTTACTACGGCACAAATTATGGCTTAATATTAAAAAGGTGGTCGAGCCTGTTTTGTTTGTTAATGATGATCAGCCATGGCAGACATCTTGAATTGGGTAGAGTCCATTGTTAACCACTTGTAGATGTACATCTGATGAAGACTTTCAGAACAGTTCATTCAGTATTTCCTGTATGTAGCAAACATTCAGTCACCTCTTGGTAATAGTCAACAAGAGCTGAATATTACAGCTGATAGCATGCTTTTTGTTGTTTTTACAGAATATAATTTTTTCTTTCATTATTACATTGACTGATTGTTTTGTAGCACTACCAAACAGGTAATATGAGCGCTCTGCTAAAGGTAAACGATGCAGATGAGAGAAATGTTGCTGAACACACGATCTTCACAGAGAACCATGAGATGTGATACTGCTCTGTATTCACTTGGTTTGTGGTCTGTGGGTCTGGCTGTTTTAATCTAACTGCCTCTTTAGCTGTGTTTGTGGTGCAGTTTGAATGCACAGCAACAGGGATGTCTATCAGCCAATCAAATCTCATTCTCACCTAATGTAATAAAAATAATTCATTTTCCTGTTTATGTTACTATGTAATCTACAAGTAAATAGTTTAATGTATCATTTGTATTCTTAGACACATTTTTGTATGTTGTATCTGTTTCAGTCTAAACCCCTACAATCCCTGGCTTTCATAAAACTGACTGTTTACATAATAATACCAGATGTTTGGTTGCTGCTGCCCTGCCAAGGGGGGATTGATTGTGGACGCAAATCAAAATGCTCTAAGCTCATGCACAGTTACAATAATATCCCTATGATTCCATGAAATGGTAAATATTGTCCTAGCTTGTCCTGTCTGTTTGGGCATCTGTGTGTGTGTGTGTGTGTGTGTGTGTGTGTGTGTGTGTGTGTGTGTGTGTGTGTGTGTGTGTGTGTGTGTGTGTGTGTGTGTGTGTGTGTGTGTGTGTGTGTGTGTGTGTGTGTAAATTGCTCATGTGCTAACACTTATTTTATAGCTCGTTAGAGAAATTGAGGTGAGGTGGTGCTCACTCCTCACCCCTGCCACATGGACCCAAGGGATAAACCATCAACCCTGCTCAATGGTCAACTTTCCTCACGGGGTCACACCCATTAGGACAGTGGGTGGGTTTAAAAAAATCGTTTTTTTTTTCAGTCAACCACACCTTAAAATATCAGTTTCCCACATTATGGAACATAAGCACACATAGCTCCTTATTTGCACAAGTTAGGATTTTTATCAGAATCCTAAAAAGATCCTCTATCTCCCTTTCTCTTGTTCGACAATGAGAGAATTACTTTTGCCATCGTTGTCACTAAATAACTGATATATTATCCTTTACAGCAATTTCACAACAAGCCTTTAGTAGGAAGACAAGCCTTTTGATGAGGAGATCAGCGATAAAACCAAGCTGATTATACCTGCTCATCACCTCCTCCAGGAGTTAACTTGTTCCAAAAGATCCTTTGAAGTAGAGGCCCTTTCACTGTCAGCAAGCTGCACTGTTGCCCTCTTTTCAGATCAATTCAGCTCATTAATATATAGTGATTAATCAATAACCCACTTCTTACTTTGTTCAAGGTGGAATCTGATTTGAAAAGGGGGGAATATTGAACTGCCTGTCTCCGTGTATCACCTTCAGTATCTTTCTTTATGTTGACTCAAGTTAAACATACATGATGTGTGTGTGTGTGTGTGTGTGGGGGGGGGGGGGGGTGACATTAAAAACATACAAATAAGTCATTAATGCATGTGTTCCTTGTGCAGACAACCTTATGTGCAGTGTGTGCTGTTGGACATGGAGGTACAGTAGTATGTTATGGGTGTAAGCATCCGATGGGCCAGCCGGATGCTGGAGCATGAGCGTAGGCCCCGGCTGGCGGGCAGCAGACCAGGTTACAAGGATAGATCCAGGAGAGGATAGCATTAAGCTGACCCCAAAAGATCAGGGCAGCAAACTCGCTTACTCAACAACACCTGATCAGACAATGCAGTGTTATGTAGCTTCTTATCCGAACTTTACTGACTGTGACAGGGGTCAGAGAGAGGGAGGAAGGCAGGCAGAAAGGCACAAAGGCAGCTATCTGTGAAGGTAAACAGAGAGAGAGAGAGATCCAGATGTTGCTGCTGGTGTTTAAGAAGATGCCAGCAAAATGTCAGGGTGTTTTTGTTTCCTAAAAGAGATGTAAAGTTATTAAATATGTCATTTAAATGACAGAAGAGAAGCTGCTTGTTTTTGCTTGTAAATGAGCTTTGTGACGGAGTAACGACTAGATAAAGATTTCCAACATTTTGGCTGTTAGTTTGAAAAACCGTGAAGGATTTCTCGTAGATAAGTCCAAAGATCTCGATTTACCAGTCGATCTACATCCCAATCCTCACCTGTGGTCATGAGCTTTGGGTAACGACCGAAAGAACAAGATTGCGGATACAAGCGGCCGAAAAGCGTTTCCTCCGTAGGGTGGCCGGGCTCAGCCTTAGAGATAGGGTGAGGAGCTCGGACATTCGGCAGGGACTCGGAGTAGAACCGCTGCTCCTCCGGATCGAAAGGAGTCAGTTGAGGTGGTTTGGGCATCTGGTCAGGATGCCTCCTGGACGCCTCCCTGGGGAGGTGTTTCGGGCGTGGGCTGCCGGCAGGAGGTTACATCTCCAATCTGGTCTGGGAACGCCTTGGGGTCCTGCCGGAGGAGCTGGTGGACGTGGCCGGGGAGAGGACGGTCTGGAGCTCCCTAGTTGGGATGCTGCCCCCGCGACCCGGACCCAGATAAGCGGAGGAAGACGATGACGAAGTTCAAAGATGTGACGACATATTAGTGAAAATGTTGAGTTTAAAATGACATTATTTTGGTTTACACACTGTAACTTGCATCAAGGTATAAACCAACATTGTAAATGGCCTGAATTTGATATAGCAGCTTCTAGAGTCATAGAACCCCCCAAGGCGCTTTACCACACAATCAGTCATTTATCCATTCACACACACACACATTCATATGCTGCTGCTGATGATGAGCTACTTCTTGCACTGACAGAACGGAGGCTGCCGAGCACAGGCGCCACCGGTCCGTCCGACAACCACCAGCAGGAAAGGTGAGGTAAGTGCCTTGCCCAAGGACACAACGGCAGCAACAAACAGAGCGGGGCTTGATCCTGCAGCCCTCCAATTATAGGGCAGACTCTTAACCTATTTGCCACTGTCGCCCCATAACCAACATGGCAACATTTTACAATATGAGACAATTCATTAACATTACCAATGTTGAGCAATTTGGTAATACCTGATCTAATAGTTTATCAATGCTTTATAATGCACTAAGTTATTGCAAAGTGTTACTGACAACACAAATACTGATAAATGTCTGACTAGAATAACCAGATGATAACCTTTAACTAGATGTTTTTTTTCCTTCTTATTGACCCTTTTGTAAAAATGCAATCAGAAAAGGAACCACAGAAAAATAAATGATAAAAAATTTTCAAAGTAGTTGGAAAAGCAGATTAGATTCAGACCATGTAAGGATGTAATGCACTTATATAGAAAAACACTCAACTAACTAATCCAACACTTTTCTCTACAAAATTAAAACTTCTTCAGCATTTCAAACCCTTTGAAGTATAAACAGAGGGAGTGTGCTGTGGGTTTCTGTGCAGACAGCTTTTGGAGAAAATTTGAAAAATTGACCAATGGTAGAAAAATCACTTTTAAACAGTTTTTTTACACATTTGTCACAATTATAAGTGATGCTGGTCTAAAAATATATTTAAAAAACTGCATTCACATGAAATGGTGTGAATTATTGCAGTTGTCTGCAGACAATAACAAAAGTTACTCTCATATTTGATAGTTTAATGTTTAACAAATCAACTTGGTAGAAAAAAAATTGTTTTGAGATGCTAACCTAAACTGAGTTTTTATTTGAAGTTTTTTTCAGAGTTATCTTGCAAAAAAAGGGAAAAACAAATGTGCTGTGTGCTTTTGAACTCTCCCAGAAACCCCTGTTTCCTCCAGATGAATCCACTAAGAACCAGATGTTGATGAGGGTGCAGCTGTTCATCCGAAGAAGCTGACGACCCACTTTGTCTTCTAAACTTTGTCCAAGTTTTTTTTCCTCAATCAGCTTAAAACCTAAATTAAATCCTAAAGTTTAAAACCTCTTTAGAGTTTTATATAACCTAAAGAGTAATTATATTGCACAAGGACAAAGAGGGTTTCAGAATGTGTTCACAATGAACTCCCTTCTGTTTTCTGTCTTCTGGAAGGTCCCACCTTACAACCTCCCACACGAGCCTGCTAAATTAAATCAGTGGGTGCTCTGATTAAGGCTGACAAAGGAAGATCAGATTTACCTCTAACACGGGAAAGAGTGTGAGTGTGGCGGACGTTTGTAGAGGTAATAAAGAAGACAAGAGAAGGAAGTGTGAGAAGAAAACACCCATAAATCGAAGATAGGAGGAGGAGGAAGGCTGAAAGGTCAAAAACATATTTTAGTAATGATTCCTTTTACAGTCCCCTAATTACTAAGTACTTACATGGTAATTACATGGTAAGTTCAAGTGTATTATTGTGTAATTAAAGTGTATTAATTATAATGAAGGGAAATCATTGTGTAAAGCAGTATTTACTGGGAATGATTAATAAAAATAAAAACTAGAATTGAACCTGAGTTACATGGCAATAACTGTTTAAGAACTCAGAAAGAATAATACACTTCAACCTTCTCAGGCTCAAAATAAGTTTTGATAAAAGGATGAACAATTAAATCCTTCAGGGGTACTTCAGAGTTAAAAAATGCTCATGAAATACGTATGTGGAGTAACCAGGTAGGTAGGTTTTAACTGTTGCAAATCTGCAACGCCTGCCTCCAGAGGGTTAACTTACTATGTAATTACCATGTAAGTACCTAGTAATTAGGGGACTGTAAAAGAGTGTTACCCATATTTCTATGTTCACATTATAAAGAAAATCTAATAACTACTTTTCACTTGAACACCAAATTAAAGTTTTATATAAACTTAATCTGACTGAGGAAAAAAATGCCCATTTTATTTAATTCCTTATGCGTCACATGTACGGTTATTTGTAGACACAAAAATGAGCTTCCCTAGTGTGCATTTTAATATTCTGCAAAATTGTTGTCAGGTTTTTGTATTTAAACATGTAAAAATTAAGAATTTTACTTCAACGTGATTCAGCTGCGTTCATCCTCAGAAGTGTCACCAGTTGTTGGTGTTTCACAACAGGTTTAGCAGACCTGTTGGGTTTGAACAGTTAGCCACGCCTACTACGGGTGGACGATGTCCAGAGAAGGGAATCCCAGGTGTGTGAAACATGGGAGGCACCCATTGTCCAGGTAGACGATCTACTGGCCCCTATTCCTGGAGTCAGTGGTCCCAATGTTGTGTCTGTTGCTTTCTGATCTGATGACTCTGCTGTCCCAGTTCATGAAAAGGTTGTTTAAGGTTTGTTATTTGTACCTTTTTCCTTTCCTGCTTTCTACTTTGTTGTTCTCCTGAGTCATCGTTCTGCCCCGTTTTCACTGTGCTGATGCTCTTCCAGCTCAGTTTAGTTTCCTTGCCTCATAAAGTGGTAGAAATGTGAGACATCACTGTGAAGGATTGGCAATCTGTGAAACTAAGCTGCAACAGACATGAGACAAAATCAAGTCAATCAAATTTGTTGGAGTCCAAGGGAGGAATGACAAACATGCAGAAAACGTCTTTTGTTGTCCACGACTTCAAATGGTGTTTTTCTGGAGTTTGTCCTAAAGTTGAAGTGGTAGCAGCCAGCTGTTTCTCCTTCTCTGATGTTACTAAGCAGAGACCCTCTCACACCAGTGGTTCTCTGTTGGTAAAGACACAAGTGCATTATGAATGGAGGACTCAGGGAAGAGCAGAAGTGTTTTTGCTTTCCTTGACGTTGGATGTGCTACTACTAGTTTATCCGTTTATTGTATTTATCCTAGTGGATCTATAATTAAAGTTTATCCCTCACCAAATAGAATATTTACTAAGACAACACAATACAACTATAGACACATTACTTTGTCTTTGTGTGTGTGCCTGCTCTGTCTTCTTGATCCCCAGTGAGTCGTGGAGGATGGCTGCTTATACTGAGCCAGGATTCTCTGGAGGTTTCTTCCTGTTTAAAGGGAGTTTTCCTCTCCACTGTCGCTTTATGCTTGCTTAGTATGAGGATTGCTGTAAAGTCACTGACACTAGTCAGTGACTTGATGCAATTTGCTGGGTTCCTTATATAGGAAACATTATTTCTGATTGGCTTAATGAACTGACCTGAATTGGAATGTTTATTATGGGAAGTGCCTTGAGACGACTCTTGCCGTGATTTGGCGCTATATAAATAAACTTAAATTGAATTGAAGTGTGGAGGTTTGGCGAGACCGACTAACGGCTGGTCAAATGTTGCTTTCGTAAGGTGTTATTGGCGAGGTTTTTAGACAACTGGGAAAAAACAATTTAAAGAGCATATTGCCGGTTAGAGACTCCCATGAACCGATGTTTAGAGAAACATAATAGAAACTTGTTTTAAACATTTTTTTACACATACATAATAGGCTTTTAGTCATTTGTGTGAGGTTTTTTATTTTTGGCCAAACAAAGTGACGTCAGCTGAGGGAGTCCCGTTAGTTTAATCCAGAGAAAAAAAATGGATTCTAATGCGGCGCTGACACAGAGGAAACTTTAAATGTTTACAATTATACTCATGATGGACCAAAACCATAAAGTTATAAGTTTGCTGCACGCCCCAGAGAGCAGAGACAAACCAGAGGGAGAAACGATCGTCCAAAGCAGAGAGATTGTGGGGGAGCAGCAGTGGGGCAGCAGGTGTCTGGTTAACTATGTTAGCCAATAGGACCACATCTACACATTTAAAAAGTCCCTGTTTGTGATGTCGCAAATGGGGAAATTAGTCTAGAACCACCTCTCACTTGGAGGAGCAGCAGCTCTACTCTGAGCCTTTCTACGATATCTGAGCTGCTCAGCTGATAGCAGCCAGGGAGGGTGATGGAGGGGCGTGGCTTTGAAAAAGCCAATTCTGAAAGGCACTATAAATTTACAGAAAAAAAAAACTGAGATTGCTTTATGTGAAAGGGATTTTATGCAACAACAACAACAACTTTATTAACATGTCTGATATTGACCATCTGGCTTTTATAACTTAAATTTAAAAAAAGTCATGATGTCCACTTTAAAGAAATAGAAAGTATTTTTTTTGTTGCCAAATGAAGCCTCTCCTTTCTCTAAAAGACAAAAACAAGTTGTGTCAGTATAGGTTAACATTGCAAAGTTGCATCTAAACAAAGCACACAACTTATATAACAGTGCCCTTTCAACAGAAAACTGTCAAGGATATTTGTGGAGGGCTGATGGTTTGGGGGGGGGGGGGGGGGGGGTTGTAACCACATGATGCAGGTACCTTGCAGACATTGAGTCAAACCTGAAAACCTTTGTTTACCAAGGAAAAATGAACACATACACAACAGGATGGCAGGAAAAAAAAGGGTGAAATGGTTAAAAAGCTCATCCAAGTCCAAACCCAACCTAATTAAAATGAGCAAACACCTGAGGCATCGGCTACATTTTCTCCACAATGATCTGAAACTAACCCCTAACAAAAAAAAAACGTAAAACCCTTTATTCTAAAAGTAGTTTGCTGCATCTTTAAATTCCCATCTGAATGGAGCACCCTGTGTATCCAAACAGTGTTCTCCAAACCTAATTTTAGATAACGTTTGACAGGAAATGCTGGGTGGATTTCCTCCTCGGTGAAAAAAGCTGCCCCTAAGCGTCTGCACTCACGGTTTTCCACCTGTGTGAGAGGAGCACTAATCTGTATCAAAGTGTTTCATAGAAGAAATCAATGCAAGTTCAAATTCTGAAAGCTTTGTTGTTGGTCAGTGTGTGATCAGACTAACTGACATAAGTCTGAACCCTGTAGGAGTGCAGAGGATGCTTTTGTTTGTTTCTTCAGCATATATTAACTAGTCTATTTGTGTTCTTGCTAGAGGGTCCGTGGGACAGGCTTCTGCATCTCTGTTCCTCACCACTAGACGCACCTTGCTAGTACCAAGTCTAGTCCAGTTATTCCTGTCAGACTAAACTTTCCTCAGGTGCTCTGGTCCATACTCAAATGACAGACTAACACCATTATCACATTAGTCATGTAATCTTCCTGATGTAGCTGTGAAGCTTTGATAGAGTGTCACTGTCACTGTCAGACCTAGTGATGATCAGCCGGATCCAACAACAGCCAAACACAGAAAGTTTTAAAGAGTTTAAGGACTTGTTAAAGTGATCGGGACCAGCTGGAGTCGGTTCCAGGTGGCGTGGCCTGGGAGACAGAAAACAGTCAGAGAGGGAGATGATTCAGATGTCTTACTCTGAAGAGTGACTGACCTTCTGAAAACAGCAGCAGTGCTCAGCGGTGAGGGATGCCGAAGAAGGTAGTACTCAGATTCAGGCTGGAACTGAGGCAATATACAGGTTCCGTGGTCAGACAGACTGAGGTCGGGCAACAGGCAGGCAGACAGGCTCCGTGGTCAGGCAGGCAGAGGTCAGTAACGAACAGGTAGGCAGACAGGTTCCATGGTCAGGCAGGCAGAGATCAATGGCAGGCAGGCAGGCAGGCAGGCAGGCAGGCAGGCAGGCAGGCAGGCAGGCAGGCAGGCAGGCAGGCAGGCACAACCGCTTGAAGGACTGTGACAGGGCAGCAGACGATCTCGCACTGAGCAGCAGGAGCCAGGTGCTTAAATAGGGAGCAGCACAGGTGGAATTAATCAGCTAGATTACTGCTGCTGCAGGGAGACAGGAAAACACAGAGATCCGAGCATGATCTTGACAGTCACAGACAGTTTCCGGCTATAATGCTAATGAAGCACGTATGTGATTACTGAATGTGAGGCCGGGATTCAGCGTGAGCCCTATTTGCTGCTGCTCATGTACGACATGATCTAGTCACCAACAACAGTAAGCGACAAATACTCCTCTCCCCTTTTTGAGAACTGCTGCCATTGTCACATTGAATGTTTCAAAAGGCCTTGAGTTGATATTAAAAGGTCATTTTGAAAGCTGTGAGTGATGCAGTGCACCTGATTTCACCTCGCTCCATCCTCCTATTCCTGTTCCTCCTCCAGCATCATTCCTCTGCCTTAAGTTCAGGCTTGCCTTGTGTCTTTTTATCGCTCTGTGAGATCATCATCGGCCTTTTGCTTTTTTAACTTTCCATAAGGTTGAGTGGCACCAGCGGCATGGTAGAGCTTCATGGCCCAGTTTCATTAAAACGAGAGACAGGCCCCTTCTTTAGATGAAAATACGCGCATGCATTCAAGTGTGCAATCCATAGATCATGCACAGGAGGGATTAGCTGAAAGGGAACGAGAGACTGGGAGTCCTGACAACACGAAGCAAGAAAACTCCCCTTTTGGTTTGGACAAAGATGAGGAGATGCCCTTGGTCGTCCGACCATTGCAGGCATCCAGTAATTACCTCCAATCTCATCAATTGGAGTTTGGTTACAGCCTGCAGAAACACTGAGCTCAAACCAAACTACATAAATACATTAGTGTGGTAATATCCAAGCTGTATATGCTGATTAGTGATGAAACCCAACCACTGCTTATTTTTCAGAGCAATTACATCACAGAAAGCGATTCAAGCGTCCTTGATGGCGGCCGTGAGGCACAAAGTGATTAGAATGGCTTCTTATGTGAACTGACCTCATTTGTGCAGAGACACGTATAATTGCTGTGTGGATGATCGTACTGTAGGACCAGGCAAGCATTCTCCCCCCCAGGTGCTTTTCAAAACCACCATCAATTCCAAATGTAATTTTGGTGAGGGGCATCCCTGTGTAAACCAGGATTAGAGGCAGGCTTGATTTAATAAAACTGTCTCAAGGCTATTTCACATGCCTTTAAAAAACTTTGCGATCTTCATATCTCTTGATGAATTGTAAATGCATGTGTGGCTATTTTTATCTCAGCTTTCACACTAGAACAGAACCCTTGGGAACAAATGTTAGGTTCAGTTTCAGAAAACTTAAAATGATTATTGAGACATTTATCACATCACTTGGAGGTTTTTACTTGCTTTACTGCTTGACAGCTTTGAATCCCATTTTCTCTCATATGTAATGAGGTCATTTGGACTCAGCACGGCTGATAGGTCGACTTGTCGTCAGGTGTGATAACAACACCTCTGCACGAATGTACTTAAGTACAGAGAGGGCCGACTTTGACCCACACTCAATTGACCTGGATCAGTCCCTATTTTCTATCACTCAAGCCTACATGTGTCCCTGGAGGAATGCATGTAGGCACACACACACACACACACACACACACACACACACACACACACACACACACACACACACACACACACACACACACACACACTAGCTGATCATTGTGCTTCTGGCAAGGCTGCCCTTGCCCTTATATGACCCAGTGGTGTATTTGCTCCAACAGGAATCAAATAGGCAGTTCGGGTGTTCTGAAGCGGACTTCTGTGAGATGTTTATGAGCAGGTACTATTTTACTTACTGTAGATAGCATGTTGATCAGCCTTAATTTGATGAAATAGAGATCAGTTTTGATTAGGTTAACAAAGTTTGTTACGATAGTAATGATATTTTAAATCAACTGAGAATCTCAGAAATGTTCATAAATCAAAGTTCTAAAAATTATTTACACATTAAGTGTGTCTCAACAACAAAACACAAGGAAAATCACACTGGATGTACAACAGATACATTTATGTGGGAAAGATGATCAAACCTCTGCTAAGTCTGGAGTTTAATGAATGAGAACTTGATAGAGATTATGTTTAGCATTAAAAAGCTGTTTTTGTGTTTATATGACTGCTTTATTTTATTCTACTATTGTTCAAGTTAAACTTCAAATGTACAAAACATGCAGCAGAATCCGCAATGCCAATATTATTTTACCTAAAAATGAACCCAAGGCTGATGTTAAGAAGCATTTTAAGCCACAATGGCAAATCTGTAAAACAAGCAAACACTTTTTCATGCTTTTTAACAACGTTCTAACATGGAACTACATATATTCTGATTTATTTTTCAAATGACAGTAAAATTAATTAAATGGTTCTTTTGAATTTGTCTAAAATCCTCGGTCAATAACACGGCTCGGTCCAAAACCAACAATTGGACCATCCAGTTTTCTGTCTTACTGAGCCACCGAACTTCTGTATTTACCTGGGTCTTCCATTCCTTGAAAGCGGACAGAAGGGGTGAAAGGGGTGCTAGTTCTGTGACTGTGTTTGTGTTTAAAAACTAGCCTGTTTTGCAGATTTGCCATTGCAGTTTTTTTGTGGAATTAGCAGCACAGTAAAGATTTATAAAGTACCATAATGGACCTCTCTAGCATCTTAGCAGTCAGAGATGGTTTAAAATAGTGAAACACTTTATTCTAATCAGCTAGTTCCTCAATCAGAGCAGTACAGATCTCTATTTCTCCACCCTGAGGCTGAGCAAAAAGCTATCTGGCATATACATGCTATTTTTATTAATCTTTCCAAAGTTTCTAACTTCAAACTTTCTGAACTGTCTTGGGTCATGAGAAGAATCATCAGTGAACTTAAAGGCATGGTGGGATTATTTGGTATGCTTTCTTGACCTAGTACGGTAGCACGACTTGGGTTGCGAACGACCACAGTCACCAATTCTTGTCATGTGTCTATGTATGTATGTCTGATCTCAGAATTGTGTGTACTGAAACTCTAATTTCCCTCTGGGATTAATAAAGTATTTTTGAATTAAACTAAATTGAATTGAATTGAATATACAGCTCAGAGATCAGCATCTTACCTGCAGTTGAAAACTGTCAAAAAGCACAAAACAGGTAGAAAGTTTCACGGTGGAATCAAGCTACCCAGAACAGGATGCATCCTAGAGCAAATTACTCTCTTGTCACCACATACTTCATGGATTTATTTAGTTCTGAGATGTGTCAATACCTTCTAATAAGAACGTTAGCTTAGAAGGCACCCCATGTGTCATATTACCAAACAACCTGCTACATGGAATAAAGTAAAAGACTTGTTTTTTTATCCTCCTCAAATATGTCAGTAAATTAATTAATTAATTAATTAATTAATTAATTAAACTTGTTGTTTCGCACATTTTGAAATTCCTCAGAGGCAGCTGTGGGTATTATAGTGTAGATTAGAGTGAATCAAACCGTTTGTGTTGACCTATATTGCTCTTGTTCTGATTTAATGATGAAAAATATCTATCCTTGGATCGAGCTGGAAAATGAAATTAGTATTTTTAAATGAGCAGTTGTGTTTTTCTGTAAAAATGTTTGAAACGACTTTACTAATTAACTTTTAAAACGCAAAGGCAGAGAGTCCCCGGTGTCTGAACAAACTTATAGACGGAAAACTGCTGGTGCAATACTGTAAAAGTAGGTTACATTATAATGGGACAAAGCACCCACTTCAGCGTATCTGGTAAGTTGGAAAATTGTGATCATTTATTTTACATCTGAATGTTGTTGGAGCAGATTGTTGGAAGATTGTAATACCTCTGAGTTTTACTTATGTAGATATTTAAATGAAGAATTTGAGAATTTCTTATACCACGTTATTCTCATGAATCACAAAATCTGAATTTTGAAGAATCTCATTCATATCGTTTCACCCCAAATGCTCTTTGTGCTTTTTTTGTGCATGAGGAGAAAAAACACTATACAAATTATAGAAATATTTAGGGGATAGCTCAGTGTAAAAACAGGATTTGAACTCATGTAAACATGTTTGTGTGCTTTGTTGATCCAGCCAAAATAGTATCTGTCAGAGTCTGTCTGTAGGCTTCTTTAGAGCTCAAGATGGAAATAAGTCAACGTCCCTGTGTTATCCTGTCACCCAAGCTTGGAAACAAAATGTGTCCCCATCATTGACATTGAATTAAGATTATGTGTCACAGGAACCGTGATTTAGCTAAAAAAAAAACATGGTTACCCTCAAAGAGATTAAAAATAGGCTGATGTCAGATTGAGATATCAGTTGTTGGATAATCATGGGTATTTACTGAGCAAGGCCTTAATAATGAAAGATCTGTTGCAGTGGTGCCTCCAGTGGGTGGCCAGGGGTGCCCATGGTCACCCCTAGAAAATTGCTGGCCCACCCCAAGGAAAGACCAGTGTTAACAAACCATAATAATGTTCACTCAAACACAAAATTCACCTTATTTTTTCAAGACATAAATGTACAATCTATGAAAATTAATGAGTAAATAAATAATCTGAATTATAAAAAGAAAATTATACGTTTCTGCTGCTCACCATATAAAATTTGCTTATATCGCCATAGTTTTTGTGAAGACAGCAACAGGTGAATTAAACTAAAGAATAAAATTCTAAAATAGTTTTTAAAATAAAAATTTCAAATAACTGAAATGTATTTTTCTGAAATGTTTGTGTTTCTCAAATTTATAGTTAAGTGTATTGGATTCATATTGTTTTTATTACAAAATAATAAAGGAGCAATTCAGTGTGTCGCCACAGGCTAAACTCTCCCAGAGTTACCCCAAGGACCAGTTTGGTGTGCCACTCCAAAATATTCTGCGGCCCCATCTGGCAACCTTTATCAAAATTTCCTGGGGCCCCCCACAACTGTTGATTTGCATGATGTGATTTTTATAAGAGGTCAAATGTATTTTGTCAAGAATGTGAGAAATGGTGACAGGAAAAAAAATGTTTTAAAAATACATGCAAAGGGATTTTTCAGTTATTTTGAAATGTGTCTCCGTGTAAAATTATAAAAAGTTACTCTAGCTAATTGAACAGCTTCGGTTCGGAGAAGTGTTTATATTTAAAAAGACTTATGAGCTTTCTGAAAAATTAGAGCAATGTTTGTAATTTGCTCTAAAGTTAGATCAATTAGAGCCACACTGATGACCAACAAAGCCACATCACGGCTTCACTGCTATGTACCAATAAATACACTTGTCTCTTAAATTTGACAGCGGTGACAATATTTTATTTTTTTGTATCTTTATACTATCATTATTTTTGCAAAGCAAAGTTATTTTGACAAGACAGGAAATTCCTGCTAGACTTGACCCATTGATTTTCCTAAAAGGAACATGGGTAACAGTGGCAAAGAAGGTCAGTGCACGCCCGGTAATTGGAGGGTTGCAGGTTCAGGCCCCTCTCAGTCTGTCACAGTCATTGTGCATGTCCTTGGGGCAAGAAATTTAACCCACCCTGTCTGCCAGTGGTGGTCGGATGGACCAGTGGCAAGTATTCTGCAGCCTTGCTTCCGTCTGTACACCTAAGAGCAGCTGTTGCTACAGTGCAGCTCATCATCACCAGTGTGTGAATGGGTGAATGAGTGCCTGGGGGGGGGGGGGGGGTAGAACCCTATAGGCGCTATAACTCTCTCTCTCTCTGTGTGTGTGTGTGTGTGTGTGTGTTTGTGTGTGTTTGTGTGTGTGTGTGTGTGTGTGTGTGTGTGTGTGTGTGTGTGTGTGTGTGTGTGCGTGTGTGTGTGTGTGTGTGTGTGTGTCTTCTCAATCATTCCATCAGTCATGACAAATGGCTGCTGTAGCGTAATGGGCTTGGCTCTTTTATGAACGATGAACCATTCTACATAATAATCTGGAATATTAATTTTAACAAATTAATAACCAAATGTTACAGAGATAAGAAGACTCAAAGGTTGTTTTCATCGATAAACTGACGGTCATATCCGTTTGTCTGTGTTTCAGTTCAATGAAAAGGCAAGTTTAAATTTTAAGAGATTTATTTCTTCAATTTAAACTAACGATTTGAAATGACAATCATAGGAAAAACAATCAACATTGGCAACCTTGTTGGACAATCTTTAACAGTTGATATTTTAAGCTTGCACAAATAGACCTTGTGTTGGATGTGAGGATGATGGAAGTATGAATGCGTGCATGCAGGTGTCTGAGATTGCTTCAGGGAGAGGGAAGGTGAACTGAGTGAAAAATGATGTTTTGCAATTAAACTTTAGTTCTTATTAGAAAAACAGCATCAGAACGCTATCTGGTCGTGTTCTGCCTCACCGTACTTAGGACCCCCTTTAGATCCGGACCTCGGATGTGTTCTGCAGATGACACCTTGGCTGACAGAGAAGACAAAGGTGTGCGACGGTCCAGTCCAGAGTTGACCTCGGTACACATTGCTGAAGCGTTTGGCAGATGCGCTTTCTCAAGTTTAAATTAACTCAGAAATCAAAAGACTCTGGGACGAGTCTGCGTTATCGGTTGCATTTCAGCTATTCTGTCTGGCTTGACAGTAATAGCGTGGTGGGAGAACAGGAGGCTGCAGGGCTCCTTTCCCCGTGGCGTTCGTTCCGCACTTCAGCTCTCTTCCATTCATCAGCTCTCTCCCGTTCTGCCTCCTTACCGAAACCACTTCTCTTCCCAAAGCAAACTTGTTGTGCGTCAGAGCAAATGTGTTTTGAAGTTACTATGGATCCGTACCTGTATGAGCAGGTGTGAAGGTCATCGCCAAACATCTTCAAAAACATTATTTAATTAAGTATACTGATTCATTATAGTTCATTATGATTACCCAAAGCATAATAATCATTCATTTGCTTAAAATACACTTATAATGAGCAAAGTGATCAAATGATTATTTAACATTAATAAAATAAAGAAAGCTTAAGACTCTGTTTTATTATGACTAGACTGTGTGTGAAGTCCTTCTTCTGGAGAGCAGGTGTTCGGATGTTGTGGAGTCCTTCAGACTTGCTGGCGGCTTAGGTCTTAATCTGTGGGTGAAGGTGCTGCGTGACCCAGCTTTGACCCAGCTGGGCAAAGATGACCTTTGGCACAGAACCCATACTTCCTCACGATACACTGCTCATACTCAGTCAGGTGCTGTTGGAGGTTTAATCCTGTTAAATGGGAAATTTCCTTTCCACTGTTGCTACATGCTTGCTTGGTATGAGGATTGCTGTAAAGACTCTGACACAGCAAGTCTGTGACTCTATGCGATCTGCTGAGTTTTCTTACATAAGAAAATCTCACCAATTGGCATTATTATCTGAACTCAATGTACTGATAAGTAGGTTCATTTGAAACATTTACTTTGTGAAGAACCCTTGTTGTGATTTTGTGCTATAGAAATAAACTGAATTGGCTTGGTATGAATTATACAAATGCAGGCGTCAAATAATACTTCCGCGTAAAAATCGGAGCTGGTTTACAAAAAGCTGATGTATGACACGAATGGAAATGTTTGACCCAAACATTTATCGCCGTTTTTGGCATGCTTTGTGATGGGCCTATCGCACGTCCTGTTATCCCGATGATGATAATTTTTCGATATATTGTGCAGCCCTACAACAACACCACATTTTTGCTCAACATCTGTAAAACCGATTGAGTTGTAGTCATTTTTATTTTTATAACATTAGTTGGATTTGCTGGCCATCTAAACATAGGATGAGTCTTATGAGGTCAAACAAACATCTGACATCATCGATCAGCACTTGGAGTACACGAGGGTGATGACTTTTAGATATTAGCTCAATCTCGGCAACAATCCCTAAGATTAACTTGTTTTGTTAAACAAAATCAGACCGCGCTGTGTAAGGAGGAATACCACTTCTTTTAAGTGAAACATTTGATTTGATTCTACTCTGGTTGCACACAAATAACACAAACTGTCTATTAAACTTCTGCCTGCAGTTAAAGTGTGACCGTAACTCTTAAAGAGACGACAACTCTTCATCACGTCCTCCTGCTGTCATCCCACTTCTCTCTGCTCTGATCCTCTCATTTCACTTCTTGTCTCACTCTTTCATCCCTCCATATTCCCTCTGCGGGGACAAGTAATGGAAGGTTTCCGCGTTTTAATGGGATGATGAATTGTAACATTAGGTGAGATGAAAAAGAACATAACTCAAAGGGTGTGAATTTATAACGACGCAGAAGAAACAAGAGCGAGATGGAATAGTGACATGATGAAATGTTTTGATGAGAAGGAGCGAGAATGGGCAGTGCTCCAGATGAACTCTTGTAGCAATGGGAGTAGGTCACAGTTTAACTGATGTTTCAACCCTGGCACAGTTCCTCTGAGAAATAGTGCTACAGATCTCATCATCTCCTCCCTGCCACTCCCTCGCTGCCTGCACTAGTCCAAGGAAGGAAGGCTGATTCTGCAGTGCCCTGGGTAGTTCTCCCGGGACAGCCTGTAAGGGGAACTCCTAGATGACTCCATCCAAAACTTTTTTATCCAATGTTTAATCTTTCTGTGGTAAAAGTGGCTGGTCAGTTTACATGTGAAATTTGAAAAATTAGAATTGTATTTATTCCAGTAATTTCACTTAGGCTGAGAGACCATCTAAAGCAGGGGTGTCAAACTGAAATTCACACTGGGCCGAAATGAAAAACTGGGACGAAGTCGAGGGCCAAACTCAATATTTTTCAAAAATTGACAGCAAATGTGCTCATTTTCCTTCATCTACACATCTTTGAATCTTTTAAGTATTTCTATTTTATGTTTTCATCTTGTTTACTCCTTATTCTTATGTTTTACTAGGGATTAGGGATTTTCTATCCTATTTCTATTCTATTCATATATCTGTAGTCTTTCCGGTTCCTGTTTTAAAGTAGGGTAAATCTTTTTTTCACAGGCCAACAGCAAAACCCCCGAAAAAGTAATTATCTTTAAAGAAAACGCAATATCTCACCTGTTAACATTCATGCTTTGGTGCAGATAAAGTGCATACAACCAAAATAATTCAAGCTCAGTTTGCTCCACTCTGATTTACTGTGATGCTCACCTGTTCCAGCTAGACACATGTATACGGTTGGGCTCTGAGTTGAGGAAAGAGTTCATCAGTGAGACTCCTGTGTGGTTTTGTTCATCTTTATCACAGACAACAGTTGCTCACACAGGTTTGAGCTGCTGAACATAGAGAGCATTGGAGCAGTTCGACCACACAGCTGGGTCACTGTGTCTGGGAGGAAAGATAAAAACTACAGCAGCTAGTCACACTGACTTGAGCGTGTCGCTAAACTGGAGGTAAATCATCTCGGTCTGGAAGATGGTTGGTGCGCTTTCTATGTCAGCAGCAAACAGATTACTGAGCTGCATGGTGGCACAGTTGTTAGCATTGTTGCCTCGCAGCACGAAGGTTGCAGGTTCGAAACTCAGCTGTGGCCTTTCTGTGTGGAGTTGCCTGTTCTCCCCATGCATGCGTGGGTTTCCTCCGGGTACTCCGGTTTCCCCCACAGATCACAACATGCCCTATAGGTTATAAATTGTAAGTCTCTTTGGATAAAAGCATCTGCCAAATAAATAAACATAAACATAAAATTCCATTTCTGGGCTTAAAAGTCGGCAAATTGCTGAGTGAACTTGGCGCTGAGTCAAGCCTAATTTATACGTCTTCGTCTGCGTTGGGACAGATGCACGCAACGCCATTATCTGTCCTTGCGAGCCTGCTGGAGAGCCCTCACAAAGATGGACGGAGTTGAGCTCTCTTTTCTTAACATCCGTCCGTCGAAACATAGAATGCAAGCTTGTGATTGGTCAGGATGCCACTGCCATCTACTGCACTATGGGATTTGTAGTCTTTGCTGCTAAATTGGCCAGTGGGCCAATTTTAATATATATATTTGATATTTGATCTTGTGGGCCAAATAAAAGTAGACCGCCGGCCAAATTTGGCCCTAAGGCCTGAGTTTGACACCTGTGCTCTAAAGGCTCAGGAACCCTTTGCAGGTTAGCTGATCAGAGTCTGAAACTTTAAGTCTACAATATTAAACTTATTTACAATAATCTAATTGTCTGAGATTTTGAATTTGGGGTTTTCGTAAGCTGTAAGCCATAATCAATCAAAATAATAACAAATAAATGCTTAAATTATCTCATTTTGCATGTAATGAGTCCATCTCATGAATTACTTACACATTTTAATTTTTACTGAAATAAATAAACTTTTGCACGATATTTAATTTTTTTAGATTTGCCTGCATTTATCCAGATGAAATGCATGTGCTTTTAGCCATTTTGAGGGTTCTGCAGGGTTCTCACTCATGATTATGTAGCTGTTGTCCTAAAACTACTGCAAGGCTACTTAGTCTTCCATCCTCAACTCTGGTACAACAGCAGTGTGGTACTTTATTTAGAAAAGGATAGATGATCAAGTTCACCTGAGTTCAGCAATTGATGCTGAAATAATAGAAACCAACAGTTTACAAAATGAGCATAGCAACTGTAGGGTGACCACTTTGAACATGTAAATGTTTGGAATATTGTAAAAATATTTTGTTGTTTATTTATTTATTTTTTAATAAACGTACATTGTTGCTTTTTTGAACACAGCATTGTTACCTTACATAAAAAAGAAAACAAAAGAAAGAATATCTACTTTGGACTTGAGAAGATGGAGAATATGCACAGGAAAGCATGGTGTCATGCTTGACTTTTTGCTAAAAGATCCACATTGTTGGACAAAAACTATTATTGCTTTCAAGTTCAGTAGCAACAAAGCCAGGTCATCATCAATTGATTTTGTACCCTTCTTCAGCTTCCTCAAACAAGTATAGGCTGAGCTAATTTTTACTCTGGTTTTAGCTCTTTGCTTCACCACAATAGACATTACTCTCTTACTTTCACTTCCAGGCGCCACCATGGTGCTGTCAACACAAATTAAAGTTGCTCTTCTTCTTATGCTTTATAGTAATGGTCGACAACTGAAAAAACAAACTGCTAGCTTTTATATGAGCTACTGGCACAGTAAACCGTATTAGCCATAAAGCAGGTAAAGAAATTCAGACGTTTTTGAACAAATCCAAGACCATGGTTGGAAAAGGGCAGAATGCCTTCTCTGGGTCTGGGATGAGGTCCTGCCTTAAATGGAGGAGTTTAGGTATTTCTGGGTCTTGTTCATGAGTGAGAGAAAGATGGATCATGAGGTTGATAAATAGATCGGTGCTGCGTCTGCAGTGATGCGGACGTTATACCGGTCAGTCGTGGTGAACAGAGACCTGAGCCGGAAGGCAAAGCTCTCAGTTTACTGATCGATCAACTTTCCTACCCTCACCTATGGTCACGAGCTTTGGGTAGTGACCAAAAGTATGACATCACGGGTACAAGCGGCAGAAATGAGTTTTCTCCGCAGAGTGGCTGGGCTCTCCCTTAGAGATAGGGTGAGAAGCTCAGTCTTCCAGGAGGGGCTTTGAGTAGCCCCGCTGCTCCTCCACATCGAGAGGAGGCAGTTGAGGTGGCTCGGGCATGAAAGCAAGTTCCTGCTGCTTCCACAATTAAGAACCACTTCAAACATTTGTTGCCACTTTGGAAACTTCCTCACACTGCACACAAGTCGCAGCCCAGTGAGCGCTGGCTTAACAGCTCAGAGCCAAGACCTCTTTAGGGGGAGACATGTTTTGCTAAATTCACATTCTGCTTTAACACTGTTTTCACAGACTGAACAAAAACACCTGGACAGTAACATAAGATGCTATCAGGCCCGTTCAGCAGTAGGAAGCATCAACACGCCACATGCTATGCTAATTCTTTAGCTGTGCTAATAACAACTGGATGGGAATTATTCACTATAGCCTAAAGATTGTTGCGTCTAATTTTTTAACAGAAGTTTAGTCATTTAATTAATCAGTTCACACAATGGATGTCACACTTCATCCCAAAAACCAAGATGATGACAACAGTTGTGATTGTAATGGAATCACTAACAAGGAGCTACCTTCACTGAAGATCCCAGGTGTTTTGCTTTATTCTTAGCTTATTTGAAATCTCTGCACTCAATAATTATGTATCAAATCATCCGAAGCAACAACTTGACCCATTTTAGGTAAATGTGGACGTAATGTGTAACATTCTGTGCTGTTTTTGTGTTTGCTCGCAGAGCCGCAGCTGAAAGGCATCGTCACCCGGCTGTACAGCCAACACGGATTCTACCTGCAGATGCAGCCCGATGGCATTTTGGGAAGCACGAAAGAAGAAAGCAACGCATTTAGTGAGTGTTTGTTTTTTATAGAGGCTGCATGTTTCTGTTAAAAAATGTAGTTTAGGCTTTGAAGAACAGAAACCAAATGCATTCACTAAATTCACTTACCTACAGACCTCACCATCATCTGAATAAAACAGCTTGTTGTTGCTGAGAATCAAATCTCTAACTTTGCCTGAGCTGATGCTGCATGGTATGCATCGATCTAGAGCCACAGCAAGTGCCATGCTGCGCAATAGGAGCCCTGAGGCTTATGCATTAAGGAAAAAGTTGGGATTTCATCAGAAAACCTGTCAAATTGGTTCAAATTAGTTCTGTTATTTTGGTATTTAAAGAGAAAAAAGACACCAAGTCAAAGTGGCTGTCAAACTTTGGCAATTTAGTGTTTTCTCACCCTGAAATCGTCCCATTGAAGGTTGATTCTCATTAGCTCTGCATTTCTCTAACTGAACATTATAAACCATTTAGAAATGGCCAAAATGACACCACTCTTCAGCATGACCTTTTGCAAAGAACATTTCAGACTGAGAAATAAGCGGTCTTCCTGTTGTATCAGTAAATTTTCTTTGCATTTGCCTAGCTGACCTTGAAGTGGATTTTTTGTTCCTTTGTAGTTACATTTACTGTTTGGTGTTTTATAACTAGTGTGATAGCAGTTTAATCACCCCATATATTGTCCATGTCCACTTTTACTGCCTTTTCTGTTAGATGCTGTTGAAATAGCAGAACATCTCAGTTATCATTGATGTTTAGAGGCTGTGAAAAACACAACAGAGGTGACTCAACTGTTCGATTCCATGAACATGAACTCAGAGGTTTGAATTTAGGGTTCATGTAAGTCACAGCATGGAGCAGTGATACTGGAGTCATTCAGGCTGAAGACAGAATGTGTTCAGTGTCATCTCACAGTCACCTGACTTCATTTTATTTCCTCCTTCTCCCTTTGTCATGCTGGTTTTCTTTGACTTTATTTCTGGATTCAGCACAGTTCAACTTAATTCCGGTGGGACTGCGGATTGTGGCCATTCAAGGGACAAAAACAGGGCTGTACCTCGCTATGAACAGTGAGGGATACCTCTATACCTCGGTAAGTCCATTCTGCAGATTTTTAAATCATTTTCTTGAGCCAATATGTGCTAAAATTACCCTTTACAGGGTTAATGAAAGCCCACCCAAACCCCCACCGCCTTCGCACTTGCAACTTCATAGTGCCGGTCCAGATGAGCTGACATACCTGGTGCTGCAGTCTGCTTCCAGCACATTTCCTGCATGTTTAGATCCTAAACACAGCTGACTTGTTTAATTTAGTGATGAATCAATCCTGTAGACACTAATGAAGGCTGAGGAGGCATTTCAGCTTTTAGATTAACTCATTCACTGCCAATGATGACAAAAGTCATCATTTGCATTGTTTTTACTGTGTGGGCATCGGGCCTATTGGTTTGTATCAACCACATATGATTTTTAATGCATTTGCATTGCACTAAAATGCATTCATTTCCAGCTGTGGCTAAAACAGGTTACCTAATTTATCCCAAATTTGCCAACAATATTCTTTTATAAAAGATTACAGTCTTTATGGTCTTTAATGAGGTGTGGCTTATGCTTTTGTACTTAAAGGTGTGGAAAACTCATTTAATCAACATCATGCTTTTGTACTTAATCAACACTTTTGCAGTGGTCTCTAGTAGGAATGAATGCCTTGTAAGTCTTTTTTTCTGATATTTGGACATCTCCATACCATACCATAGTTTCTTTATATAGCACATTTAAAACGCAGCATGGGAGCTGCCCAAAGTGCTGCACAGGCTGGACGAAATACGGCCAAACAAAGCAATAAAAACAGAAAATAAAAACACCAATCAATAAAAGCAAATAAAAAATGAGGAATGCTAAGAACACAATAAAACACTAAAACAAGTCACGGACTAAAAGCCAAATCGTAAAAGTGGGTCTTTAAACGAGATTTTAAAACCAACAACGATGGAGCCTGTCGAACTATAATAGGTCGAGAGTTCCACAGCTTTGGGGCAACATGTACAAATGCTCGTTCAACCTGTGATTTGTAATGCATACGGGGAGTGCAAAGCTGCATGAGGTCAATCGACCTCAACGTGATTGTGGGTACATAAGGAGTTAGCAGGTCAGAGATTGAGAGGTGCAAAGTCATTGAGCGCTTTAAAGACAATAGTCAATAGCTTAAACTGTACTCAGAAAATGACAGGGAGCCAGTGAAGGGAGCCAGTGAAGACATCCAGGACAGGAGTAATATGGCTACGTCGGTGCATATTTGTCAAGAACCTGGCAGCAGCATTCTGGACGACCTGCAGCCGATTCAGGGCAGAGACCGGAGCACCAACTAGGAGGGTGTTTGCATAGTCCAGGTGAGATGTAATGAAAGCATGGATGACTGACTCCAAATGCCTCCACTTCGAGATTGGTCTGAGGCGAGTAAGGCAGCAAAGCTGGTAAAAACAGGACCTCACTACTGAGTTAAACTGTGGGGCCATTGACAGTTCAGCATCTAGCTTTACCCCAAGACTTGCTTCAGATTGGATAACAGCAACGCAACTCTAACACTGACTTGACATGTTGCAATGTCTCCACAAATAACACAAGCCTGGAGGAGCTTCTGCTGTGTGGTGGTGTTGCTAATGCTAATGGTTACTTTAAACTAGTCGAGGTGTGGGAGACTATTTTCATGTTCAGCCTGCATGTTAAACTCAGAGTGATCAATTATATTCAGAAAAAAATTAAAGAAATGGTTTTTCAGTCAACAACACATTTAGTGAGGTCTATTTTTTTCAGCTTAAATTTCTTTTACTTTTAAGTAGTTTTGAAACACATACATTTTCAGTTTTACTTGGGTCAAAAGCTTGAGTCCACAGAGGTTTTTTAATGTTATTATCTATAGCAGCTCCATAAAATACATGTATTCTGGCCAAAAATAATATATAAAATTTATAAATTTATAAAAGTTAATAAAATTTATTATTACATATAATTTATGTAATGTGACAGATTCCCACTGAAATCTATGAAATTTAAAGGTAAGGTAAAAAATACCAAAACAGCCTCTGTTGGAAGGAAGGTTACACTGAAACAAGATTTCTTTCTCAGCTGGATGGGGGCTATCAGTTTTTTCGGTCAAAAAGCTAAAGAGGGATGTAGTGTTTGTTTACATTCTGTTAGCTTGTGTGGCTGATGAGTTTGGGCTGCTAGAAAATGCTGCAGCTTGGGCATAAGTACTTTGACACTGGCCAGCAAAAAGCAGCAGTGATTTGTAAAGATGCTAAGCCGATAATAGAAACAACCCAGAATTTATTTTATGTGCCTCCTAAAGGCTAGTTTATAATTCTCCATCTGTACAGAGAAACACAACACTCTGTCATTGCAAGGTCTCTCCAACAGGGTCACAAGGGCAGATGAAGTAGAGCCCAATTTTCTAAATCTCCGTCGTAAGCGACATAATGCACCTTTAAGTCAATTAAGCTTGCAGTGTTATGACCATTCAGAGGAGAACGAATCCTCCACTGATCGTAAATGACTAACACAAAACCGTTCAACCCCAGCAACGGGAAGAGAGTGTGTGAAAGTTAAATGTTGATTTATGAAATGTCGACATTAAAAACTCCCATCGTGTTCTGAGTACTCGCTCAGGTTTGGTCTTTTTCTCCTGATAACAGAGAGGAGAAGGGATTTCCTCAGAAAGAGTCAGCAGCTTCCTCTGTGTCTCACACTGACCTCCTTCAGAGAATTTCCCTTACAGACTTGCACACAGAGTTACAACACCAAGTTTAAAGCCAGCATGCAATAGAGCAGCGGTCTTCTTGTGTGTTATTATGCATTTGATTTAATGATGGGAGCCTATTCTCTACGGTGCCACTGATGTACTGATGTGTAGGCGTAGGAAGGAGTTCAGGTGGCATGTTAGGGCTCTTTGTGCATCAACACTAAACCATGCTTATGTTAGCTTTTAGATATGAATCATCACAATGCACTGGACGACCTTGGATAATAATGTTTTGTTGCAGTAAAACAGCTATGTGCTGCCTTCAGAAGTGTTGGCCAGAGTGACAAAAATCAATCAGAACCAAACTTTTTTTTAATACCAATTTTACAATTAAGGTGATCCAATTTGCAAAAGAAGACTTGATGGCAGGAAGGATATGTGACATTTTTACACTGAGGGAATGTGATGATGAAATGAAGCACAGCTGACAGCAAGGAGTTATTAGAATGCTAAAAGCACTTTTGAAAAACATCTACTTAATGTGAATCATCTGTTCAGGGAGAGAGGAATGACAAACGCGGAAGGACATGAGAGGTATTGATGACACATGTCCTCTCCTTTCTGTGCTTTTTATGGGAGGATTACATTGAGAGGCATGACATCACCAGCTGTTGGAAAGCATCACTTTAGTCACAGATCAGGAGAAAATGTTGACACTAGACAAAAGGAGCAGAGACAATAATTGGCCCAGACAAGACAAAAGAGACACGGTGCAGATCTGTTAGGATAAAGAAAGGCATTATACAGGGCAGCCAATTAGGAGAGCGCAGGAAGGGCAAAACCTGTTCTTTCTGATAGATTCAGGATTTATCTCGTGTCGGAGCTCTCTATCCAAACTGCTGCAGGGATTTCTGGAATTGCAAATTTGCAGGAATGAGAAATAGCTAATGATATGGAAATAGCCACTATCATTTACTGTATGTCCTAGAAAATGTGAAGTGGATGAATGCTTTGGGAGGCAGCAGGAATGTCAGCTCTGACTGGCAGTGTATTGATAGGGGGATTTCAGATATCACTCAACGCTGCCGAGTAATAAGTCCCTGCACATCATCATCCACTCGGCTCTTGTCATAATTCGTTTGAATGGAGCACAGAGGACAGACTGTACATGTGTCCTGCTAGACGGTATTAACTCCCAGTCTCATAGTCTGTAAACTCCTCCTAACAAGCACATCTCTGCCCCAGTGGCTTATGTAACGTGGCGTGCCATTGTGCATCTACATCTCACTCAACGGCAACATTAACAACATGCCCGGCTCCCTTCCCCGAAAACTCTCACACAAACCTAGATTGCACGTAACAGAGATGTGATGTGAATGAACTCTCCGTGCAAGGAGGTCGCCGCAGTGGTAATGCAATAGGATTGTGGTGGTAGTACTGCAGCAGATCAGTCAAGGAGCTGGTGGGACGGTCAGCAGATGCAGAAATCCTGTGACCCCTGCTGTCTACATGGGGGCACTGCAAATAATGTGCACAGTCCTGGAAACATGGTTGAAATTCCAGAAGCAGAGCTCACATTTTGAGGTGCATTTGCTCTGATTTCCTGCTGCAAAACAAAACGAAAGTAAACAAGATATAGAACATTACTCACTATCACAGCTTTAATTCCTGTTGATTAATTAGGGGAAGATTTAGGGACCTCTGCCCTGATAAATTCATCATTAGCACCTCGCTGACTTTGTTTGGTGGTATAGTCTCAGCGTAGAGAGGAAAGCTTCTTTAACCAGACTAGATGTAATCAGACACAAGGGATAAAAATGGATGGTGCTGTGTGTGTGTGAGTGCAGGGCGGGTCGGGATGATACGCCGCATCATAAAAAGGTTTTTCCCTTCTTAGCGATTCTCAACACGGAAACTACATATTACCTTTCTCATCTGCTGTCATTGAGGCCCAGTTTTTACTTGAGGCACAGGAAACGGATCAAGCCGCCATTATTGACATGGAAATGCTCCTTTGACCCTGATCTTTTAAAAGTGCAAAGCTATTTTTCATGTGTGAAGGTGGATCTGGTGGTTTGAGGCTTGGAATAATTTGGCTGGTTTCAGCAAAGCGATAATGAAGGGCTTTCTTTTAGGAGAGGATTTATCACTGGTCTCAACTCAACTTCTTTTATCAGAGCTTCAAGAGTTCTGATGTTCTGGTGAATAATTTGTCAGCGGATCAACTCTCAGACTTTGGTCTAGAGAAAGGAAGCAGGTCTCCTCACCTACCATCCTCCTTCTGTCTCCTCCAAGTGATCTTCTGCTCCCATTCCTGCCTCGTGTACCTTACCTCCTCTGGCTCTCTTTCTTCCCAACTCTCTTTCTCTCTGGGCCAGATTAATAATGAATGAAGCGGATCATCTATCGATCCCATCCTCTGTGTTAGCACAGCAGAAGATACCAAACCTGTCAGTGGACCTTAAAATAGCTCTGTAATTGGAGGGTAATGGGGGGGGGGGGTTCGAGTTAAAGGTGAGAAGCGGAATGGGCATCACCTGGATTGAAAGACAGTGTCATAAGACTTGGGATGCCTCCCAGTGAAGGAGAATAATGATGATGGCCAAACTCCCACACCTTCTCAATCTCATTTGGCTCTTTATTACAGCTTGTCCATATTAGGTGGTGATCTTTTAGTTCTTTTCGTTTTCCGGAGTCTTAAAAAAATTCTAAATTTAACCGTTTCTGCCCGGTTGCTCTTACTTTATGAATCTAGCAGAAAGTCTCTGCTTTCTGACGTGGGAAGGACCCTGTCCAGAGGCTGATGGTGGCTAAGAGAGATGTATGTCTGTCTTTAGTTGTTAAAATCACCAGTCAACATTATGCAGGGTTCAGTAATCTTTATGTTGAGGACAGAGTGGGAGGGGATGTGCTGCAGGATCATGATCTGTTACAATGATTGGACTAACTGCTGGATTTGATCCAAGTTCTGGTCATTTGATTTTATTTTCCCACTTAAGGCTAACCAAACACACACACACACACACACACACACACACACACACACACACACACACACATACACACACACACACACACACACACACACACACACACACACACACACACACACACAAAGAAAGCTTAATTAGTTTTGAGTTTCTACAAGGTGATGGCTTTAGATTGGTGGCAATGATGATGCAATCCAAAGAGTGTGCATGCTGTCTCCGTTTTTTATTTCAAATGCCAAGCCACAAGTCACAAGACTGAGCTTAAGCTGTTTTTTTTAAGTTCTTCAGTGTGAGCCTGTTATTTTAACCTCCATTGTTTTAGGCTTTGGTCCAACGTGTCATGAAAATAAAGATACAATCCCATCTGAGGCAAATGAAAGACATACCTTAGCCCCATCAGTTAAATGAATTGGCAACGGCTTTTGTAACTAAATTATAATGTTGGTTATTTGGAAAGAGTAAACATCAGTAAATATTAAAACGTACAAGTTCTACTTTCTTAAAGAAAAGACAGAATTTTTTTTTCCTCTTTAATAACACCAACTGTTGTTGTACATCACTGGAAAGTCTGATTAGAATTACTAACTAGTCTGGTGTGACCTCCTTTGGCTGCTTCTCATTCCAGTTTGCTGCTTCCAACGACTGGAATGAGCTGCAAAAATCAATGAATCATTTTTTTTAAGTCCAGAGTAGAGATTCTTTTTTTGTTTGAGGCACAATCATGTGTTTAAAAAATGTAAAGCTAAACAAGGCTATAAAATTATGGACTGATGGTGACCTGGCTTTGTTGCTACTCAACTTGTCTAACAGTGTGGATCTTTTTACTTGGTGGCTGGTTGAGTACCAGTTGGCTTGTATTATTGTGTTATTGTTAGTTAGCAGGCTGCAACAGGATTGTTCACAACAGTTGGGTAACACTTTCTTTTACAGTCCCGTAATTACTAAGTATTTACATGTATTAACACGATAATTACATAGTAAATTACACTGTATTTCTATGTAATAAATCTTATTCTGTAAGGTAATTGCTTTTTTAGTGTTGCGGTGGTATTGTTGTGTAAATATTTATGGTGGAACTTTGAAAGAACAAGTGTTCTTGGGGTGTTGCTTTCCTGGTATAACCATCTAATGGTCTGGTATCTGGCCCATCCAAGACCAATTATGTCAGTGTAAATAAAGTTGCAACCATGCTATGTAAAAACCAAAGAGAGCCAGAAGAGGGTGCTGTAGGCTATGATATGGAACGCTTGGAGACTGTAAACAAGACCGCAATAATGGACATCAGAACTTGGCTAAACAAAAAGAAAGCAAAAATTAAAAGGAGGGAGAGGTGTTTTTTCTTATCTTTATTTGAGTATGACAAATGAAAAACTCAGAGTTGGCTAAAATGATTCCTGCCAGTCACGGGAATGAAACACACACACACACACACACACACAGGCCATGAGATCAAAAATAAACTCACTGTTTAAGTCAATATTATTTTTAATTTGAATAAACAAGCAATGTGGTTGCTTTGGTTACGTAAATGTTTATTCATGTATTTAAATGGAATAACAAAGAGTGTTTGACCTTTTCAGTGGCCTAGTAATAGTGTCCACCCTTGGACTGGGAGATTTTGAGTTCAAATTCCAGTCGGTTCACACCATCCATCCATCTATCCATTTTCATCCGCTTATCCGGAGTCAGGTCGCGGTGGCAGTAGCCTAAGGTGAGAGGCCCAGACTTCCCTCTCCCCAGCCACTTGGCCCAGCTCCTCTGGGGGAATCCCAAGGGGTTCCCTGGCCAGGTGAGAGACATAGTCCCTCCACCTTGTCTTGGGTCTACCTTTAGGTCTCCTCCCGGTTGGACGTGCCCGGAAAACCTCACCAGGAAGGCGTCCAGAAGGCATCCTGACAAGATGCCCGAGCCACCTCAACTGGCTCCTCTCGATGTGGAGGAGCAGCGGGTCTACTCCGAGCCCCTCCCGAATGACCGAGCTTCTCACCCTATCTCTAAGGGAGAGCCCAGCCACTCTTCGGAGAAAACTCATTTCGGCCGCTTGTATCCACGATCTCGTTCTTTTGGTCATTACCCAAAGCTCATGACCATAGGTGAGGGTAGGAACGTGGATAGGCCGGTAAATCGAGAGCTTCGCCTTCTGACTCAGCTCTCTCTTCACCACGACAGACTGGCACAACGTCCACATCGCTGCAGATGCAGCACCAATCCGCCTATTGATCTCACGCTCCAGTTTTCCCTCACTCGTGAACAAGACCCCGAGATACTTGAACTCCTCCACTTGAGGCAGGACCTCATCCCTGACCTTGAGAAGGAATTCTACCCTTTTCCAAATCAAATCTCAGATTTAGAGGAGCTGATTCTCATCCCAGCTGCTTCACACTCGGCTGCGGACCTCGAAAACAAATTTAACACACGATCGTTTATCGGCTCATTTCCTTTTATGATTTCTGTCATTTATTTGTGTCTGATGCGTTTCGCTGCTGTGGAGCAAAGCACATCACCTGTTTTGTCCTCTGGTCATTTCACCTCACCGGTGCGGCCGGCGCGCAGCGTGCACTCTGCTATTTTTGTGGTCGGTAGATCTTTGTGAACGGCAGTTCAAAGGTAACTCATGAGGTGTTACCAGGTAGCAGTTTTTCTTTAGGATTGAGAGGAGATACAGGAAGATAATAAACAGAGACAGGACTAAAAAATAGTCAAATAAAAACAAGTTAGTTTTTGTACCTGGTGGTTGCAACAGACACCACTGAAGGTAATCAGAAGAGAGGAACAGAAAATGAAATAATTAATGTTTGGATCAGCAGAAACTCTGAGGGTCCGCAGGAACACCAGAGAGTTTGCGGCAGTTGCGCAAGGAGAGGAGGGATGAAGCAGGGGATCAGTAATGATGCAAAAACTACCATTGTTGAAAGAAATGTGTGTTAACTTGAAAATGTGGGCACAATATTTAATTGTCAAGAACTCCCCCACCCCCCACCCCCATGTGTGTATGAATGGGTGAATGACTGTGCCTGCCAGCACTGGAAGCTCAGTGGCGTATCGTGTTTCCCAACTGGAATGACCGAATTAAAACTTCAAAAATGTTGAGGCCTTTGTTTCTTAGTTAAGTTGCTTGTTTGGTTTTAAATAATTCATGTATGTTAGACACTGGAAGAAAGACCTGCCTTGACAAGAAAAAACAAACAAACAAGCAGACCATGGATGAACTTCGTGGGGTCTTTTTGACGTTATTATTTGCGTATTTAGAAGCACACAGTTGACTTCCTTTAGGGCATGACAGCTTGGAAGGTCCATAATGGTTTTAGCAACATCCATAGCAAGATAGTGGTTGTTGACCATTGAGCAGACATATTACTGTAGTTGAGATTTTGAAACAGGATTGGCCACACTGGCGTCATGTCAACTCTACAACCCCATCTAGCTACCTAGTTTAGACACTTAATTCCTAATGTGAATTTTCCTTTTACTTCTTTTCAGGAGCACTTCACTCCTGAGTGTAAATTCAAAGAGAGTGTGTTTGAGAACTACTATGTTACGTACTCGTCCATGCTGTACCGTCAGACCCAGTCTGGACGCTCCTGGTACATCGGTATCAACCGCGATGGTCAGATCATGAAGAGCAACCGAGTGAAGAAGACCAAGCCAGCTGCCCATTTTCTGCCTAAAGTTATAGAAGGTTTGTGCTTCATTCGTCACTTACACACATGATATTGCTGCTGAAAATCACCCCTTGTTGTTGTTACATCAGGGTCTTCTCTGTTTTGTAGTTGCGATGTATAAGGAGCCTTCGCTACACGAACTGGCCAGCGAGCCGGTGAGCCCTCCTCGGAAGACAGCGAAGACTTCGGATTCTCCAACCAAGAATGGACGGAGAGAATCTCCCAAGGCTGATGCCTCCTAGCACAGGAGTCTGAGGGTGGGACGGAGGGCAGAAATGACACTAGGAAACTCAGTTGCCCATAATGCACCAAGGGTGGCTGCAGGAACAGCTCTCACTCACCACCACGTTACGGAAGTGCATTAGGAGATGGTGAGGGTTAAAGAGCCAGCAGACCATCAGCCGCCCAGAAGGCCGAGAGAGGAGTCCCCCTCCCCCGCATTCCTCACCTGAAAACACAGAACAAAAGCCCAGGGAACCCCCTCCCTCCCTAAACCTGCTTCCTATTTGTTAGTCTTTCTCCTCGCCCCTCCTGTAACCCATAATATGCAGGTCTCCTCGATTTCCTGCCAAGCTCAAGCTTCGTTGTCTTCTCTCATTCCTATCCAGTGTTTGCTCTACTTTACTCATCACATATTCATGCAACGCTCCTGACTCAGCATCATAATCCTCACCCACAGGTTCCTCCTGGGCTCGGAGGTGGTGACAGCGTGGCTCAGCCCGCCCTCCACCCACCATCTTCGCTACAGCTAAACAAATCAGCAGGGTCAACAGAAACTCAAAGCTATGAAACCGCTCAGATCAGAAAGTCTTAGTCGGGTTCCACCAGCGGTAGGCCGTCCGTGAGAAGAAGCAGAACAATAAAACACATTTTAATGAGAAAACAGCCATTAAACTGATTTAGTAAATCTAAAATAAAACTCAAAAATAAGAGTTTATATCCAATATGATCTCTAAAATGTGCAGTTGCTGCATAAACTCTAAGCTGCAACATTGTGTTAAGTCCAATGCTGATTTAAGTTTAGACATCTAAAAAGACCAGTCAGCACTGGTGTTTGAAGCCCAACATGAAAGCCTTCGAGCTGCAGCACTTGTTATTCCGAGCATGTCAGGCAGCTTATCCACTCCATTGCTATATCTAATCACCTTGGAAGAATTGCCCTCAAAAACGGACTTGTCTGAGTGAATGTCTTGTGTGTGTTTCTGCTTTAACACCGATGAGAGAATGCGTGTGAATGAACTGAGTGTGTGTGTGTGTGTGTGTGTGTGTGTGTGTGTGTGTGTGTGTGTGTGTGTGTGTGTGTGTGTGTGTGTGTGTGTGTGTGTGTGTGTGTGTGTGTGTGTGTGTGTGTGTGTGTGTGTGTGCATGCGTGCATGTGTGCGTGTGTGTGTGTTTGCACAGGGGGGTGGGGGGAGGTAATCTCTTCTGTGTCCTTCACTCCGAGCACAGCATTATGTCTTTGATATGTCTGTGAGTAAGTGATGCTTCATCCATCTCGTCAGCCATTTCCTCTGACTTTTAGCCCCCATGTACAGTTTAAAATAGCATGGGAGAGGATTTCTGGGCCACTTCCTGCTTGAAGGTATTCCGTTAAATTGATGATTCCTTTGTGCAGTCAGTCAATGATTGTTTTGCATGCATGAAACCCGGAGGAAGCCGAGTCTATAAAACAGAACTTGTCAGTGTGCGTCAGCTCTGGTTGCTGACAGAAAAGATGTGTCACCGCTATGTTTCCTCAAAGTGCACGGATACCACCAACACACACTGACAGCGGTACGTGCTTCTTTTGGGAGAAGGAAGCCCGGGGAGATGTTGCCCGATAGAAATGGTAACGGAATGTGACCGAGGGTTATGAAAAGTGAAAAAGAGGCTCTTTGAATGCGTTGCGTTGAGGGTGGAAAGCAAGTCTGGCACGTGGAGTGACACTGTAAAAGAGGTCATCACGCGGAGGTGGTTATTTGAGAAGTGAGAGGGATTAGCAGGTGTATTCTTGAAGGAATGCCGATGAGGAATTCATGCAGCTGAAATAAGAAGAAGAGGTTTGGCAGCGTTGCATGCGGCACGTTGAAATGATAATGAATGTGAGACAAAGAGTGAGCCGCTATTTATGACAAGGGGCCTTTGGAGGAAATTAGTCGAAGGGCTTTTTTTTCTTCATTTTCTGGGTTTTTCTGAAGGGAACATGATATTTGGACTCTTAATCCTGCATAGGAGCTACAGAAATGTTGTGTCCCTGTTCTGTGAGGATTTTGATTTTTACTGTATGTTATCAAAGCCTCCAGACATCAGGTAGCTGAAGCCACCTACAAGCCCCTTAGTTCTGATTTGAATAAGAACACCTCGTGACTTATAGAGTAGATTTATTTATTTAATTATTCATTCATTTATTTATTTATTTATTTATTTACTTACTTATTATTTCAAAAGTTAAAACAATAATTGAAACAATAGACTATACACATCAACACAAAATATTTGAAGGCATTGGTTCTAAGTAAAATAACATGGCAGCCTCTGTAAGCTGGTTATAGTGGTTATTCTATATACTATGTGGCTGGTTGCTTCTCATAAAAAAACTAACCATAGTGGGTTGTTTAGGTGAAAGTATTTCCTATTTTTTTATTTTCACATTTTCACATGATCAAATGAAACTTCAGAAACTTCCCAATCCCTCTACTGGGTTTCGTAGCCCAGTGAAAGTGAAGAACGCTGCAATATGGTCCAGTTGGTCACATTGTAAGTAGAGGAGAGAGAAAGTTGTCTGAAATTAGCAGGAAGCAAACAAAGAATGCAACAGGGATGTATGCTGCTGCTTCATGAGATGAAGGAAAATCTGCTGAAGAATAAAGTAGATCTTTGTTATTGTAGTTAGAAGGAATGAGAAAGTGTTTTTGTTGCAGGTCGTCGTGGAAACGAGGTTTTATGAGGATAACGGTGTTGTTACAAAGACAAGACCACTATAGGTTGGTGCACACACATTAGGAGCTTTAACGTCTTCATCCCTCTGCTAAACAGACCTCCTGAACCACTCAGTCCACAGTCCATTAAGTTTCTCTTCAACATGATGGTGCCTGTGTGGGAGTATTGTGTCTTTTTAAAGCCTTTGTGTGAATGTGTGATTATGTTAGTAACAGAAAAAAAGGGCATAAGACTGAAATAATAATCAATAGGACTACATAGAATATGAGCAGCCACCACATAAAGGAGACAAAATGTCAAGAAAAGAGCAAAGTGGACCAAAAACGTTCAAGCTGACATCAAAAATCCCCTCCTTCAGTCTGCAAACTTAAAAAGTTTGTAGAAATAATCAAAGTCAGTGACTCAGCAAAAAAAAAAAAAAAAAAAAAAGAATCTAAAGTTATATTTCAACATAAAACTCTCAACACATATAAACAAGAAAAGTAAGGAATTTTAACTTAAACATTTCTGTCATTCAAGACATGTTTAATAATATTTATGTTGACAAGCAGTTTGGAGCTAAACACCTCTCATTTATACTCATTTGAAAGAATGCAGGAAGGTTTGTTGATCATGATTACATTTAAGTCATCGTCACTGCATTTGTGCCTCCTAGTCCTATTGGAAAATACTTCATGTGTACCATGCTGTTTATTAACGGTGTAAAAGAATGTATGCTGAGCGCCCTCTGGAGGTTAGAGGCTTTAATTGACCTTTCATGAGGACACATTTGGTAACACCGGTGGCAGAATTTCTAAAGTCAGATTTTAATAAAACTCAAATGAAAAGATAACTAAAAAATTATGGGATTTAAAAACCTTTTCCTGCAACATTTTGTTCTTTTCGTTTTCTTTAATAGAACACAGAAGCGGTGTGAATAACATGTTATTGCTGCTGGAGTTTGACACATCTGACAGTCAGTGAGAGGAATGTGAAGAATCCATGTGCAATTCTGTTTTTTATATGTTTCCATAAAACAAAACAGGTGAGCAGTGAGGAAAATATTTGTCATGCAGCCGGATGGTTTACACGTTATCTTATGGCGGTAGCTCTGTATACACGTGTCTGATGTTCTGTGGTATTTGTTTTTTATTTCATGCTTTGTCATTAATCCTGCTTGCAAATCCCTCAGAAGAGGAAGCTGCTGCTCCTATGTGTGTGTTTTACTTATTTATTTTGGTGGTGGTGGTGGTGTGTGTGTGTGGGGGGGGGGGGGGGGGGGGGTCAGCACTTTGTAAACACAATTGTATAAATTTCACTGTGCAGCTGAGTTGTTTCCAATCAGAAAGATGCAATCACGTGCAGGAAGAGAAACAGCAGAGGAACAACATCTCCAAAAGGCAGCAAGTCAGTGAGCTCACAGTTTTGGTTATGCAAGTCTTCCGAAATGGCTTTTCCCTTTTTTCCTTTTCTCAAACTAATCCTCTCGTCTTCCAGAAATAACGACACTTTCATTTAAAGAAACAGCAACAAAAATGAAATAAAGTAAAATAAAAGCCATAACTGGAAAACGGGCCTTGGCTGTAGATAGCCACAGAGCGAGGGGTTTGACTCCTCCGATGCCTCCTGAGTGTTTATGCTGGACTCCTCATGATAAGAGCCCAAAGATTCAGTATGATCCTGAGGTTCTGGGTTTTTGTTTTGTGGAAGAGAAGCAGTAAAGACCAGCAATATGCAACGAGATCTACCAGCCCGCACTCAAGGAGACCAAATACACCCACAAGGCTTTCTGCAAATCAGTGGTCTGCAATAATAAGGACAAATGGTCCAAAGTGACTTTTTTTTTTAAAAAGCATGCATACTTTGGCTCTTTAAGAATGAGTCCCTGTCAGTATCAGCCGAGACAAGCCCTCAATCCACCCTCTCGCCATGTCTGTGTACATTTCTACGACAACCCTTACATGAATTCAAAGGAGATGTCTTATTCTGGAATATTTACTCAATAAAATAACATATATTTGTATGATTGTAAGCATCGGCTGTGTGTTTTTGTCTTATTTTTTCCTTCCGGTTTCATTTAAGTCCTTCCAAAATGTATTATTAGATTTTCCTCCAGGCGCTACAGGTCATCCACATCTTTGTCCTCCTTTTATTCGTCCTTGCAGCCACCCACTGGGCTTCTCGCTATTATAAGTCAGACACCTAATCCATGTAAACGTTATGAAATATATGTGTAAGAAAAGATTACTTTGGGGAGGTTTTCACATCCAATTTAAAGCAATGAGGAGATATAGTAGTCCCTGCAGAGTTGTGACAGACAGCTGAAAGAGGTGAGAGGCAAAATCAGCCAAACATCCATGGTTCTATGCCTTATCCCTGATTTTAATTAACTAAAACTCACATGAATGACACCTCTTCATGTTAGTGTGATGAGTTTTGGAGGAAGGCTTTTACTGCAGGAGCTGAAATGGTTCACTGTGTGACGAGATGGAAGCGGGAGTAGTTTTACTCAGATCCATGATCTGATTTTGTTCCAGTAAAGCAGCGTGGTAATAAAATCTACCTTTTCTAATTGAATTAATTTAAAAAACCTTTATTGTTAATGTGCAACAACAGAACATGCTGCAGGCATAAAAATTATTTTAAAAAAGGCTACTTCAAGGTGCTGGTGCTAATAGTAAAAAATGAAAAAGCACTGAATAAGTAAAATGCTGCTGGCATCTGAAAGTAAAACGATTGCATGTAGTTTATTGCAAAAAAAAGTTTTTAGTGTGTATGTACACTTGAGCTTTTGCATATAATAAGAACGTAGATTCCAAGAGAAGAGAATTTTTAGTTCAAAGTTGGTCAAAGTGCATTTTATTAAAAGATGTGTGTATCCTCCTGTGGACATCCTTTAAAGGTGTCGTTAACTGAAAAACGTTTTTATAATTGTAGCGTGGGCAATCTACACACTAGGATTTAACACTGTTTGCTATCAGCTTGGTTAGATCATGAGAAAAGATCAGGCACATGAACCTATATCATGCATAAATATCTATGATATGTAAACACTCGATAGAAGGTCATACACCAACTGTCTTGGTCTATATTTTAATCCAAAGATTAATTTTTTATTTAAGATAATTAAATTTAATAGCAAAAGTTTATTTATTAAACAGAAGACTTAATGGTTTCTTTGCTTATTCAATAACCAAATATACACCTTTCTGTGTTTCATTTCAATGAAGAGTCAGGTTTAAAAAGTTAAGAATTTATTACTAACAATTTTTAAAGGTGACAACTGAAATGACAATTTGTAACTGACAATTTGTAACAGCTTTGATATTAAACTTGGTATTAAAAACAAACCTGTGTCTGGATGGAAAACTCAAATGAAATGCGAGGTTTGGATGCGTGGGTGAATCTCAGAAGATTTCTTTCAGAGAGAGAAACGCGTTCCGGGTGAAAACATTGTTTTTGCAGCTAACTGAATTGTTTCTTAGAGAGAAGAGCATACAGACGCCATCTGTCGGAAAGTGTCTACCAAACCCAGTTCAGGAGACCCTCTGTGGATCCGAGATGTCAGGTGGAGATGGTTTCCTCCGAGCACGAGGTTGGTAGAAGGACCTTAGTGTGACTCAAATCGGTCATTAGATGTCTCCGGGTCACAACGACTGATGAAACTATTTGCGTCTCAAAATCAATAATTCTGAAGGAGTTTTGCGTCAGCTGGTTACAGGTGCGTTTATTCTGAGCAAATCTATTGGCATGACAGAACAGCGTAGTGGAGGCATCAGGCGGCCAACCCTCGTCCTCTGGTACTCTCCTCGCCACGAGAGTATCTGCTTGGTTCAAGAACTGGACTTGAGCTGCGGAGATTTTGGTTTTAACAAAACCTCAGAACACGCCCTCTCAGCATCAGAAAGCTTGTTGTTATGGAGCAAAGACATGTGAGGTGGTTACCTTTACTCTGGATTCAGTTCTGCATGAGGTGTACACGTGCAAATGACCTTTTGGTTACTGTTCAAACATTACTGATTATCATAAATAATTATTATTATTAACCCAAAGAATAATAAGTCATTTCTGTAATTAAAAACATTTATAATGAACCATGATTATTTCGTTGTCGTTGTCTTTCTCCGCTTATCCGGGTCCGGATCGCGGGGGCAGCATCCCAACTAGGGAGCTCCAGACCATCCTCTCCCCAGCCTTCTCCACCAGCTCCTCCGGCAAAACCCCAAGGCGTTCCCGGACCAGATGTAACCTCTCCAACGTGTTCTGGGTCGACCCGGGGGCCTCCTGCTGGCAGGACATGCCTGAAACACCTCCCCGGGGAGGCGTCCAGGAGGCATCCTGACCAGATGCCCAAACCACCTCAACTGGCTCCTTTCGATCCGGAGGAGCAGCGGTTCTACTCCAAGTCCCTCCCGAATGTCCGAGCTCCTCACCCTATCTCTAAGGCTGAGCCCAGCCACCCTATGGAGGAAACTCATTTCGGCCGCTTGTGTCCGCGATCTCGTTCTTTCGGTCATTACCCAAAGCTCATGACCATAGGTGAGGATTGGGACGTAGATCGACCGGTAAATCGAGAGCCTGGCTTTCTGGCTCAGCTCCCTCTTCACCATGACGCGTACACAAACATGCACGCACACTCACACACACACGCACACACACACACACAGACACACACAGCCTGAAGCGCAGAATACGGAATGCAGAATATCAGCATAGGGACAGATTGAGACAGAATGTCATGCGTCTGTGACAGTGTGTGTGTCCTGTCATTATGACCCGATTTATTATGCTTCCTGGCTACTTGGTCAGGGAAGATCTTTGTTTGGCTGACTGGTTAGCTTGCATGACTTTCACCCGGGGGTCTGGGGATTGAATCCCGATTGGACCATTTTTTTATATCTGCCACAGATCTCTCTGAAGAATTCACAACATTGACAGCTTCAGCAATGCTGTGCCACTCCGTGGATTTTCTCGTATTTGTTTTCAG
This sequence comes from Nothobranchius furzeri, assembly GCF_043380555.1. Classification (NCBI taxonomy): domain Eukaryota; kingdom Metazoa; phylum Chordata; class Actinopteri; order Cyprinodontiformes; family Nothobranchiidae; genus Nothobranchius; species Nothobranchius furzeri. The sequence goes on along the minus strand of NC_091750.1, from coordinate 51,411,998 downwards.
ATTCAAAAATACTTTATTAATCCCGGAGGGAAAGTCAATTGTTTCAGTACACACAATTCTGAGATCAGACATACAAGAATTGGTGACTGGTCATTTGCAACACGAGTCGCGCTACCGTTTTAGATCAAGAGGGTTTTGCAAAAGCACTTCCTTTCATTTCTCCACTTCACCCCCAGGTACCTCAATTTCTGCTTCTGTGAAATTGCGCTTCCTCAATCTGCCTTGATCTACGGTCGCCATGTTATTGGCAGAGCGCTGCAACAGCCGGCTTATGTATATGCATGAGATCCACAAGGCACTTTGCATTGACTATTTATGGCAGTAAGTGGGTGTGGTGAGGGTGGGAAGCGACTGAAATGCAGCTGAGAAACATTCTCGTTAGTCTCCGATTTATGAAGCGGAGATTGCGTGCAGCTGTGCGTACTCCATATTTGATAGATCACAAACCTACTTGGCATAAGTGAAATATTTTGCTGAGCTTAAGTAAGGTTTTAGTAAGGATTTTACGCAATGTTTGATAAATGAGACCCCTGGAAACTAATCAAGGGAGAAGAGAAGAAACTTGGCATCTTCCAAATTAAGTACCTGAGAAGAACCTTCAGGATCCGATGGCAACAACATGTCTTCAATAAGAAAGTCTTGGAGATGGCTGGGACAGAGAACATCAGTGAAGAGAAAGATGGACCTGGATCGATCATGTGCTGAAGAAGGACCCAACAGACAACTATGCTGTGGCCCTTGGGTGGACACCTGAAGGAAGAAGGAAAAGAGGCCCTCCAATCAAATTGGAAGAGAGTGGAGGAAATGGAGCGGAACAGTGCAGACTAGAGCACATGGAACTCAGCACGTCATGCAGCTGCAAACCGACTCCAGTGGAAGAGTGATGTGTGCCTTCAATCAATCAATCATTGATTGATTGTGAGCCTTCTGGCACAGAAAGAACTAAGTTAAGTTAAGAAGAAAGTATCAGATGAATTAAAAAAACAGCTCTGATATACAACCCAGAAGTCTAATAGACGCCAGTGACAGCTGTGGTGAATCTGTTTGACAGGTTGGATAATTACCCCTCAAGAATGAAGTTAAACTCCATCTGATGTGGGAGACCATCACAAGCTGTCAATGCGTTTACATCAGCTTCCTCTTTGAGATGGGACCTCAGTCAGGGTCAGACTCTTTCCCTCCTTTGATCCTCCTTATTCTTTACTGCAATATTTCAAATCTCAGAAGCATGACTTATGCATTTGTATGAGATTATTCTGGGTAAACCTACACAGAGAGGAGCTGTACTCACTCAGACTGAATGCAGCTTTATGTTTCTTAATGCAGCGAATAAGGATTAAGGCATTAAACCAAATATAGATCTCGGCAAAGCTGGAGGAACCAATTACCCTCAGTGTGCCCGTGCTTAAATTATGGTAATCTACCTGCTAAAATTAAATGGACATGGGAAAATCACACCAATGTGTTCATTGTCTTTTTTAAAGTGTTTGAGGTCAGTCAAGTGCCACTGATGTCTTATGTTTTGTTTTTGATTCAGAATGAATTAATATTTTGGAATTAAATAATAAATTATGTTAAACTGAATCAGAAAATATGCAATTCTCAGTCTAGGTTGGGTGTGAATCTTTGCCTAAAGCAAAGGAGTTCATGTGTCTTTGTTTGTTTTTATCTATTTATTTATTTATTTATTTGTTTAGAAAGAGAGCATTGAAAAATGGACCTTTGTGTAGAAGGTGTAAGTCTGTTTCAACCCTCTATGGTCCATCCATCCATCGGTCAGTTCACAGGGGGCAACAGCCTAAGCAGAGAGGCCCAGACTTCCCTCACCCAGGTTACCTGGGCCAGCTTCTACAATGGTGTTCCCTGACCAGATGAGAAGCATAATCCGTCCAGCTTGTCCTGGGTATTCCTTTATGTTTCCTCCTGGTTGGACGTTTTTTCCATTTTTCCCTCACTTGTAAAAAAGACTTTGAGACGCTTGAACTCCTCACCTTTAGGCAGGACCTTGTTCCTGACCTGGAGAAGCATTCTACCCTTTTTTGAGTCAAGACCATGGTCTCAGATTTGGAGACCTGATCTTTATCCGAGCTGCTTCATGCTCGGCTGCGAACTGCTCCAGCGAAAGCTGGAAATCATGGTCTGATGAAGCTAACAGGACAACAACATCTGCAAAAAGCAGAGATTCGATCTTTAGGCCACCAAAAATGATCCCCTCAACATCTTGGCTGTGCTTAGAAATCCTGTCCATAAGGATAGTATATAGAATCAGTGACAAAGGTCAGTCTTGGCAAAGTCCAACTCTCATTGTAAGCAAGCATGATTTACTGCGTGCAGTGCATATGAAGATTTGACACTGACTGTACTGATTGTAACAACCTGATCAGGCACCTGGTACCCTATACTCCCAGAGTATCCCCAACAGGACTCCCCAAGAGACACTGTCAAATGCCTTCTCCAAGACCAAAAAGCACATGTAGATTGGTTCGATGAACTCCCATGCTTCCTCCAGAACTCTGCTAATGGAATAGGGCTGTTCCAGTATTTCACAGCTAGGATTAAAATCACCCTGTATGGTCATTGTGATTAGGGATGCAACGATACCACTTTTTTTCCAAACCGATCCAATACCGATACTTGGATGTGAGTACCCGCCAATATGGACTACCGATACTTCTGCCACACAAAAAATTGCTATGTATTGGAATACAGATTTTATTTTCTTCTCTGCTTTCAACAGAAAAAAACTGTGAGGTAAATAAAAGATAAATATATTAATAGAAACGATCACAAAACTAAAATATTAGGTAAACAGAATGACAAGTTACAGTGAAGCTACTTTCAGAAAACTGCATTGGTATCAGTTCCTGGTATCGATTAACTTTTACCGATACTGGTATGCCTAATTGTGATTATTCTTAAGGGAGTAGTTCCTGTACAACCAAAATGAGAGTTGCATCCACAGTCTAGCACTGATTAATTAATGTTACTTCTTCTTTATGTGTGGCATTAGATTATGTTGCCCCTTTAAAAAAGAAGGTAATTAGGCCCAGGAAGTTGGCTCCCTGATTTAATTCTCATTTACGAACTTTAAAACAAAACTCTAGAAAATTGGAGAGAACATGGCTTTCTACTCACCAGGAGGAGTCCTACTTATCCTCGAAAAATAGTCTTGTGCTTTATAAAAATAATAATAATAATAATAATAAGCTAGAACTGCTTATTTTTCATCTCTAATTGAGGAGAATAAGAATAATCCTAAATTTCTTTTCAGTACAGTTGCCAAACTTACACTGAATCATAGCTCTGAACCATCTATTCCCTTAGCCCTCAACAGCAATGACTTTATGGGATGATTTTTCACAAGTAGAATTAATTATATTAGAAACAAAATAATTAGAATCCTCCCTAATGTGATTTCTTCTTCCTCAGTAAGTGAGGCAGCATCAGAGGTAACTGTAGAACCTCATCTGTGTTAGAACCATTTTGACCCAGTTGTGCTTTCAGAGTTATCAAAAATGTTAGTTACATCTAAACCTTCAACTTGCATTTTAGATCCAATCCCAACCAAATTATTTAAAGATGCATTTCCTTTGGTTACTGCCCCCATTATGGATACAATCAGTCTATCCTGAGTAAATGGATATGTACCACAGGATTTTAAGGTTGCTGTAATCCAGGGTTGGGGAACCCTGGTCCATCAAGGGCCGCTATCCAGCATATTTTAGTTTCAACCCTGCTTCAACACACCTGATTTAAATCAGCAGGTGATTAACAGACTTTTGCAGAGCCCGATGAGCTACGAAACAGGGGAGTCATCCACTGAATCAGAAGTGTTGGAGCAAAGACATGCAGGATACTGGCCCTCAATGACCAGGGTTCCCCATGCCTGCGAAGCCTTCTCTGGATCCAGATGACCCAATGAATTATAGACCAATATCTGTTTGAGGAATATCAGTATGGTTTTAGAGTATCACAGAGCTGAAACTGCATTAGTGAAAGTTACAAATGATATTCTCATGGCCTCAGATTAGAATCTTGTGCCTGTTCTAGTCTTGTTAGATTTGTTGTGCCTTTGACACAGTTGATCACAGTGTTCTTTTAGAAAGGCTTGAACATGTTGTTGGTGTGGCAAGGTGGAGAAACGAGTGCCTGGGCAGGATTTGATCCCCAGACTCCCGGCTGAGTGTCATGCGTGCTAACCAGTCAGCCAAAGGGACATACCTTGGCCAAGTAGCCAGGGCACATGATCAATCAGGACACTGTGAAAGGACGCCCACACTGCCACATCTTCCCCCCCTCTTTCCACAAGCATGTTCTCGTGCTCACGCACAGGGTGCCACAAACTTCATATCCATGGACCTACTTGACAGTACTACATGGATCCTGCCAACAATGCCAAATATGGTAAGGTGGAGAAATAAGGGTGAGAGTCATGCATGCTAACCAGTCAGCCAAAGGGACATCCCCTTGGCCAAGTAGCCAGGGTGCATTATCAATCGGGACACTGTGACAGGACGCTCACACTGCCACATCTTCCCCCGTCTTTCCACAAGCATTTCCTTGTGCTCCTGCGCAGGGTGCCATAAACTTCACATCCATGGACCTACTTGACAGTACTACATAGATCCTGCCAACAACGCCAAATGTGGCAAGGTGGAGAAACGAGTGCCCGGGCAGGATTTGACACTGTGACAGGACACTCACACTGCCACACAGGGATCAAAGGAACAGCGCTAGGCTGGTTTAAATCCTACCTGTTTGATAGATTTCATTTTGTAAATGTACACAAAAAAACTTTTTCAGACTCCAGGGGTACTTTTGGAGTACCACAGGGTTCAGTGCTTGGACCAATTTTTACTATATACATGCTTCCAATTGGTAAAATCATTAGACAGCATGGGATAAACTTCCACTGTTATGCTGACAATACTCAGTTATATCTATCCATTAACCCTGATGAACCTCAATGGTTAGTTAGATTACAGGTTTGTCTTGAAGGCATGAAAAATTGGATGACATTAAACTTTCTGCTTTTAAATCAAGACAAGAATGAAGTTCTCATCTTTGGACCTGAAATTCAGAAAAAGGAAATTGCTTAGCCTATCACCTGACCTGAATGGCATTAAATTAGTCTCCGAGAACAAAGTAAGGAACCTTGGTGTTATCTTCTACCAAGACATGTCATTCAAATACTACGTTAAACTGGTTTGTAGGATTTTCTTTATCCACCTTCGGAATAAGCTGCATGGTGGCAGAGTGGTTAGCACTGTTGCCTCGCAGCACAAAAGTTGCAAGTTCGAAACTCGGCTCGGCTGCGGCCTTTCTGCGTGGAGTTGCGTGTTCTGCCCATGCATGCGCGGGTTTCCTCCGGGTACTCCAGTTTCCCCCACATATCACAACATGCCCTATAGGTTATAAATTGTAAGTCGCTTTGGATAAAAGCATCTGCCAAATAAATACACATAAACATAAACATAAACATAAAAGCATCCTTTCCAGGAGTGATGCTGAAAAAGTAGTTCGTGCATGTATTACATCAAGACTGGATTACTGTAATTCATTACTCTCAAGAAGTCCACAGAACGTAGTTAAAAGTCTTCAGCTTGTCCAAAATACTGCAGCTAGAGTTCTGATGAGAATTAAAAAGAGAGATCATATCTCTCCTGTCTTAGCTTCCCTACATTGTCTGCCTGTTAAATTCAGAATGGATTTTAAGATCCTCCTTTTCACATATAAAGCTCTAAATAATTAAGCTCCATCATACATCAGTGACCTGATTGTTCCATACGTTCCTAACCGAGCACTTCGCTCTCAGAGTGCAGGTTTACTGGTGGTTCCCAGAATATCGAAAAATAGGATGGGAGGCAGATCTTTAGATCTTTTAGTTATCAGGCTCCTCTCTTGTGGATCCAACTCCCAGCTTTAGTCTATGAGACAGACACCTTGTCTACTTTTAAGACTAGGCTTAAAACATTTTTATTTGATAGGGCCTGTGGTTAAAATCTGATGTTAGCTTAGATCTGGACAAGTGGAGGAGTAGAGGGAGGTAGAGAGTACAGTCAGTAAAGATGGCTCTCCCTTGCCCTGCATCACACATGCTTCCATCTAAAAGGCTAGGTTATCCAGAGTTATCTCTGTAGATATGATGCTACAGGCTTAGAGTGCTGGAGGACATACTGACCACTTTCCACACTCGACTACTTTCTTCTACAATTGTTCGTTAACTGTATTATTTCCTGCTATTTCAGCTAACTTTATTTTTTCTCTGAGTGTTTTTCTCCCCAGAAGAAGCTACAATGATGTTCTGCTGAGCTGTGGTGCCCTCATTGAGGAGACCATCGGCTTGAACACTGTTGCTAACCATTAAAACATTCTCCCTCTCCTGATAATAACATTTTACTTTTTTGACACTGAATGTGCTATTACTAGTTTACCTATTTAATTATAGCTTCACTAGGATAAATATAGGTCCTTCTAAAAAAAATTAGCATTTGTGATGAAGTTCATTATTGTCTGTAATGTACTGATAAACATTAGACTGTCATATATATTAGATTCATTACACACAACTGAAGTAGTTCAAGCCTTTTATTGTTTCTAATATTGATGAGTTTGGCATACAGCTCATGAAAACCCAAAATTCCTATCTCAAAAAATTAGCATATCAAAAGATTCTCTAAATGAGCCATTAACCTAATCACCTGAATAAACTAATTAACTCTAAACACCTGCAAAAGATTCCTGAGGCTTTTAAAAAATCTCAGCCTGGTTCATTACACCAAACCGCAAGCATGGGTAAGACTGCCGACCTGACTGCTGTCCAGAAGGCCATCATTGACACCCTCAAGCAAGAGGGTAAGACACAGAAAGAAATTTCTGAACGAACACGCTGTTCCCAGAGTGCTGTATCAAGGCACCTCAGTGTCTGTGGGAAGGAAAAAGTGTGGTAGAAAGAGCTGCACAACGAGAAGAGGTTACCGGACCCTGAGGAAGATTGTGGAGAAGGACCAATTCCAGACCTTGGGAGACCTGCGGAAGCAGTGGACTGAGTCTGGAGTGGAAACATCCAAAGCCTCTGTGTAAAGGCGTGTGCAAGAAATGGGCTACAGGTGCTGTATTCCCCAGGTCAAGCCACTTTTGAACCAGAAACAGCAGCAGAAGTGCCTGACCTGGGCTACTGGGAAGTAGCACTGGACTGTTGCTCAGTGGTCCAAAGTACTTTTTTTGGATGAAAGCAAATTTTGTATGTCATTCGGAAATCAAGTCATGGTCTGGGGAATACGTCTAACCCAAGACATACAGAATCACAACTACTCACGGATTGATGGTTATTATATATATATATAATATATATATATATATATATATATATATATATATATAAGTCTAATGTTTATCAGTACATTACAGACAATAATGAACTTTATCACAATATGCAAATTTTTTTAGAAGGACCTATACAATCAAGTTTATCTCTCACTAAATAGAATATTTACTAAAAATTCACAATGTGTGGATGTGCATTTGTGTGTGGGTGGGCTGGTGTTGGTGTATGCGTGTGTCTGCTCTGTCTTCCTGATCCCCAGTGAGTCGTGGTGGATGGCTGCTTATACTGAGCCAGGATTCTCTGGAGGTTTCTTCCTGCTAAAAGGGAGTTTTCCTCTCCACTGTTGCTAAATGCATGCTTAGTATGAGGATTGCTGTAAAGTCACTGACACCAGTCATTGACTTGATGCAATTTATTGGGTTCCTTATATAGGAACCTTTTTTTCTGATTGGCTTAATGAACTGACCTGTATTGAAATATTTAACGTGTGAAATGCCTTGAGACGACTCTTGTCGCGATTTGGCGCTGTATAAATAAACTTGAATTGAATTACACCTTATTTCCAAGTGTGCTTGACTCTGCCAGGGCAGCCTCTCTGGTGTAGTGTGGTGTGTTCTTGGATATAGATCTCAAGGTGCAGTCATGGAGAGGAGCCATAATCTTCATTGTGCCCTGGGGGGAATGACAGCTGGAAACCTGCTTCTCCAAGTCTGAGGCAATTTCATTAAAGAAAAAAGTGTTGTTATTTTTTTCCAGATATGGGATGTGTCTTTGACATAAAGGGGGGAGTTCAAGAATCAGTATGTTGATCATCAAAGAAGAAGAAGCAAGAGCTGGACTGAAATACTTGGGATTGATCTGTAGTAATAGAGGTTGTAGATGTGTTGGACTTCCAAATTTAAGAAGCCAACAGCTCATGTGTTTTGTCAAAACTAATCTCTGATTCTCCAAATTTTCCCTATAAGTCTTTGTGGCATTCCTGACATTTTCAGAAAGCAATATTTTTCCTTTGAAGGCCATTTGTCATGCTTCATATTTGCATGAGCCACCAGATGGCAGCATTTATCTCAAACTTATGCAGTTTGATCAAAGAAAGTAGTTATGAAATGTGCAAAGTAGTGAAAGAACTACAGTTGAGTCATAAAGGAAAGATTACAGCTTACTTAGGTTACATAATGTAATGTGATCACAGGACTAAATTACCAATTAACTACTAATTTCATGCCTCAAATTATCAAAGGAACTTATTAAGACAGATTTCAGGTTGGTTTTAACGTAAATCACCTTTCAAACGCTTATTCACAATGAGACTTCGTTGGAAAAAAAAACACTCCTATTAAGGTCGGGTCAGAATGTGCTTCCAGAAAGCTGAAACCCCTGGTGACACGCCCTGCTTTGGAGTACAGTGAATATCTTCGGTCGTCTCTTCCTGCTGATGAGTCAGTCATGTGATCGGATACAAGTCAAAAACTGTGCTGCCTACTTTATCTACCTAGAGATGACTCACAGACTGTTTTTAGTATCACTGAAGAAAACAACAACAAAACTTGAGTTGTGAACTCTAAAATCAAACTTTTATCTATAATGGTGTGTTCTCACGAAGCTCTTGAGCGTGAGAAGACGTAGCCGACAAGTATGTGCTTGCTGAGGTCCCTCATACAAGAGACTTTATGATTTGTTTTATGTTTTCAAAGAACTGATAAAATACATGCAGGAGCCTGATGAAACCAGTCTGACCAGGAGAGTCAACTCTAAACTTCCTGCTAGCGGACCACAACAACCCAGTTTGAAACAGACAAAATCCCATAGGAACTATGCCCATCAGTGTTTTGTTTGATCTTTTGCCATGTGAAGGAAGACTTTGGTTGATCAAATCTGACAATGGACTTTAAAATTCCCGGGAATTCTCCTTCTCATGCTGTCATGAGAAGACTGTCTTCGGGATTTCCTGAGGGCAAACAGTCTAAATAATCTGTCTCTGTCTAAACTGGATCACCTCCTTCACCGTCTTTCATTAAGTGTTGGAGAAGGATTCCTCCCCTTCAAGCTCTCACATAGTTACCAAAAGGAAAAGGTCAGAGGGAACCTTTGTTGAATCAATGATTAACAGAAATCAGTTCTCTTAGTTCATCTCTTCTTCTGCATTTTCTCTGAGGAGGAAGGGACGAACTGTAAGTAGATGAGCTGTGAGGTCAGCTTTAGTAATCAGCCCAGCAGATGCAGCAAACCAGGTATCACTTTTACCTCCTTCTGAGCTGTGACTCACAACTACCAGATACTCCATCAGCTACTTGTTGATATGTTTGTTATCTTTCAGTTTCTGTGAAGCCACTGGATAAAAACATATTTATCCTGTTTCATTAAACGTGACTGGAATAAAAAAAAATAATAAAGAGAACTGAAATGTAATCTGGGTCAGGCAAAAAATAAGACACATGCTCAGTGGTTGAAGAGCTCTTTAAAGCATTCTGAAAATGAAACGTTTCAGAAGGTAAAGAGAACAGTAGCACAAAGTCAGACAAATAAGTGACTGCTTTTTTTGTTGTTGTTTTTGCTGTTTCTGTTTTAAATGCCAGTGTTGTTAGCTAATTTTAGGTTTTTTTTTATATTGAAGCTCATAACATCTTCATTTATCTTTTTCCTAATTAATTTAGATGAATAAAGCTTTTTTAAAGCTCTGTCCGAGAATAAATGGTAACTTTCCTACACATAATAAAAACCATAATAATAATAATAATATACTTAAAGAGCAAGTCACCCCCTGCCAGATTCTTACTCAACTCCCACTTCCGGTTTGAAAAATGCAACAAATGCTGTTGCCTAGCAGACCGAGAGGGAGGAGCCTCTAACAAATACACACACTCACGACATTGTGACATCATAACGTACCATCTAACATCATAATGTACCTCTTAGCCAATAGTGATGGCAGATTTAAATTCAAATGCAGTGTTGAGTTTTTGCCTGACGACGGTGCATCGCTGACAGTTTTAGGTAGAATATTTAAATTTTAACTAAGATGCACTAAAGTGCCTAATTATGGACTACATTTGTCTACAGCACAATTGGACACTCATTTGTATAGTTTATCAGCAAAAAAAAAAAAAGAAAAGTGATTGTCATGGGTGGCTAATAATTTTATCCTAAACTATAATTTTATCAGCTGTGTGATAGAACAGTCGTGTTACTGTTGTGATTAAACTTACCAAGTACAATGCCTTTTAGGTGGAGCCTCTCAAAGGCCACCTTCCCATTTTGCCCTCATCAAGTAATTCCCTTGGCGAGGGCATTAGTCATGGCTCCTTTGAGGACCCGCCACACCGTGTCCTTTACTGTGGACCCCCCCGCAAGGCCGAGTGTTGAACCCTAAAATTAGAAAAATTGATTGATTTTCATTGAATTTTCAAACAAATATTATACAAACTTAAAGAAAAGCCTGGATAGCCATTGTGCTCCACTATTTATTTATTTGGCGTTTCGTGGTTGCCTGATGAAGGACAGAGACCTGAAACGTGGGGGGCGCAAATAATTGGGTGGAGCTCGTTGGTTGCACAAGCAGTACTTTAACTCCTTTGGCATATCTACCACTTTACGATTTGAACAACACATAAATTGGATGTGCATGCCAAAATGCATTGTCCAAAACTTTGTTGTAAAGAACAGAAAAAAAAGCTCACCAATTTATGGGCCAATGTTGAACTGATTCCAAGCTCCCTCTCCAGGGCCATCAGGGCCTGAACATCTGCCAAGGGGAAGATGCCATGGTGCCTGGTCTCCACACTTCCCCCTGTGGTCAGGACCTGAAGTGCAGCAACAGCAACAAAAAGGTCCTGCACCATTTTGGTGAGGCCGCACTGCTGCTGAAGGATTAATTCCTGTTTTACCAGGACTTCATGCAGGAGACTCTCTCTCTCTCTCTCTGTGTGTGTGTGTGTGTGTGTGTGTGTGTGTGTGTGTGTTTAACTTTATAAACCATCTTATATTAGTATGTATGCGTGGATCATGTGTGTTCGTATACTGTAACTGGCATGTGAGGACTGGTTGAGTGTAAACCATAAAAACCTTACATGTTGTGTTGTCCCTCTGCCGCCACTGCCCTGGAGAGGAGTTAGGGCAAACTGTAGGCACCTGGAGAGCCGGTTCCTCCCTCATCATCCTACCAGATGAAGAGGGAGTTGGAACTGGAACCCACTGGGTTCCCTGGTGACCCTGCAGGTCAATGGCCTGCCGCAATGATGTCCCCAGGGTCATGACATGCTGGAAGAGTGTGTAGAAGAGGGAGAGGAAGAAGAACAATGGTTTACAAAATGCAATTATTGACCTCAACACTGACGTAATGGCTCCAGAAGCATTTTTCTCCATGTGACTGCCTCATTAACCTTTGTAAATTTCCTAACATGTTTGAAACACCACACTTACATGATCAGCTACACTCAAACCCATTTGCTATACATGTGTTACTGTGGTACTTGATGAGATTTTCATTACCTGGTAATTGGTCAGATCAGGCAGAGGTACAGGTTATTGGGGAGGATGAACATTCTCCTCACCGGGGGGATGGCTGGGGGAGGGGGAAGCCCTCTTCCAGGGGTCTGGGCTTCATCCTCTGATGAGGATGGACATATACTTGGTCTTTGGAAATGAACACACAATACAATTTTTTTTCAGAATTAAACATTTATTTTAAGTTAATGAGTGCAAATTCAACACAGGCCCAAGAGGTGGAGGAATGGAAAGTTCACAAAATCCTTACTTAATTCTTCTTCTTTGAGGCCTTTCAATGGCTTCCGCCTCAGACTGGAGGTCTGTCTACTCCTCAGCAAGAGGGAGCTTCCTCCTCGCCTCATTAAAGTCGTCTGTGTTCATAACAGAGTAAATTTTCATGTTGTGTCACTTTATTAATTATCTTTATTTAATATCCCGCTCCTACCCACTCCCGCTGAATTTCTGACCATTACTGCTTTAAGAGAGCTCTCAAACTTGATACAACGTTTTGATTTTGGAAGGGATGTGAACCACGTAGACACTTGGCATTTAAACTGCTAATTGAAGGTCTGAGTTAAAATTGAACAAAATTTAAATAAAACATTGTGATTAAAGCAACCTTTATTTGCTCAATTTAATTATGACTATTTCAGTTTCATTAGAATAAAAATAAAACGCTACCTGTTTACTTAACATGTTTACATATGCAATGATTAAGCCTGTTTTTAAAAAGTGTAACTTATTAAATAAAAAAGGTAATCAAACAAACGGTATACTATTTATGTAATCAGTTGTAACAGAAGTTAAGGTGTATTCACTTCTGTTATTTGTTTCTTTTGTCGTATTTGTCACTTCCGTTTCCAGCTGAAGGTTCTGTTTCAGGAAACAAGTGACATCACGAAACTTCAGGTGTTCACGCTTTACGCTGATTGGCCGAAACTACGTGCGCGCGCCCGCTCACCTGTGCTACTGAAACCGCCTGAAAAAGCTCAGTCCCGCTCTCCCAACCCTAGTCACGGTGCAGCAGAGCAACAGGTGCGCAGAGGTTCACCGAGAGATCTTTTAAACAGAGGCCGACTGTGTTCTGGGTCATTTTACTTTCAGCACCCGGCGGGACGCGCGCGTTATTCCTATCAAGGAGTGAACTTTGTCAACTGCAACCGGAAAGCAGAAGGATTTTTGATCTATCGCAGTAGAAGGACGCCGGCTCTTTGTTGATTAGAAACAGCAGCAGAAGTAGAAAATGGCCAACTCCGGTCTTCAGATGCTGGGATTCGCACTGGCTCTTTTGGGAGCGATCGCGTTGATAGTCGGGACCATTCTTCCTCAGTGGAAGATGTCCGCTTTTATTGGGTCCAACATCATCACCGCGGTGTCCATGTATGAGGGGCTGTGGATGACTTGTGCCTTCCAGAGCACCGGACAAATGCAGTGCAAAGTGTACGACTCCATCCTTCAACTCAACTGTAAGTACAAAGAAATGGTAACCCAAACCCTGATCTGACATTCTCTGGGCTTGGCTCTTCTAGGAAAGGCTCATTGTTTTTGTTTTTTATAAGTATTCCCCTCCCCCTTCAACCTGTTGTCGTTTAGTCCTAATTAAATTGCTCTAGTTATTACCTTTTTTGCTTTAAACGTTGTTTAAAGTTTGGGCTCGCATTTAATTGATTGGTTCCACACAGGTGTGCGCTCTTACAAGCGATGGAATTAGGCAATTAGGGACACCTGTTAGAACGCAGGTGTCTTTTATATCCGCCATGTTTTTTTAACTGACGCCTACAGTCATACAGGAAGAACAGGTTTTTTGTTCCCTCTTAAATCACCTGGAAAAAGTTGGTTCACTAAGCAAACGGCCTAGAGCCATAGACTTTAAGATATTAAAGTTTTTTCTTTGAAAAGCTGAACTGTTTGGTTAAAGCCTTGGTAGATTTGATCTGGTGGCCATTGTCCTGCAGTCCTACTCCCCCGTCTGTGGACATCTCCATATTTTCTCATTACAAGGCGCATGTAGTTAAAGGTTAAACCCTAGTGGAAGCCGTTAACCAACCGGTCACACACACACACACCACCATTATCAGGGCTTTGTTAAAGAGGCCTTTGGTAGAGAACATTATTGCAATTCATTGAATGCATTTTGGAATTTGTGGTACCATAGGAAGTTGATTTAAAATATATTAAACTTTCTGGAAAAAATGAAATTAATGCAGATTTAGATTTTTAAATTCATTTATCTTAATCTCAATGACTTTAATGGGTAGTTGGGTGTTCATTGCCCTTGAACGTTTGTTGCCTGGGGGGAAACTGTTATGTACTTCCTTGTACAGTTTTCCAATCCATGTGCATTACCCTTTGGATCTCTTCACCTGCTGGAACATCTAGATGAAAGTTCAGAATAAAGATCTTTAGATTTTTGAGTTCTGGTGGACTTTCAGTCCACTTGGTTTTCAACTATGCTTCCAGCTTGTTAAAAAGTGGACTGAGAGTAGCAGGAACTGGGAGTGCCAATGCTAGTGATGAAACCTGAAACCTGGTTAGACCTGTTTTCAGGCTCTGTGCATACACACACACACACACCCTCCCCCCACTTATTTCTTCTGGCTGGAGCCGGTTTCTGGTGTGTTTAGGTGTAACGAAGACTGCTCAGTCCTAATGGAGTATTCTTCCAATCCTAATGGTGGCACCTAACGACCACAACAAGACGTTTTAAATGCATCTTTTGTACAGATTAATAACCACTGATTGTGTGACTAATGGGTGGATTAATTCTGTTCTGTTTACCTCTCCAGCTGCCCTTCAGGCCACCCGTGCCCTCATGGTTGTGAGCATCATCGTTTCTCTGGCTGGTATGGGTGTAGCCAGCATGGGAATGAAGTGCACCACCTGTGGAGGAGATGACAAGACGCGCAAGGCCCGCATTGCATTGACTGGTGGCATCATCATATTAGTTGGAGGTTGGAAATGTTGACTCGTATTTCTCATTTTTAAAGTGTCTACTGAAGTCGGTCATCGTAGAAACCATTTATGTTGCTCAGATTAGTGATGATCGTTTTCTCTGCAGCTCTTGCTTCACTCATTGCTTGCGGTTGGTATACCAATGACATCGTCCGAGCTTTTTATGACCCTTTCACCCCCGTAAATACAAAGTAAGTACTGCATCAGTTGGAATGATGTACAGTTTTAAGCTATTTTATTCTGATCTGATTTTTACTTTTCTTGTGAAGGTACGAATTTGGCGCTGCCATTTTCATCGCCTGGGCTGGAGCATTCCTGACTCTTGTGGGAGGATGCATGTTGTCACATTCCTGCCCAAGGAATAAATCTACACCTCGAGCCAAGTATCCAGTGTCCACCAAACCCCCAAGCACCAAAACGGATTATGTTTGAACAGGACAGGAGTCTGTTGCAGTTTAAAGGAACATTTTTAATAATCCACTTGGTTAAATCCAGATATTAAAAAAAGTGTATCCATTGAAGACGATGTTTCCTTTTTTAAAATGATCTTTTAGTTTCTATTGATGTTACTGTAAAAGGTTAAAAAACATGTTCCATTTTTAAACGGTGGCTTACTACAGAGCTAATTGTTCCTGCCATGTCTGGAAGGGCTTGTCCAGTGAAATTGGCACAAGGCTGAAAACTGTAAAGCACTAAATTAATTTATGTGAAGCCTGCTTTTTGTGTAGAAGGTGCTCTTCACATGCTGCATGTTACAGTGCATCAATAATGAAACGGCCTACGGAACACATGTTTTTAGTGGCATTTGTAGCTTTGTTTTATGGAAATTCAACAGACCCACTGCAGTTTTTCAATTTAGTAAAATTTAACACACCTGTTTGCCAATGTTTTTGCTGACTCATGAGATTGTGAAGATTATGATCTTGAGTCTGACATTTTTTATGTGTGAATTGGCTTAGCTTGTGTTAGTGTTTTTATGTTTTTTTTTCTATACGTTTTAAATTGTGATGTATGTTGTACATAAAATAAAATTTACAAAACTGGGTTTTGAAAATGTTTAAAGAATCTTTTATTTCTCAACTTCACTTTAGCCTTGATTTGGGTGTTAGTTTCCTAGGACTAAAGTCATTGCAAATGGCTGCTGAACAGACTCTGATTTCTGATCACCTGCAGGCAAAAGCATTCTGGCTGTCAGCCATCTTGCCCCAGGTGTAAATGAACAGCAATAAAATGGCCTGGAATTTAATCTGCTTAGCTTTTTCTCTGGTCAACATAAGCTATGTTTATCTCAGTTAGGGCTACAGCGCAATGTGTGTTTTACAAAAATTCTCCATGAACAGTTTTTTACTAGTAGAGAAATGAGCATTTTTCTCATTGTCCCCTCCCCGACCACAAATCTGTTTAATCAAACCTAATCAGCAGGGCGTGGCACTAGGCCTACACTTTGGTGCTACTGAATGTTGGTCATAAATACGTGCCTATTCATTTACTGCTCATTGACTATAAATGTCATGTTACTGGAAGAGTCATTACTGTTCAAGAAAGACTTTGAAGAAGAAAAAGGGTTTGAAGGAATAACCCCTGGAGTGTCATGTGGGTGGAGAAGTTAGGTACTGTAAGAGGCAGTGGACAACTTCATTTCATACAGTTCAGAGATTAAAGCTGTTTAATATTCCAACACCAGAGTCATTCACATTAACTCGATCTCTTTCTTGGTATTTAGTTGCAAAGTAAATGGAACATAAGTGGAACCAACACAAGTTTGTACCGGCTGCATAAAATCAGCCTTTTGTGACCTTTGATCATATAACATTTTATAGGTGTGTACTCAGTCAGGTAACAAAAGTGTGGGACGTTATAGAAAAGCTTAGATGGCCTGTGCTTCGCATAGCACCTTCCCAAGCTGGAATATAGCCTTCTATAGACACAGCAACCAAAATATCAACGGTGTTAGCAAATCACAAATAATCAGCATGTTAGGTGATGCTGGTGGTGGCTATGTTCTATCACTATAGCCATTATTTGTCCTCAAGGGACAACAGTGGCTCAGGAGGTACAGCTGTTGTCCAGAAGGTTGCAGGTTCAATCCCAGCTCCCACCATTAACTTGTGAAGCACTTTGTGACCTTTTTGTCTGTGAGAGGTGCTATAGAAATAGTTACTTACTTACTTACTTACATTAAATACTGTTGTGTCCTTGTCTGCTAGTGGAGGTTGGAGGAACTGGTGGCACCGGTGTATAGCAGGCCTTGCCCACGTCAGCTGTGGCTACACTGTAGCTCATCTTCACCAGAGTGTGAATGATTGTGTTGTGAAGCCCCGTGGGGATTTGTAGAACCAGAAGGTGCTTACACATACAGGTACATTGCAAGTATCAGTCTTTTTTTTTTTTGAATAATTAACACCTCTGAAATGTCTCCCAATGCCCTGAAGTTTTCTCTTGCCGGCCTGGGTTTAATTTATTTTGAATTAATCCAGATAATTTTTCTGATGGACAGTAATAAAAGAATACACACAACCACAACAGCTCGACTCTTTTCCCCTTTGTAGGATCTGGACACTTGTTATCCCAAAAGTAGCTGATGTTCAACCACTGTGCGGGTGTTTGACCACGACATACTGTACGCCCGCTGTTGGAGATAGAAATATTTTGCCTAACATGACACTGCATTAGTTATACCTGGTTTAGACCGCCCAGGTAGGAATGGAAGCCTTTTGAGGGCCAAATGGGTATATGTGAATTATTGTTAGGTTCTTAAAACGGCCCTCAACCCCATTTCAGTTCAAAGGTACACTTCCAAAACAGTTCTAGTTTAAATCAGGTCCATCATTACCAGAAGATAAACAGAACTGTTGGGTTTAATACTGTTCAGTAAGCCTTTGAGACAATTTTCAGTTCATGAGCTTTTAATAGGCGTATAAAACACTGGGTAAATTTGAACGCTTTATTCAGAGACACAGAACATTTCAGATGTATAACAGACCAAACTCGATGCATTTAAAATCCATGTCTGGACACTTGAGCTGACAGTATGGAATGGTCTAACCGATAGGCTTCATACACTCAAGATTTGAATCCAACCAGTCAAATGAGCTTAGTTTGAACCTTTAATATGAAGCTGACAAATTCCTAAGATTACACAAGTTATTTGCATACTCCCTTCATACCTTTCATGATACATAACCTTTGCCCTCAGGCGGCCAGTGGTGACAACACAAAGCAAACAGGTCTAACGGAGCAGAAACATGCTGGCCGTTTTACTTTAGAGCCATTAAAAAAAAAACAAAGCAAACAAGACTTGTTGGATTTGGACGGCTGACTTTAAACTTAAAACAATCTTGGTTGTTGATGTAGGACTTCGGTGATAATTTGTTTGATGGTTGGTGATGAGGTGACAGGATTGTATTGTTCTACAATAAAATCAGACAAAAAGAAACCGATTGCAACAAGAATGAACAAATACACTATCCTGTGACCATCTGTCATGAGTGGGTGATGGAGGTGTATAACATGCCAACAGTGCACCGTGACCCTCCAACACCACCTCACGTTTTCATTCAGAGGGGCTGAATAACTGAATGGAAACAGAATTAGGCACAGAATTAGGCTTCAGGGATGCTTGAGTCACAAAAAAATAAAACTATGGAGTTTATTATTTCTCGTCCTTCAGCGTCTGTCGCCACTTCCACAGCTCTGAGATGACCTGTAAGAAAAACCAATCAGCTGTAAATAAGGTGGTGAGAAAATGTGTCATCAGCCTAACTTTGTTAGCACAACAGGATAAGCATCATTTTATATTCTTAAACTTAAGTCCACACACTTTTTAAAGTTTGACTTTGTTGACACCTGGTGGTATTTAAAAGTAATTCCTAGAGTCACATTTTATTTAACTTTAAAAACCTTGTTGTCCTGACCATGAGTGCTAATAAAGCAGGAACGCCAAAATTAACATTACAATGAAGTAATCTTAAAGAAAACATGCACAGAGCAGTCAAAACAATAAAAATAAAATAGATCAACAGCACGCATCAACAACCAGTGCATTAAAAGGTCTATGTGACCGTAAAAGTCGGCGAGGACACATGAATCTTGAGCAGGAATTAAAAAGGCCCAACAGTCGGATTAGATTAGGGGCAGTTTGCTTCACAAGGTGTGCATGCATGCCAGGGCATCTGCTGGCTCGCTCCTGCTGGGGGTCTGGGCCCTAGGGCTTTTCTGGGCCTCCACCGGTGCCTGGGCACCCTTATGTTAGAAGTGGACTTGTCCCTCTTGTGTTTGTTTTGGGTAACTTTTCTCCCCCACCTCTCTTCTTCCTCCTTACCCATTTATTTGGCTCTGAAGGGATTCAAAATTAAACCAAAGCATTATAGCTGAAGCAGCAACACTTAAGGCCAGTAAGGCTCTCAAACACCCATTCTGACGTAACCAACAGTAAAATTTGAACTGGAACATTTTGCAGACTGGAGGCCAAGATGGCACGATCATGCTTTTTATCCCTGTGCACGGATGCATGAGTGTCGACTGAGGTAAACCCAAACATGATAAATCACAAAGGTCCAGGCGAGATGTGATGAAAGCATGAACCAACCGGACAGACTGAACAAAGGTTTTTATTGCACTGAGTCGTCAAGAGTTGTCTCCAATCACACTCACACGTCCAACAGGCCTCTAACCGATGCATGAAACTAAGTGAAGTGAGGACGGTTGAGGTTTACCTTGGAATCTGTCACGTTTTGACCGTGCTTACAGAAGTTCTCAAACTTGGCCTGAACTTTGGGTAACGAAACACCCTAAAAACACAAAAACCAATAAGCAAATAGAATTTTATTACCCAACTACAAACAAACTTGTTTAAAACTATGAATAAACGACAAACCTTTTTCACCGACTCCAACATCTTGGCCTTAATCTCAGAAAGCGACAGATTGGCTTTAGGAGTGGCTGGGCTTTTCTTCTCTCCTTTGCCCTTGGGGGTCTTCTACAAACAGACAAAAGCATATTAGAAGCAGGTAAACAAGCGTTGCTGTAAAAGGTGTGTTTGAGGAGGCCGCCTAACCTGCCCTGAAGTTGGAGTACTGGGTGCAGAGCTCTTGCCGTTCTGA
This sequence comes from Nothobranchius furzeri, assembly GCF_043380555.1. Lineage (NCBI taxonomy): Eukaryota > Metazoa > Chordata > Actinopteri > Cyprinodontiformes > Nothobranchiidae > Nothobranchius > Nothobranchius furzeri. The sequence continues at coordinate 51,392,132 of NC_091750.1, read as the reverse complement.
GTCGGGGTCTTTGGTTTGGTTGGTGTTGGTTTGGCCTAAAAATAAAAATAATCACTTAGGAATCAAATTCATTAGTTAAACTCCCAAATATTTAGTTTCTGTTCACCTTGACAGGCGATTCCTCAGCCTCACTCTCTTCCTCCTCATCCCTAAAAAAACAGAAGGAAACTCAGATGAAGAACTGGTTAATATTGGGCGATTTGCATTCCATAAAGGACAAGCTTTTGATGCACCTATCGGTTTTTAACACGCTAAACTTAATTAGACACTGGTTTCAGTGATTCTAGATAGAAACATAAGCAACCCAACTCCACACAACACTCTGCTGCCCCCTGCTGTTCAGTAACTGCACTTAGTCTTGTGGTTCGGGTAGGTGGGAGGTCTACCTGCTTTACAACACCATCTACAGTGCCGACAGCTCAAAATGAAGGCTAGCAATTAGCTGGTGATGTCTCACTACGGTGTGTAATTTGGGACATTTGAAAGGCTTCTAATATTTTCTAACATCATCACTATACTCCATGAAACAGCTGATCATTCAGAGATACGCTCACCAGCTCCCATAAATCCTGTTAAATTGTTCCACAAACGTCACTTTGAGCTAAAATATTGATTCTAAAACAGGTGTGCTATTAGTAATAGTAAAAGACCCAACACTTACTCATCATCATCTTCCTCCTCCTCCTCCACAGTCTCATCCATTTTAATCTTCTTCTGTAGGAAGATCAGCAGTAGGCGGTCGTTAGTCACACGGGGATAAACATTTAGTAGAAAGTCTCCAAACCTGAACACACCTGGGATTTTGGAGCAGGAGATGTAGCCTGCCTTTTCTTTGATGGTTTCACTTCCTCCTCCTCTTCTTCCTCCTCCTCCTCCTCACTTTCATCAAAAGACTGACCTGTCTCCATCACTAAGAGCAATTTTGAAATAAGAGTTTAAAATAAAAACAAAACACTGGAATTTCCCATCAACTGTTTTTACTTTCAGAAACTTTTAATCTGAGCTATAAAATAAGCAGATGTTAGAAAAACAAAAATACTCACTGATGAGGTGTTGTCCACTGAGGTGCACCGGACCGGAACCAGCCTTCAGACGAAACACTGCTGGGGGTGTGATGGTGAATCCACCAAGACACACCTACAGAAACACCACATGATGAAAAAGTTTAACACGCGTGTTCCACAGACACACACAACCAGGGTCAGAGAGGTTTTGTCACGCTGCAGAAAGCCTTACTACCAGATGCATAAGGGGCATGACATGTTTTACATGAGCCAGCTAACCACAGGTCCTACTTGATGAAATAATCTTAACTTTAACATGAATTTTAATTCTGTGAACAACAACATCACCTTCATTTAGACAGAAACATGTTTTGGAGAAAAAAAGAAAAAGACTTGCAGCACAACCAGTGTGTTTGTTTCTGACCACAACCAAAGTCTGGAAGAAACCTCTGGGATGAGAGGCTAAATGTCTCCAACACATGCAGAAACGTCCAGTGGTCTTCAGCTAAAACTCTCAGGATGATCATGTCCAGGATGACTGAGAACTACACCTCTATGCTGCAGCAGCATTCAGTCAGAACAGAAAGTGAAACTCAAATGTAGCTGGATGCGTCGGACTTGCTGGCGCTCCGTGTTTTTATTTCTGCAGTGAGAAACTCACCTCACAGCGTCCAGAGTTTGTTCTTTCAAGCTTCTATGAAATCCACCGTGTTGACGTATTTTAACACGTGTCCTCTACGCTGCTGGAGTTAAAGTTTACACCGCGGAGTAAAAGCTCGGCAGACGCGTTTGTTTATGTTTGGCCGCTGCGCGCCGGGTGGGGGGACTCGGGGCTGCACACAGACAGCTGGTGTGATTAGCTCTGAAAAGCCTTGGTCAAAATGTGCAGATCGCGCTTGTTTTTCCACGGAGATCGCTGCGGATTCCTCTTCCGGTCGGCATGCTAGGAATCAAAATAAAAAACTCAACAATTCCGGGAAAAACTAACAGTTGGAACTGGTTCCAATCGATGCCCAACCCTACCCATTAGACGGAAAATATCAAACCGGTAAGATCTTCACCCCAGTGTCTCGCGAGGCGGAAAACTCAGTGAAAATCAGGCGCACAGAGCGAGGCATCTGCTGAGTAAAAGGTCATTCAGCTCGATTAGAACCAGCCCGCCCTCAGCCAGACTAATGCGTTTACATGCAACAAACCAACACAAGTCTATTTAAGGTAATGCCTTGTTTTACTGATGTGCATGTAAACGCACATATTGTCTGGTGGAGAGGCTCTGTCGTCTCACTATGCCAACACCCATGAGGGACTTTGTATGTCCTACAACATTTGTAAGGGTTCTAAAATGTCCACGGATGGGTCACGTGTTCATTGTGCTTTATTACATTTGACACAAACAACTTGTAGGAGACCCATTCATGATGCCAACATGGTCGGGGCACTGCTGTCACATGAAACTCACTAATAAAACATCTGACTAAAATGCAATAATTTAGTGTAGTTTTAATAGAAACTTTCTCACATTCCTGTCAGAGATGCAGCCCAGTGAGATGACAGACTTGACTGCAGAAACAGATTAGCTAAAGCTGACTGATACTCACACTTGGCAGGGTAGAGGGCTTGAGTGTAACTAGAGTCGCTTTGACCACTTGACCCTCTGCATCGCGTCCTTCCACCTCCACTGTGTGCAGTTCATCTTTTGTGCTAGGGTCCACACAGGCCTGCAAGAGCAAGAGGATGACCGAGTACTGCTAGGTTTACACAAACCGCTGCTGACTGCATAGACGAGCTGCTTTACCCCTCAAGCTAAAAGACAATTAGCTTGAAAAGCTGCAAGACTTCTTTGCAAAACGGTTAACTCTACAAACAACAGACCACATTATGTAGATACATCTGTCTAGTCCATCTAGGTTTTGGTACCAGCAACAAGCTGTGAACTCTTCATCCATGATCAATATGGAGTCCAGAGGAGTGCTTACAGTGGGCTTTTCCTCCCAGTGAAAAAGAAGCTATGAATTATAGAACTCTGACTTGCTGACCCTAGGCTGCTTTGGATGGAAAACCTTACCAATTCAACAGCGAAACTGCAGAATCTTCTGCAGCAAAAACAGTGAATCACAACCATCAAAGCTGATGAGGCTGCTTCTGATGGATTTGATTATTTAAACTCTCCCTTCAGAAATATTTATAAGTTTTATGTTTCAGTTGTTGGACATCCGTGTCTTTCATAGTATATTTACAAATAATTCATAAAAATAAGAAAAAATCCAGTGGGAAAATGTTAGAATTGTTTTGAAACAGAAAATATCAGGACAATTTAAAAGAAATGCAATACATTTACAAATTTACACAGCCTCGAGCAGCACCAGTAATTTTTCATTTGCTTGTTATCAAATTTTAAATATAAATTTAGATTATACCAAACAACTTTAACCCATTACAACATCGTTTTAACGTACCATCCTCAGATCAAGCTGATGCTCCAACTCGTCATCCTCAGGATTGAAGTGCCCCTCCTTTCCAGATTCCAGCACACACCCTGATGAGAATGGATCAGTTAATAGGGCTGTCGCGGTTGAGGAATTCCTCCTGCGGTGATTCAGGGTGGCTTAATATTGCGGTGTGCGATATTATTGCAGTCCTTTTTTTATTGCAGTACTATCTAAACATAATGTTTACACATTTAAAAAAGGTTAAAAATTGCCGTGCCTTCTTTAATAACACTTTACTGAATGCAGATCAAAGGGCAGTAACAACACAGATCGCAGTAACGTTTGTTTCTCCGACAGTCGGAGTCCGACTGAACTTAAAAACAACAAAATTCAGGAGAAGGTTAAACTTTTAAATGCAAATTTGGCTGCAGCATCCAACAAATGAGAAACAAGTCCCCATTTTGTTTAGTTGTTTAAAATCAAGCATAAAAAATTACATGTACCGGGCGCGCGCGCGCCGGGGGGGGGGGGGGGGGGGGGGGCTTTGCACTATCATTTCACTTTCACACACACAAATGACGGTGATTTATAGCTCGGTCACGTCCTTGTTACCTACAAGGAAAACCAGCATGTTAACCATATACGGTTTTAGAGAGGATCTGAGAGGGGTGGCAACATTTCCAGCAACACTGAAAACCCTCTCGGATGGTGCGCTCCTTGCACTAACGCACACGTACTTGCGTGCGACTCTGGCGAGCAAAGGGAATCTCTCCCTGTTGTTGCTCCACCATGTCAGGGGGGTTTCTTTAGGGTGGATGCATTCCTCCTGCAGGTAGCGAGTGAGCTCCAGCTCGGCTCAAGCTCTCTTCGGGACGGTTGCAGAAGCAGTGCTTGTCCGGGACTTCAGCAGGTCTCCGAGCGTTTATTATTATTTTTTTGCCGCTGGTGGCAGCTCTGTCTCGGCCAAGGACTCTGGCTGAGCAGCAGCTGACGTACTGAAAACCAAAGTGCTCCCAAAGGAGCGAAGTAACGTTTCGTTTTGATACCAGCGCAGCCATCCTTCTCAACATGCATCATTGAGTTGAACCAAGTTCAGTAATCGCGGTGGCCCATGATGCAGCGCGGTGGGCTTCTTCATATTGCGATATTTCATTTTTCCGGTTACCGCGACAGCCCTATCAGTTAATTTAATTTAATCTGGACTAAAGCTGCACACTTTTATATAAACTACATTCAAATTTAGAGCAACTAAATGACTCAGTCAGACAGGACCTGAAAGCCATGACGTAATTTCTGAGCCATTCTCAAACTAAGCACAGGAGGGAGCTCTAACTACTGAAATGGAAAAGCACAACACGTGGAGAAATAACCTAAAGAAAGAAGAATGGAGTCAGCCCAAAAACTAAATCATAAAACCAAAAATAAAAATGAAAGAAAAAATATTTTATAAGAGATTGTGCTTTAATGTGCTAACACTTTGGGGGCGTTAGAGTGATACCTGTAAAATAGTTTTAATAAGATTCTCAACATTTAGTAAAACATGAAAATACTGAATTACAAACGCTGGTCAAAAGCAGACCAGATTAAATAAACAAATCGTGTCAAACTTAATAAAATATTAGGGAGCAAACCGTTTTATTAATTTGTGACCTTTGAAAATTTACTTAAGGATCAGGATTTACAGCAGTAAACAGGAATCAGTGCAGCAGATGGTGATGTTACACATATTTAGATGATTAAACTAGTCCAACATGATTTCAGACGCTGCATTAGGCCCACGAGGATGGAAGCTCAAGATGGGAGGCAGCGCGTGTCCCACAAGCCACGTTGAGCTGACTTTCTAGACCAAAAAGTGACTTTTTCTTTAATCGATCATTTGTATTCAGTAAGCAGTACATTTTGGTGTTTCAACATCTAGCTAAGCATCAATTTGTGTGCGTTCAAAAGACACATTCACAGATATTGTCCCGTTAATGTAACACGAGTGCAGCCATGTTGAGACCACGTGTGTGACAAATAATCCGAGTCGTTCACCAGAACTCGATCAAACCTCCTGCAACAATACTTCCTAAAAGCTCGCTCGTGTTTCTTAATTAGCCAGATTACATCTACATTTAACCAGGGTTTACTGCAGCGTGTAGCTAACATTAGCCTAAAGATCAGTCTCTTGTCCTCACTAGCAATTTTCAAAACGCAGTAGTATTAAAAACGCGAAGGACACAAGCTTAAAATATTGTCTCACCGTAAAGAAATGTTTGGGGTGCCATTTGTTCGTCGTTCACTCCGTTCATTTTGTTAAATTATGGTTTTTACAACCAGCAACTAGCTTACTTTGAATGTGCCGCAAATGAAATGTACAGCTAACTGAACAAACGTGCTGCTGTTCCTGCTCTTCTTCTCTGTTGAAAAGGAAACTTAAAGGTTCCACTCTGCCCCCTAAAGGCCAGTTCCTGCTACTGCTGTTGTGCCACTGCTATAAAATCGAGTTGCCGCCACCTAGTGGAATAAAGCGTGTAATTGCTTTAGACAAATGTAATCTTGGCCATGTTAAAAAAGAAAGTATCACATTCCTTCTAGATTAGTTCATGTTTTTTGAAGACTCCAGGTCTGCTCGAGAGAAAAAAGTGATATTAAGGCATAATTAATAATTATTTTTTTCTAAGTAAAATGGATGCTGTAATCAGTGTGCTGTGTAACCCCCACTCCAATACAGAAGGGAATGTCGTGCCAGTGTTTGGTGGCCTCGCCTACGTCAGTGTGTCCTGTGTCAGATGTGGCTCATTACTAACAGTGTGTGAATGTATGTGTGCATGGCTGTATGACTGGTTGGCTGTAAAGCACCTTGGGGGTTGTAGAACCTTATATGGTGCCCTATCAAATACAGTCAATTTTATCTCTGACATGCTTGATTATGGTAAATGATAAATGGCCTGTATTTGTATAGTGCCTTCTTAGGGTTCTACAACCCCCATGGTGCTTCAAAACACAACACACACATTCACACACATTCACACGCTGGTGGGGTTGAGCTACAAAACCTTTGTTGTCTTCTAACTCCCTCTCATAAACCAGACAGACATGTAAAATGAAACAGAATCAAGTTGAACAATTTAAATATTTATTATTGTGGCTTCAAATGACTTTCTGCATATTTTTTTCATTCCAACAGAACGACCGTTTCCACCAAAGAAACTAGACATCCTGGTTTACACAAGAACGTGCCACATAGCATAGAGCTGCTCTGCTCTGGCTGCAAAAAGAACAATAATAAATATTTCAGTGTTAAAAATTCTATATCCCAGCAAGTTTTCTGTAATGGTGCTTTTAAACATGCACCGACCTGCGGGGAACCACAGGAACCTTCATCTGTCTGAACTTTATATGCATTGATGTTCCAATTTGCACAAAATAGTTCATAATCATTAGAACTGTTGTATTACATCACAATCCAAACATGACTTTATGGAATTTTCTTCAGAAAATTCAATAAACATGTTTCAAATGTCTAAGACATTTAATTACCCGTCAGTACTGCAAATATGTTGCTTTGAACATCTTGCCGAATTTATTTTTGCACAATCTTAACAGAGCTACTCGACAACTATGGGATTTTATGAGAATGCCCTTTTTTTAATGCTAAAGCACAAAAAGACAATGTAATCACAGCAAAGACCCACCTTTAAGTCTTTTCTCATTCTGTAAGCATGACATGTACGAGCACAAATCGTAAAGATGTGAGACGGACTCAACGCAAAAGTATGAATCACCAAATCAGAGGAATGGATAGCGAACTTTTCAACACTGTCAGGCGTTTAAGCTAATGAAGAAACATATGTCTTCATGGTCAAGCAAATATTTGAAGATAAAAAAACTCTTTGAAATCTATGCAGGTATTTTTGAGAAATAAAAAGGGAAAATAAAGACAGCAAAAACAAATAGCTTGTAGCTTCTTGAACTCATGGCTCGTCTAAGATCTGGAGCAGCTTTGTAATGTAGGAACATCTTCATCTTTAAAAGTCTGATCTTTGTCATCGCTCTGCTGCAAACAGAAGTGTCGACGTCCAAGCCCGTCAGAAGGTTTGCTGTGTTGTGTGTGGAACTCCGCAGGAAGGCTAAACGTGTTCCACTCCAGTCCTTTTATTAGTGTCATTGGTTGTATCCAGCGCTCAGCTGGACCCAACAGGAAGAAGAGGAGGGACTGGAGGTACTGCACATATGCACCCATGCACACACACTCGCACACACACTCAGACCAAGCCCTGTCATTTCCATGTTTCGATCTTCTTGTTTCCAACTTGTCCTACATCACATTTTCAAACAGCTGCATGGATCTCATCATGTTTTCATCCTGGAGAGAGCGAGAGAAATGGTATGCTCCATCAATGGGACATACAGTATACTACTGCCTATGGGGTCAATTATAAAAGTCAGATGGGTCAGGAGGTCCCAAACTAAAATGTTTTTGTATTTCTGCAGATAAGTGTTCAAAAACATAAATAAAACAAGCAGCCTTGAAATCTCGACCGTCAGTTGTCAAAGCAAAAATGATTTTGTTCTGAATGTCAGTCTAGCCACGCTCCACTGGAAACCCTGTGGCCAGACTGGTGGCTGGCCAATCACAGCGCTCTATTGGTTTGTTTGACGGGATGATGCAACAAAGCAAAACTAAGATGACGACGGTTTGTGACTGAGAACCTGCAATTCCTTCATACCAATAAATCATTTTTTAATTCAATCACATGTTTAAAAGCCAACAAAACTTAACTACACCATGATACTGCCAACTTTGTGTCTCACTAGTTAGATATGAGAGTATGCACATTTTTTGTGTTTTTAAGAGAAACTCATTAAACTTTATATGGGCATTTGTAAGATTCACATTTTCTCTGTACTCTGCCCTAATATTTTCTTTACTTTGGAATTATTGACAATTGAATGGTGAAGGTTGAACCAAACATTTACTTGACAGTGAATTGGAGAAGTCCAAATTAAGTGCAAATTCAGATGTTGGATAATTCTGCTGGTGAATGTTCAGGTATCCACTAATCTCAGTATATTCAACAAAAGGTAGCTGACCTTTGTAAAAGTTAATTGGTAGATGTTCCTTATTCCACATGGGTAGTTCTATCAACTCAAAATAAAAAGTGCAGCTTTCCAAGCTGCTAAACTGCAGTTTGTTTTTGTTATTATTACAAAGAATAGGTAAAGAAGCTTTTTCTACACTTTTCAAGTTTGGTTCGTTACCAATTTTTCGTATTGGATTGATTAACTGGATTTTATTAAATATTACTTATTTGAAAAATCTTTAAGAACTGTCAGAAAAAGGCCAGCTGGTTTAGTTTGAACCCATTATGATTGAATCATTTCCTTCAACGACACCTTGCATATTTCCACTGTAGGTCCTTAGTTGGTACGTTTTAATCTAAGCAGCTTTTATACGTATTCAAAAAACACAAATTATAATTATGATAATCTATGAAATCCAAAGGGTTAATTCTGAAAGTACCAAGTTATGCTGAAACACGGACACTAACTCAATTATTAAATGTCAGCACTGTTAACTTTTCAAACTCAATCAACAATAGTTAATCAGGGACAAAATGTCTTTCTTTGGTGCAGTTCTTCATGTATTTTATGTCTTTTTCTACATTAAAAACAAGAAAAACACTTACCTGCTGGCAGGCTATAATAAACTCCTCCAGTGTCACCACTCCGTCTTTATTCTTATCCATTTTCTGCGATCAAAACAAATAAAAAAAATTCTTTTGGATAGTGTCAATGTTGGGTTGCAGGCAATCATAGTGTTGAAATATGGTGATCTCATTTGTTAGAAATGAACCTGAAAAAAGGCATCCACATGCTGCTGGGGGACGTCCCCCTTTAGCGCAGGGTAGGTGTACTTGCCCATCATGTCATAAATAGCCCTCACAATCTCTGTCATCTCCTGTAGAAACACAACGTTCATGTAGAACCGTAACAAAAACACAGCTCGGTCCGTAACTCTAAAGTCTCACCTCTCTGTTTATGTATCCATCTCTGTTAATGTCATAAAGATGAAATGTCCACTCCAGCTTTTCCCTCAGAGTGCCCCTCAGCAGAATAGATAGGCCCATCACAAAGTCCTGTCAACAATAGCAGTGCTGCGTCAGCTGTGGTCCACGGTGTACTAACACTCATCTTGGGCATGAATGTCAGTGTGTCAATTTGAAGCTTACTGATTCAACCCGTTCTTTTTCTTGGGTTTAATTTTGACTTTAAAGAGTAAGTCACCCCCCAAATCAACATTTTTTTTGCTGATAAATGTGTGTTTAATCGCACTGTAGACATGTGTAGTCAATAAATTGGCACTTTAGTTAACTTTTAAATATTCTGCCTAAAACTGTCAGAGTTGTGCCCTCTTCAGGAAAAACTGTGCTACATTTGAATTTAAATATGCCATTGCTACTGGCTAAGGGGTACCCTATGATATCAGCTGGTACCATATGATGCAACAATGTCATTGTGAGTCTGTGTGTGTATTTGTTAGTGGCTCCACCCTTTTGTTCTGCCAGGCAACAGCATTTTTTGCATTTTTCAAACAGGAAGTGGGATTGGAGTAAAACTCTGCTAGAGGGTGACTTGCTCTTTAAATGTAAATTAAAAAACCTAGTTATAAAGAATACATTTTGAGGAGTCTATGTGTGGCTTTCAAACCTAAAACTAATGTACCAACTATCAAGCACGGTGGTGGTAACATCATGCGGTGGTATCCATGTGTGTTGCATCAAGTGAAGTGAGCGACAACGAATGAGGACATTTGCATAAAGTTAGGACAATGATCCCAAACTCAGAACCTGCTCATGCTTGGGTAATGTGATAAAACTATATAATAAATTGGACAGTTTTCATTCACTAAGTAGTTAGAAATTCAGCAACACTATTGCTTTACACAGAGAACAGATCTGCTGCTAGTTTTTGTGATGGTCATAAAAATAACTGCTCTGGTTGACCATAGAGTTAAATGTGCACCTGTTCCTTGTCTTTGAAAATATTTGAAGTTGTCTAATTATTCCTCCATGGAAAAATATAGGTCAAATCAATCATTAAAAGCCTTTTATTATAATGAAGCTCATGGATGATTGTATATAAACTATAACTGTACATTTATGACAAATACAAGAGAATGTTGCATTTTTTATACCTTAAACTTAATGGAGCCATTGTTTGTTGTGTCAAATGCATTGAAAAGATAATGTGCGTACATGCTGGCATCTGCAACAAAAGCAAAATCAGTATGAATACATTAAAGTTTACAAAATGTTTCATAGAGAGATGACAGATTATGACCACATTTACAATTTGGTCAGCTTGGCCCGGGGCAGGTAAGGACAGCTAGTCTGATCAGCCAGGTTGTTTTTACAGGAACGCAGACTTGGCCGAATACATGGGCAGGTCTGCTTTGGAGACCTTCCGGAGCATCGTACGTTAGTAAACAAAAGCAGGCATGAGAAGCGTTGCTTTTGGAGGCTCTGACATGAAGCACACAGCTTTCTAATCTTCTCACCGAGCAGCGGTGCAACCATGAGCTCCTCTCCCATCCCTGAGCGCTCACGACAGATGGTCAGTCCTCGCATTGCAACCGCAGCTCAGACAGAGCTGCAATCAGAGAAGACGTTTACCAGATTTTAAAAGAATCGCACATTCAGGAAGCCGCCGCTGGTTGATTCTACCCGTACCAATCAGAGGCTCCCAATAATAGGTAGGCGTGAGAGATGTAACTTCAGCCAGCTGATCAGTCCATAGATGGGTGTTTTGGGTTAGCTCAGCACAAAATAGACTGCTGGGAAGCAGGGCTGAAAAACCTGTTGGCTCTGCACAAAAAAAAAGCCAATGTATATGCAATGACCCTACAAGGGCCAGACCGAGCTGACCCGAGTGTAAATGTGCTCGTAGTAAACTGCTTTTTACCTCCATGAGGGAAGAACTGTGCATAAATGTGTTTAAACGTCTCCTCATTTACCACTCCACTTGGACATTCCTGATGGGGAAACTGGGATTTATTATTGTTGCTGAAGGAAAAATGCATCATATGGTATGTTAAAGCAACAAAATAGTGAAAGATACATTTTTAAAACCACGATAGAGGATTTGCAGCTCCTGTTTGCTGAAGTTAGTTTGGGCTTCCAGTTGATCGAGACCTTCTGGTCTGTGACACACCATGGTCATCTCAAGCTCGTCGTCTGTTTTATCTGGTATGAGAGGAAAAACATAGAAAAGAAAACACACATGTTACGCTGCTTTGCTTTTTCATCTTGTTCTCTCTCCACAGTTCCATAAACTATAGGTTACAGAAAAATCTGACAGCTCAGCAAATTTCCAGAACATGAAGAACCCATCAAGTACCTGGTTAGACTGCAGAATAAAGAAGGGAGGTGAAGGATAAAAGGAAAAGGATGAGGATGACGGGAAGAAGAGCGATGCACATGAAAAATGAGGTTCGCCCCCACAGGAGATGAAGCGTTTTATTAATGGGAGGATGGTGCTGAGTATCGGGTGCCGTGGAGACGGATGATGGTTAATGATCTGAGGAGGTGACTGCTGTGGGTAAGCGTTTTTCACTGTCACAGGATTTGTATGCAGGTTGACGCTCACAGCTAAACATCCAGCGCACATTTAATTTGTCGTTTTGAATAAATCTGATAGAAAACTTTTTCACGCATCACATTAAAGGGATACTATGCAATTTTTTCTTGTTTTTTTATCTTTTTTTGAGCCAGTATGTGCTAAAAGGACCCTTTTTCAGGGTTAATGAAAAGCCACTAAGACACTAATGAAGTCTGGGGAGACATTTTACCTGTTAAATTAAGGTGTTAAAAAGATGAATGCACAACAAGGAGACAGGCTTTGCTTACGATTCTACAAATGGAAACTAGAGGGTGCTAAAAGCAAGCCAAAACTTCCTAGTTAACTTTTAAGAACATGAATAATTGTGAACTGATTTAAAGCTTTTTAAACATGGTTTTACTGATTAGGAGTTAACACATTTATAAGAAATTTAAAAGACAGAACTTTAAAGTGCTGATGTATAGCGCCCAGATTGTTTATGGGGTAAACAAAATTCATCCCACTTATTTATTGTTTTATTTTCTGCCGGTAGTATTATGTATGACTATTATCAAAAATGGGAGATTTTGACCTTTTGTTATTATTTTTTTATTTTTGAAAGAGAGCCGTTGTTACCATTGCAATTACAAGAAAGCCTCTGAAGGCATATTATGCCACTGTGCTACAATGACCCTTTACAGGATGAATGAAAAGCTACTCAGCCCCCTCCCCTCCTTTTGAGCAGAAAACCACACTTGCAACTTCACCCTCCCCAGACCGCTACCGTGAAATATTACGGTCGCGTATCTTGAGGAGAAGTAGTAACACTTTATGGCAATCCATTTTAACAACTCAGGGCAGACAAGCTATACCTGGTTAGCATTTATTGTAACCTGTTAGTCATGGTGGAGCCTAAGAAGAAACATCCATCCATCCATTTTCAACCGCTTGTCGAGAGTCAGATCGCGGGGGCAGCAGCCTAAGCCAAGAGACCAAGACTTCTCTCTCCTCAGCCAGAGAAGGCATTCTACCCTAAGAAGAACCAAAGAAGCATTTATCTGATGGAACTAAAAAAATTAAAGAACATGAGACCAGGACACACACAGAGCTGAGAGGGTTTAAATATGTGAGGGCTGGGAGTCAACATTTGTAGTTTTCTGAATCATGAGACAAATAAGGATTCTAATTGGTTGCAGACCTATTGCACTTGTAAGTACAACTTAAATATTTTTTGTTTGTGCGTGTTTTTGCTTTCCCTGTGCTCATTATTATTTCTAAATATGTTTGCCAGGTAGTAGTGATCACGCCCTGTTCCATCACTGATCATAAACTCATCCTAACCCAGGTGTAGGAGACTCCAGTCCTAGAGAGCCACCATCCAGCATGTTTTAGAGGTTTCCTTGCTTCAACACATCTAATTTTAATTAGCAGGTGATTAACAGGCTTCTACAAAGCCAGATGAGCTGCTGAACAAGTGGATCAATTGTGTTGAAGCAGGAAAAAACTAAAACATGCTGGATGGCGGCACTCAAGGACCAGGGTTCCCTACTCTTGCCATGACCCCTACTTCACACTGGAAGCATCCAGTCGCGAGTAAACCGTTCCACTACCGTTCCACTCCGCTGATGGTTTCTGTGTGGAGAAGGGGTAAGACCCACATAAGCTCTCCTTTCACTTGACAAACACTCAGTCATTGACACTTTCTCTACCAAAACTGCTGGTATCCTCACACACCATCGAATCCTCAGCGCATCTTTGGGCTAGCTATCCATGCTATGGAAAGCCTTCTGCTACTGAGCTGAGCTGCCATCCAGCTGGCCCCGCCGACCGGTCCTGTTGTCAGGCCATGTGTACACATCTGTTATCACCCAGCGCTCTGACTTCCACAGTTGGGTTTGCTGACATGCTACAGAATTTCCCTTTTGTCACATGATTCCTCCTCTCAGGAATTTTCTTCAATGTTGGTCATAATTTATCAGGAACTCTGTTAGTCAATAATAAAGTGGCAAGATGACATGAACGCTGGACTGTGCTTCCAGCACATGATTCCTGCATGTTTTAAATTGTAAACGCAGCTGATTTGTTCGATTTAATGATGAACTGCTCCTGCAGAAACTAAGGAAGGTTGAGGAGACATTTCAGCAGTGTTACAAACATGGATGCACAGCGAGAAAGAGTACAGCAGTTCTTTTTTATGACAGTTAAATAAAATGGACTCTAGGGGTGATAACAGCAAGGCAAACTTGGAAAGTGTACCTTTAATTGAGATATACAGCTGAATGTCATCAGCATAAAGATAGTAGGGCATTTATTTAAAAGAAAGAGAGGTAGCAGATAAACAAGGAACAATAGAAGCTTCAGAACAGAACCTTGTGGAACACCATGGGTCAGGGAGGTGGAGGAGGACAAAAATTTGTAAACAGACACATAAAAGGAAAGCTCAGACAGAGGAGAACCCCTCCAGTCCAATTCCTGACCCGGTGTCTCAATCTATCAGGTGGCATGTAATGGTCAACAGTGTCAAAAGTTCAAAAAAGTGCAGTAAAGTAGGAGAAAGGATGAGCAGGATAAGTACTAGAGAAAGATTATTCAAAATAAGATTAAGTCCACCACATTTTTTTGTATGAAAGTTGTTTCATTACAGAAATGAGCTTTTTAAACTGAAAATTTTGTTTTTGTTTTTATAATAAGTTAACAGAAGTAATTTAGGGGGTCTGAAACAATTTGCACCGAATGCAGCAAATAGCTTCACAGTGGGGAGGTGAAGATGCTTTAAGGTGCATCAATACTTGTTTCATAATTGCAGCACAACCCTATGATTATAATCAGATCAAATCATAAAGACTCTAAAGATCGCCACACATATCCATTACACTTTCATCAAATCATCAGCTTTGGATATTATTAAAGTTGTGGTTTCACTTCCTATTTTAACATCCGTTCTCAAGTATCATACCCTAATTCATCCTCTATCTTCCCCTGAGCTCCGGTTGCCAACCCACCACCTCTTGTTGTCATGGAGACAGAAAGCCATGATGAATGTGCGCAGTGCGATTTTGTTTTCATCAGGACCAAAACATGTCAGGATGTGACACGATAACAAAATGACAAAGGTGTTGCTACGCTTACACACACTCTGCCAGGGTGCTTTGATTCCTAGAGAATGAAACAGATTAAATAAAATGAGGGCATGAAAACGGAAAGAGGCAGAGGTGCTGATTACGGGGTGGCTGAAGGATGGATAAACAGGAAAATTGGAGGCAGTAGGAGTGTGAAAAAATAAACAAAATGTGGCAAAACTCAAAATCACACTATATTTGTAAGACTTTAAAAATAATAGATTTTAATTTAATTTAATAAAACGGGAAGACTGAGCACTTGTTTTTTAAAGTCAAATCAGACAAATTCTGCAGATTTTTATACAAAAGCTTCCAGTGTTCCAGCAGGAGGCCCGTTTTAGCTGCAGCAACAGCTGCACTGCACACAAGGCTTGATCAGCACCTGCTGTGAGGGAAAGGATGGCATGAAGGAGATAATTAGAGGTGGGTAACAACTCCATCATGCTGTCAGTGGTAACCCCTGTAGCAGCGGATGGCGACACATGTTTCTTACACAATATTGCTGACATTTTCTGACTGCAGTCATCATTTTGGGGTCAGAGAGGAGCAAACACTTCAAAACAAGAGAATGTCATGGGTTTAGGTCACCAGAACTCACAACATCACTTTGGTGGTGATGTTGTGGTTGTGGCAAATAGTTCAAGCAAGCTTTGTAATGCCAAATTGACACTAGTGTAGAGGTTTATGCAAGTGATGACTGATATTAAGGGGTGAAGCCACAGTGGCATTGGCCCCTGTTGAAATTTGACTGGCCCCTAGAAGTGCCCCTGTCCTGTCGCTCATCTGTCCTTTGCATGATGATCAGATTATAGGTGGATGCAATTCCAAGTTTAAACACTGGTGGCACAAATGAGCCAAATGGGAATTTCCAGCATAAAATCTTGTACAAGGATGTTGGTAAATGGTAAATGGCCTGTATTTGATATAGCGCCTTCTAGAGTCCTGGAACCCCCCAAGGTGCTTTACAACACAATCGGTCATTCACCCATTCACACACACAGGTGGGGATGAGCTACGATGTAGCCACAGCTGCCCTGGGGCGCACTGACAGAGGCGAGGCTGTGAGCACTGGCACCACCGGTCCCTCCGAACACCACCAGCAGGCAACGTGGGTTATGTGTCTTGCCCAAGGACACAACGACAGCGACAGACTGAGCGGGGCTCGAACCTGCAACTTTCCAATTACGGGGCGAGCACTTAACTCCTGGGCCACCGTCGCCCCATGTTGGATTATTACTTGACCAGACATAGTTGCGTAGACGCCCCATTGGGTGCTGGAGAGCGTAACAGTGTCGCAGCCATATTAGATGGGTCACCTCACTCTGCAAAGTCAATGCAGAGGGAGCAACTATGCTTGTTTTTGTGCAGTGTTGCAACAACCAATGTACTATTGAAAAAAGATCAAGTGGAAGTACTATTGACTTTTCTAGCTTACCTGATGGGATTTCCTATTTTAATTTGTTTTCATTTATTTTGTTTAATTATATTTATATTTTATTCATCATGCCATACCATGTGTCTGGTTTTGTGAAGAAGCATGACAAAGTCTGTTTTTTAGTTGGCTAAGCACCTTTCTCAGTAAAAATGAATGCACTGTGGGTGAATGGAGAGCCATCAAAGGTGGCAGATGGCCACTACGATATTACTGAGGTACTTTGTGCAAAAGAGAAAGATAAAAATAAGAGATAAGCAAATATAAGAAGTAAAAATATAATCACGATAAAATAATATTATAAAGTAGCAATACTTAGAGAAATGACTACAAACAATGTAGGTGCTGATCAGAGCGGAGCAGTTCAGGTACAAACACAACACAGGGTCCTGTGACTGAAACCAAGTGACTGGAGTGGGCATCCCTAGGACTGTCATTCATGAGTCCAACTTCAGAGGGGAAGAAACTGTTCTTGTGGCAAGAGGTTCTGGTCCAAATGGATCGGAACCTCCTGCCAGATGGGAGCGAGTCAAAAAGACTGTGTCCAGGGTGACACGAGTCAGTTGTGACCGGACCTGCATGCCTCAATGCCCTGGAGGTGTACAAGTCCTTTATGGAGGGGAGTTTGCAGCCAATGACCATCTCAGCAGAACGCATGACACACTGCAGCTTCTTTTTGTCCCTGGTGGTAGCTCCAGCATACCACACAGTGATTGAGGAGGTGAGGATGAACTCGATTATGGGGTGTAGAACTGCCTCATCGACTGTGCTGGTAAGTTTACTTTTTATAGTCGTAGTAATCAGAGACCTTAATACCAAATAATGCTTAAACAAGTAAAAATCAGAAGTCATGAAACAATTAGTGTTAAAACCATCTTGATTTTGGCTGTTGTGCTGTTTGTTTTGTAATATAAAATGAAATGATTAAGACTAGTCATTCACGTTTAATTAGAATTCCTGTCAGCAACATTTGATAAATCCCTTTACTGTGTAGATCTGCTCTGTTAATACTTTGGAAATAGTTTTTGTCAGACTTTGTTTCTGACAGAGGGCCTGTGTTGTGCACGCCCCATGGACTGCTCAAATGAACGTGTTAATTTAATCTGCAACGAGATAAAAATAAGACACTATGCATATAACAAACTAACTACCTCTTCACCTGCTTTCCACCATTTCGTCAATAATTTAAGACCAGTTCACTGACTGAACACCCAAACCTGCACATTCTGTAAAAAGAATAATAAATCTAAAAGAGTAATTTACAAAAGGATGAGCTTTAATGTTTTAAATGGCTTGGCTCACCCTGCTAACTACCTTTTTAATTCCCTTTCCTGTCATGATAGAGTAAGAAGTATTAAGACCCTACCTCCAGGTTCCTGAACACTCCCGCTCTCTTAGCATTGCCTCACTGTCTGGAGATTTAATTGAGTGATAAGTTAGAGGTTTTAGTTGCACTTGGAGCACTTTATCTTGAGTCTTGTTTGATGATTCCTCCACAGAGGCAGTGGAGCGTTATCTCTAGGATTCACATGGCTGAGGCTCACATGGAGTGTTAGCTTGTATAGCATATATTTGTGATTATACAGTACAGTACAGAGGTTTTAGGCAGGGGGTGGAAAAAATCCTGTGAACAAAGAACGCTTTCATTTTATTTTATGAATTACAAAATACAAAGAGAGTGATCCCAAACATACTGCCAAATCATTAAGAACTAAAACTGGGAGTGATGCCTTGGCTTTTTTGATGATTGATGAAAATAAATGATTTCTACTTCCATTTTTGCAGCACACTGTGTTGCAATTTGTAAACAGATTTCACCAGTTATTTTGTTTCTACCATGACACTCTTCTGTGCATTTTTGTGCCAACATCTGTTGTGATCACTTGGAAGCCTGATAGATTATCTACCAGACAGATCTGGTGTAGAGCGCTTGTGTTTGTGTCAAGGGAGCCAACAGCTGTCTGTTTTCTGGGGATGAAGTCTTATCCGTCTAATCTTATCTCCTGCCATTCTGCATAGCTGGCACAACAACACACTCTGCAATGGACTACATTAGTATTGAGGACAAAATAAATGGTGAGATGACCTGTTCAGTTAAAAACTTCTTTAAAACCCCAAATAGGAAAAGAGATTTGCTCTCCAGTGAGCAGAAATAACCCCCAAAACAACCCTCTTTTATTTGTGTCAGCTGGCAATTGCCACCTACTTTGTTTGCAGTTATTTATTTCTTACATATCCATCATGTGCTGCTCTAAAAAGGATTTTTCACCCTACCGATGCATGTGTTTGCCCTCCTCTTTGTGCTTTTACAACCCAGTCACCATGACAACTGGCTTCTCAAGCATAAGGCCAGAGAGAGGTATGATATGTGAGCTGCGTGTTAATTCTCTCCGCTGAACTCGCTTTGCTGCATGTGTCCCTCCTCTCTCTCTCTCTCTCTCTCTCTCTCTCTCTCTCTCTCTCTCTCTCTCTCTCTCACACACACACACACACGCACGCGCGCGCACGCACGCACACACACACACACGTTTGACTGGCAGGCTCACAAGTGATCACAGGCTGATTTTCAAGGACATCCTGTTAGTTTCACCATCAACTCAGCAGCGCATGTGTTAGAGATCATACCTCCACATCATTCAGAGATTCTATTCATCTTCAGCCTCAGCTGTTCTGCAGCATCTTCATTGAGGAAATGTTTAATTTTTATTTATGAATCAACCTGTTCTGCAGCAGCGCAAATCAGAGCAACTGGTTGTCTGAATGTTTGCTGATTTTTCCTTTGAATAAATACATATTTTTTTAAACACAAATTTGAGTCAATTCTAATGTAATTTGTCATCCTGAAGGGTTTTTGCTCTCTATAATCTCTTTCCGACCAGTGTTGACATACCTCTTGAGGGTCTTCTCTGTTTGGTTTGCATGGTCAAAGTGCCCACCACTGCACCCATGTTGTCACCGTGGAAACCAGCTTGGTAAAACTACCCAAAGAGTGATGGTCCGTCGCTCGACTCAGATTTTGTCAGCCTGTCGTCCCGTCTCTATCTCCGTCTGCTGCTCTCACCCCTCTCCTCACCAGGTTTCAGATCTGTCCTTCTTTGAGCAAACTCTCCTGGATTTCTGACTCTCTCTTCCCTCCTTACACACTCTCTCTCGCTCTCTAAACACACAGACACATACAAGCTGCTCCTGCTTTTCTGCACCACTCCCTCTGAGCTGTGCTTCACTCCACTCATCTGTCAGCCTTTCCCTCATGTCTTGTTTTTTAAATTCAAGCAACCTGTCACTTCACGATCTCATTTAAGCTATTTTTTTCTTTTGATATTTTATCACTGTAGTCATCACTGATCACTCTTGTAAATATACACAGCCCAGGTGTTACTGTATGCTCCCTGAATCAGTGTTTTAACACAAATAACTAGTCAGCCTGTAACATGGGATCAACTCAGTTTCGGCATGTAGACAGACGTCTTGAAGAAGATTTGATGAAGGAGCACCAGAATAATGAAGGAAGACAGTTTCAGTGACTTTGCAGAGGGCATGGTTGTTGGTGAAAGAGAGGTGGGTCTGAATGTTTCAAAAACCAATGATGGAATGGGAATTTAATCCACAACCACCTCTAGGTTTTTTTTTGATTGTTTCTAGGTGATAAAAAGGAAACTCAGATAACCACTGTTTAGAACCAGGGGCTGCAGAATAGCATCTCTGAACCACAACTTGTTGATCTTTTAAAGTAACAACAGTTTTTTACATTGATCTCAGTAGTTGTTGGGTTAGAAACTTGACCAGTTTCATATGTGACACCATTTTGCAGCTCTCTGCTGACCAAAAATTGCACTTGATAGTTTTGTGGAGTGGGTAGTAGTCCTTTAAAGCTGCTAGCTATAATGCTAGCAGTTAGCATTGTCTGTTTGCTGATTGTCAATAAAAAGCACAAGAAGAAAAAAAAGTTTGCATTTTCTGTTGGCATCATGGTGGAGCTTGGAAGTAAACATAAAAGAATAATGTCTTTGGAGGCAAAAAGTTAAAACCAGCATGAACATTGACACAGCCTACAGCAGTATAAAGGAGCTAATAGGGCTGGGCAATATGGCCTAAAATCAATATTACGATATATTGAGGTTTATAGCTCGATAACGATAAATAGACAATAACTACAGGTATATGCAGAAACAAAAGTTGTCCACTAGATGGGGTTGTCACATGTATTACATTGAGTCACAGTTTTACGTGACTCAAGGTGATACAGCTTCTTAAAGGGAAAATGAATGTTGCCAACCTGAACCTACACACATCTTTATTTTTTTTAATTAGCAAATTTATTGACATGGAAAAAATATCTCGATAAGAGTCAGACATTTCGATAATGATCCATCCATCCATTTTCTGAACCCGCTTGTCCACGCAGGGTCGCGCGCTGGTGCCCATCTCCAGCGGTCAACGGGCAATCAGGCGGGATACACCCTGGAAAGAGAGCCAGTCCATCGCAGGGCAACACAGAGACACACAGGACAATCAATCATGCACACACACACACACACACACACACACACACACACACACACACACACACACACACACACACACACACACACACACACACACACACACACACACACCTAGGGACAATTTAGACAGACCAATAAACCTAACAGTCATGTTTTTGGACTGTGGGAGGAAGCCGGAGTACCCGGAGAAAACCCACGCATGCACAGGGAGAACATGCAAACTCCATGCAGAAAGATCCCAGGCCGAGAAGCAAACCCAGGACCTTCTTGCTGCAAGGCAACAGCTCTAACCACCGTACCACTGCGCAGCCCTTTCGATAATGATACATTTTTTATTTATTGCCCAGCCCTAGGAGCTAAAGGAGGCTACAAAGTCACTTACTGATGATGAACTGGCTTTGTTGTAATAATATTTTGGAGGAATCTTATGTGATTGCAATACCCAAAGTGAGAGCCAATGCTAAGAACAGATGTGTCAGTTGTGGGAGGGAAGTTATGGAATGGACTTAATGATGAATTAAAGATGTGCTATTTTATGCCATTTTTCAAGAAGACTTAAAAAAATTAGAATTATAGAAATTTGGTTTGACGTCTACCTTTGTGTTTATTTGATACCTTGTCCTAATTTATTATTGATTTCTAGTTAAATTGATCCATAATATACTTACCAATGTTTACGTTTTGGTTAAGGATTTGATTAATCCTAATTATTATAAACTACTGAGCTTCAGCCTATTTCTTTGTCGGTTGCTGTGTGATTGAGTACTTTTATGTAACTACATGGACAAGCGGGTTCAGAAAATGGATGGATGGATATATATATATATATATATATATATATATATATATATATATATATATATATATATATATATATTTTTTTTTTTTTTTTCTCTTTTTTGACCAAAAAGATGAATATAAAATAAATCACAATGTTAGTGTTAGCTCATTGTTAGCATTAGCCATAGCAAGCTGCAGAGGGGTTGTTTACAACATAACCCACTTTCAAACAGTAGGTCAGAGGAGCAGGAAACTGCTCTGTTTTATGTTAAATCAGCAATCTGGGCCCCCCCCCCCCCCTTTTTTTTTTCAAAGAAATCTGTTAAAGTGATAATCTTAACCTGTACTGTGATATAATGTAGGCAATACTTCATTTTTTGTTTATCTTTTTGCTGACCCCACTACTTCCCTGTCCCATAGAGTCCTATGCAATTTGAATCACGGTATTAGGGAGAGTGGCTTAAGATGTACAACATTTTCTCCACCTCTAGATGATGCCCACAGAAAAATAAAACGTTCTGCTTTGATCAGATGGACCACAGCAATATTTATGCACCACTACATTATAAGAAAACCTGACTGTTTGTAAATATAAGCTTTATCATCAAATAGATAATTTTTCTTGACTCTAATGAACATGCTCTGCAGCAAAAACAGACAGAGAACCTGGTTGGAGACAGAGATGTTCCACAAAGTGTTCTGTTTATAGACAACATCTCTCCTTTTCTTATTATTCTGTACAAGTGGGATGAAAATTCACTCAGCTGCAACAAAGAGAACGATGGAGTGTACCAGGCAAGTCGCCAGTCCATCACAAAGAAGACAGAAACACACGAGCCTGAGGAAATAATCATCACGTTAAGATTTAAACCCTGTACTTGTCTTTAATATCTCATCACTGTCAGATTCTGCAGGATGTAACTATCATCAGAGAAACATTTGAAGGTGGCAAATTCAGTGGATGTGAGATGCATGAAGACATGAAAAGCTGTTTAAATATTCCAAATGCTGCAGGCAGGAAATGTAAAATCCCATCACACTTTCTTTGTGGGTACATGTGTGTGTATGCTTGGTAAAATATTCATGCAGTGTAGGATTTTTTTCTCAACATAGTTTCAATTTTTCATGTTTCTTGAGATTTCTTTTCCTTCACACTTGTGTTGAGCTGTAAAAAAGCAGTGTGGCAGAACTAAATACATAGAAATAACAAAATAAAATCAGCAAATGAAAAAGCTTTAGTTCTAAATCATTTGTCGAATGGAAACATATTCTAGTATGATTCTCATCTTAAGCAGCGCAACAACTTGTAAATATTTCAGACATTTTTAACAGAAAGACAAGTGAGAGCTCTGGTAAATTAACAGTTAAGGGCCGCAATCCAGTCAGATGTATTCCAGTTATTACAACTTGAACCAGTTTCCTCCGGTGCAGAAGCGGAATGCAGTCATTTCCCTACTTTCTCAAATAAAAAAAATGTCTGCAGTGATGCCAGCCTATTGCATGGTTGGTGGCCATGATGGAGCTGAGGTACAAACCTGAACAGAACTGATTAAATTATCATTAAATCGTTCAAAATTCATGCATATGTTTGCATCCTTCTGGGGTTTCTACAATGTCTGATTTAATTTTCTTTTCCCTTTTTTTTAAAATTAAATTTTACCTTCTATAATTTAAAATAAATGCACAGATTGAAGTACTGTGCATCTCCAAATTGGCTCAGGAATGCCTTGGGGTCGTACCTGAGGAGCTGATGGAGGTAAACTGGGGAGAGGACGGTCTGCAACTTAGTTGGGATGCTGCCCCCGCGACCGAGACGCGAGAGAGGAAAAGTCACAGCTTAAAGCTCACATTCCTGCAGCATCACATCACTGCTCCACACACACACACACACACACACACACACACACACACACACACACACACACACACACACACACACACACACACACACACACACACACACACACACACACACACACACACACACACGCACGCACACACACACACACGTTTGTTTTCAGTGTTTAGGAGGACACATGACTAAAACACACCCATCCATTGGGGTCTCCTTGTTTTACGGTAGCATTTCATTGTTGTTATTCATTTGATAAAATCAGATGGTTGATATTGATTGAGCTGAAGTGAATATATTAGTTAATAAGTCTGTAGCCAATTAAGATTTTTGTCTCAAGTGAATCTGTTTGTGTCATATAAAATTCAACAGCAGCTCGTTAGGATTCACGGATTGTTTAGTCGAGACTGATAAGAATTTTGGATTCATTTCCCTTTCTAATTAGAAGGGGTGGTGCCCCGTAGATATCTCCGGATATCCTAATTTATTAATAAATCGGTAAATATTTCCATATTTACGAATTTATTGAAGAATCCAAAAAGTAAGCAAAAGCTTACAAATTATTCGTTGACCTATAACCCCGGCATGTGGAAATGTATTTAAATGTGAATGTATTAATGTTGTAACTTGTGCTGCTACTCTGTCTGTCTTGGCCAGGTCCCCCTTGCAAAAGAGATCTTCAACGGGACCAACCTGGTTAAATAAAGGCAAAATAAATAAATAAAATTAGATATTATGCTATCTGTCAGGGTTAACTGCAGTGGATGGTTGACCTAATCACAAAACTTGAAGCAAAGATTGTGCAATTAGAAATTTATTAGAGTATTGGGGACGGCGGTCAGCTACAGCATCAAAGTCAGTCTCATTGCCTGAAAAATTGACTGAGTTATAGACAGTTGTGGAAAGCTGACTGAGGAGGCCATCTGCTTTTGGAATGTTTGAACAGACGATACTAACCACGACTTCACACCGGAGGAACCAGCGGTGTGGAACGGCAGCAGAACGGTTTACTTGCGTATTTCGCTGTGTGCCAATCCACACCAGTAGAGTCTCAGCTGGGGAGTGGCTTCTCTGACGTCAGACTCACAAGATCACAAAATCCCTCGAGTCTTGAAAGGTCATGGTTTGTTTATGCCATCTGCCATTAAACCCAAAAGAAGAAGGGAATCACATTTGATATCGCTGATGTCATACATGAAGTTATTCCATTCCACTGCCAGGATCAAAGCCATGAAAAACACCATTGCACTTCTCCAAATATGCTGGGAGTAAATAAGCCATTAGGTCACATGTATTGACGTAATCTACATAGATATGAAATTGCATTGCTGTAATAGTCTTTTATTTTGAAAATTACCAGACATTTTACACTGACACTGTGTGCGATTTCCTAGACTAGCCCTATGCTAACTGTGGAAATTGATGTGCCCCAGAAGTGGCTTGCAGCAAAAATGGAGCCCAATTTTATCTTCTGTGGCACGGCGAACTGCTCATGGGATCTGGTTCTGGTCTGTAGGGCCTTACATGGACAAGCACCATCATACATTGGTGATCTTCTTAGTCCCTACACCCCCAGCAGGCCTCTGAGGTCCAGTGGTCAAAGCCTACTGGTTGTGCAGCACACCAGGCTAAAGACAAAAGGTGACAGATCATTTGCTGCTGTGGCCCCCAGACTCTGGAACTCTCTCCCCCGAGCCTGAGATCAATGGACTCAGTGGTCTCCTTTAAAAAGCACCTGAAAACTCACTTGTTCAAGCTGGTTTTGGTGTGACCTTCACCACCCTCTCCTTGTTCTGCTCTCCCCACCTATTCCACCTTCCTCAGGATCCACTGATTTCCCTCTTTCCTACTCACTCTCTCTCTTTCTTTACATTTTTAATCACAGTTGTCTATTTTTGCTCATTTTAAATATATTTTTAATCAATTTCTAAATTCTTTTTTATATTTTTACATTTTTTGTTTTTGTGAAGCACCATGTGATTTTTATCTTCAGAGGCGCTATAGAAAAGATCTTCTTCTTCTTCTTCTTCTTCTTCTTCTTCTTCTTCTTCTTCTTCTTCTTCTTCTTCTTCTTCTTCTTCTACACCAAAAAACTTCTGTGCCACTGCCAGTATAAATCAACCCTATACACTATTTGAAGCAGCTCCATTCTGCGCTGCTTCCTCCAGTGTGAAGTTGGGGTAAGACAGGCAGATTGTATTTTGACAGATCCCTACTGTGTTTTACTAAACTCAGGATGAATGTACAGATTTCGTCGCTGTAATCACAATTGGTATACATATTCAGTTCTTCCATTAGGAACCCAGCAGATTGCATCAAGTCACTGACTGATATCAGTGTCTTTACAGCAATCCTCATACTAAGCAAGCATGTAGCAACAGTGGAGAGGAAAACTCCCTTTTAGCAGGAAGAAACCTCCAGAGAATCCTGTATCAGTATAAGCAGCCATCTGCCATGACAGGTTCCAAGATGCCTAAATCCTCAGTTTAGTTCAAAGTTTTTACCCAAAGGTTAAAAGGGGAATGGGGGGTGGGGATTTCAAATGTGGTTTTTACTGAAGTAGTGGATCTCTTTTTAGGCATTATGTTGTAATTTTTATTTGTATTATTATCATTTGCATTATTATTTCTTCTTTTTATTCTTTAATTGGCGTCATTGGTGTTTGTTGAATTTAAATTGTTTTAGTAATTTGTGTATTTATTTATTGTTCTATTTTTAGTGATGGCCTGGGTGAGTGAAGCATGGTGGTGCCGGGTCACCCTCTGTCAAAAACAGATTTCTCCAATGAGACAAATAAAGACACTGGCTTTTTTGAGACGTGTGTTGAACGATTCCTGTCTGGGACTAATATTAAAATCTGACCAACGATTCTACAGATGTTCTAGCAAAAGCTAACACAGACACAAGCAAAACCAGATGTTTCTTGGTTGGGATATGGCATTCATAATCAAGCACAGCCTTTTTCTGTTCTGTCTTATAATGTGTAGATATGAATGTTTACTTGTTAATGAATTAAGAAGTGACTTTAGAATTCTTATCATCAAATTCTACACCGAATAAAAATAGAATAGTATCATCTTTGTTTATTTAGCTAAATCTAAACAAATATGCTAGTCCACACTGTATATGTAATCAAAAACTGAGATGTTATTTTAATGGGTGACTTTTGTGGTGATACTTGTTTAACAACAGATGGCAGCAGAGCCCAACGATTCAGTATCAACCAGCAGTACTTTTAAATCCATAGGCTAAATCCAGAAATTGCACAAATCATCACAGAAAAAAGGAAGAACGTTAATACAACACTACACACAATCACCCTTTTACTGCAAATGCATCCAAAAACAAGCAGAAAAGATCACAGAGCTGCACAGGATTCAAGTGGAGACAGAAGCGCAGAGAGAAGGAGAGTAGGCAGGAGCAGAGGATAAAAATAAATCAAGGGGAGGGTGGTTACATAAAAGTATGTAGTGATGTGATGTAAAAAATTAAAAGCAAAGACATACACTGTCAGCTCCCATCCGCTGCTTTAACAGCCACAAGATAAAAAGGATAAAGTAAGAGGAGGGGACAGAGCCAGGTTTCCAAGGTAAAACTGATATTCAGGTGACATTTCTTGTGATTTATGTAAAACTTGCTCTTCTGTGTAGCTCAAAACTGTAGATTAAACACCCAAGATGGATGATAAGACACAGAGAACGAAGCAGAAGAGACCTCTTCTACATTTTAACTAGGTAGTCTCCAATCACATTATTTTATGTTTATGTATTTAGCAGACACTATTGTCCAAAGCAACTCACAAGGTTTGTTTCACTTTTGTGCGTCGTCCGTGTCAGCAGAGAAGGTAGGGCCAGGGAGAGGTGGTGAGGACCACGCTTAGCCTGGTGGCCCGCCAGGCTAATAATGCGCTGGGGGACATCCTGCACTTTATGCACATGTTCTTTTCGCAAAATCGGCAGAAATCACCCAAAGACATGTTAATTGCCTCGTGAGTGAATGAATGAAGCTTGAGCGAGTTGTTGTTGTTTTCCAAGTACGGTATAGGTCATTTGATTTGTTACTGTGACTGGCTAAAGGCAAAATATGGTAGCCAGTGCCAGCCGGGCACTACCTTGTGCGTCCTCCAATCAGCTAAAGATATCCTACCAGATAGCCCTCCCTCTTTCAGATGCTGCAGAGATTCCAGAACAAAATGTTTAGACTCGACACGGGGCGGGGCCACACATAGAGATCTGGCTGCTGCCCGGTTAAAACCCTCTAAAAACCAACAGAAAAAACTACCAGGCAGGATATATTTAGGATATTTACTTTTTATTTTTGAGAGTATTTATTGAGTTACATGATCACAAGAAATCTTTTTGTTTGCATCTGTTCAAAGTCAATTCTTCTGAACGGTAGCCGTCACTTACAAGGAAACAGTAGGAATGAAAACAGAAGAAGAGTTTTACCTTGGAATGTGCTACACTTACAGAATGTACATCTAAGCAGGAAATGAGTTAGATTTCATTGATGCAAAGTTGCAATAGGAGGATTATTCACAAACTACACTGGTGCACAGCTGCTCTGTTGATCATCTGTAAAATTTTATGAATCAGGGAATCTTCCATTTCTAATTTAGAAAGTAATTTTAATGTAGTTCCTGGTCATGAAGGCTGAACTAGAACCCAGTAAGGTTCAATGTGTAAAAGTAAAGGCCTGTATTTATATAGTGTTATAAGATGGGGTTTGGACCTCAGTGTGGGTCACCAATAACTACACAAGGAGTCTTGAGACAATTTAAAGTAATCAAAATAAAATAGAAAAACAACTGCTGAAGAAATATCTCTATCACAATTGTCATAAAAACTCAACCAAATTGTCAGATGCGGTTATAAGTGAGCAAGAGTAGATATGTGTTTGTCTACCCCCTGAATTATTAAGTGTTTGAAGCATGCTTGTTTTGTCAAATCAGGGCTATCTGGGTCCATGACTTGACAATTGATATTTAGTGGTTTTGAAGCTGAACAGTTTGGGAATCACATGTTCTAGAGTTCTAGAAACCCCTAAAGATGCTTTACAACACAACAAAATCACCCATGCACACCTCGATGATGCACACACACATCCACACACGGGCCGCAATGTAGCCACTGCAGCCCGGGGGCTAACTGACAGAGGTGGGGCTGACCATACTTCTCTGCCTGAGACCCTCCAAATAATCTAACATGCATGTTTTAGATGGTGGGAGTAAATAATGTCACAGTGATGTGTGTGCTGGTGTGTCAGTGCCCCAAGGCAGAAGGAGCCTTTATGTACATCACAAACGCCAGAGCCTGAACGCCTTCGACTTACATTAGAACGATAAACTAAATTAAATATGAACGTTCACTCAAGAACAATGCTGCAGATTGTTGGCTGAGGTATTTTCTTTATATGCTCTGTTATTTATTTACATAAGTCCAAATATATTAACAGTTTCTGTCATTAAAATGCACACATTGGCATGGTTTTCTCCACAATCGGGGGTTCAGAGTAACTGTTCTACCTGAAAAATACCTCAGCTGGTGTCATTCAGACTCAGATGCCCTTTGCTTTCTGTTCAACTTGAATAATAAAAACATTTGTGCAGCACATTCTAAACATTCTTTGCTTTACAGAATCCCAGAAAATAACATCAGTATTGTCAAAGAACATAAAAACAATTGGCCCATTTTCATAATCTAACATAAACAGAAAAATAGTTCGAATGCAGCCTTTCACTGGTGAGACAGGATTAGTGTGTGTTAGGTCAGCTTCAGGCCTGGGGCAAATCCTCACAGTAGCTTTCTGACTCAGTTTTCATCTTCCAAAGGTCTCCAGATGAATATGCAAGCTGCTGAACATGGAAGACTCGTTATTAAAGGTGAGCAAGCCAAGACAGCCTCAGTTTGTGTATCAAAACGTTATCTAAAACTGAGTTGTTATGAAATTTCAAATCAGGGGTTATCAGTGAATTGTGTCAAAATTTGCAGCTTTAAGTCCAACAGGTGTTCTTTAGTAAAATGTTCACATTATTGCATCAAACTATGCTTTTCCACTGCTTTCGTCTGGGTGATGTATGTGATTTTTGTGAGTTGCGACTGGTGGGAAACCACAACCAAAGGGAAAAACTATAAACAACTCGGTAACAGACTACAAGACTAAAAAGTGACATAAACCCTCAACATGAATAAATAAATGGAAGACCAGTCATGCTACTAACTTCTACTTCCTGAAACTGGAGCACAAAATGACTCACTAGGCATTAATTTATACCAGGAACCACAGCAAATTCAATCAATTAGCAAGTGTATGCCCTCTATAGAAGGTTGCATTTTTGCATATTAATGGTTTTTATAGTTTGGTTCAAACAGGACCTTAACTTTTAGAACTTTTTGTTCAGTTTGTGTTTTAGTTAAGTCTAGGGCAGCAACTAACGATTATTTTCATAATTGATTAATCTGTTGATTATTTTTTCGATTAATCAATTAATCGGTTTGTTATTGTTTAGCTATTTAACCTATACAAGTGATGAATACATTTCAGTTAAGAAAAATAAAAACATAAGAGAATTCTGCAGTTGACTGCAATCTATTTTATTGCACATGAACACAGTCAGCGGTGTAAAATGAGCTAAACAGTGCAAAATATCAGTCCAGAATAATTTTTTGGCATCAAAATATAAGAGGTAAATTCCATAAAAAATAATGTAGAATTGCTGGAGGGTGAGTGTCTTGTTCCCCATGTAGTTGTCCATCGTTGCTTGTTTTTTTCTGCATAAGAAACACAAATAGACTGAAATAAGTACACATATGAAATAAAGCAGCACACGCACTACAACACTAAATCAATATTACATTATTTGAATTAATTAACAATATACAGTGAACATTTATTTTGTCAAAAATGTGTTGTGAGGCGTTTTACAGCATCAGACAGTAAAACAGTCTTTTAATAGTAAAAAAAAAAAGACTTTCTGAATTTCTCCTGTATTTAAAAATTGAAAGCGTACAACTATGCCGCGTTATATTCACCTGGACCTAGCTCGTCTGTATATTTTTCTCCGCGGAGTTGTCCTTTTTTGAATGAGGAACATAGTTATGGGTTTGTGCCGTTTTTCTCTTAACGAGAACATTCTTATAAACAGACGTGCTAAATTTGGCAAGCGCATGACACACAACACGGAGGCGATTCACGATTGCATTTAGTCAATCAGAAGTAGAACACCGTAGACTGATGCGGCAAAAAAACATGTTTAACATCCACTATAACGAACTCAGCTCCCAAATTTGATCTGCGTTAGCTTGTTTATTTTCTGTTACTTACCGGATTCACCGGACTTTCCTCTGCTGCATCAGCCCCCACATGTTTTCGTCTCAAATGTTCACTTAGGGACGTCGTGCTTCCGTGCCACGCTAGATGGTTATTGCATATTTTGCAGGTCACCCGTCTTTTCATGGCATCTAGAGTGAAGTGCTCCCATACTCGTGAGGTTTGTGTCCGGGGTTTCTCTTCCGTTTTGTCGCTTCTATTTTTCTTCCGTATTTCTTCTTGTTCCGCCATCTCTCACAGCAAGATGAGCATCAGTAACGTGTTACGTCGTGAAAACCGAGGGCACTTATTGGCTCGTTTCTTCTTCTACGGCTCCACTGGTAGATCAGTGGCTCATTACTGCCACACACTGGCGGCAAATTTAACAGATTGTAACCGATGTCAGATTGTGGTAAAAATTAGACTTTATGCGGTAAAATATGATTATTAAACAACTAATCGATGACTAAAAAAGTTGTTAACTATTTTAATAATCGATTGTAATCGATTAAATCGATTAGTTGTTTCAGCTCTAGTTAAGTCCAGTGCACGCTCTTACAAGATATAAGGGCTAAAATGTTCTACCAAGTGGTTGATCTGCCAGTTAAAGGGTTACAGGTAGAAGAAGAAGAAGAAGAAGAAGAAGGAGGAGGAGAAGAAGAAGAAGAAGAAGAAGAAGAAGAAGAAACAATCTTTCAATAGCGCCTCTCAAGATAAAAATCACGAGGCGCTTCACCAAAAGAAAAAATTTAAAATATAAAAAAGAATTTAGAAAATTATTACAAATACGTTTAAAATAAGCAAAAATAGACAACTGTGAAACTTGTGTAGGAGCTAAAAGCAGTGTTTTGTGTACGTGCATGTTGACATGTTGCTCATCAATGCCAGCCGGTTATCAGGCAGCCCAGCTGCTGAGTACATGCTCCAAAAACATGTTGATCTGCCCAGCTTATGTAAGTTTCAACTACTTTTGACCATATTAGGATGTGGAAGTAGCACCCCATCATTTCTCAGAATCAAAAGGGAGGTGGGGGTTGAATAGTATAACTGATGCTGCGTGGTGTAGGGGAGTGGGCTTTTGCAGAAGGATCTCCAGCCGAGGTGGTTAGATCGAAGCTGGACGCTGTCCCCTGTGAAGTGTTGGTGATGTATGGATGAGTTGTGTAAATAAATGCCCCCCGCTGAGTTTGGACAGAACCTGTCTCCTTCTTGTTTTTGATAAGGAAAAAAGAACCACATTTGGCGACCACGAAGCGGGAAGTAGAGGTGTGCTCTTCGGATCGTTTCGCAGCCCACGGAATAAACTTCTGGGCCCTAGGTAAGAACAGTTTTTGTTCAATTTTGGAGTTATTCCGTGGACTGAGAACTGGTCTGAGAGAAAAAACATGCCCTTCTCATAAATTAGAAGTTATAATAACAAGAAGAGGCATTTGTCCAGAGCAGCGGTGAAATTATTCACACATGTGTGAAGTCAGCTGAGTCATTTTGATGACGGACAAAGTTTGTGACAAATTAAAAGCTGGGACAGCGAGAATTGGAATAGAATTTGACAGCTGATTAAAGTCCAGTGAGGACAAGTGAACGAGGTCGACAATTGAGATCCAGTATGCCCCGGTGAGGCCGGGATAAGATTGGGATCTGAGAAAAAGCGCTGAAGTTGTGACAGATAAGCTTGCCAGTAATTCGGTTGAATCCTCGGGGATTGGTAAATTTCATGAGTTTTTGGCAAAGATATGTTTGACGTCAGAGTTTGCAGCAAAGTGGCTGTAAACAACTCTAGAGCTCAGAAATTGTTTGTTTGTGTGAGTGTGTTTGTGAGAGAAGTTTTGTGGGTGGGACAGGCGTGTGAGATAAGCGTGTGTGTGTGGAGGAGATAAGAGTGTGTGCGAGTTGAGAAGTGGGTGCGTGAGTTGAGAAGGTGTGTCAGGCGCCAGAGAATTAGAGGAAAAAAGAAAAACAAAGGAGTAATACAGATCAATATTGTTCACTGCAGTGCTAAATTTTGATGTTTAATGTTATACAAATTTCAAAGTCTGTGATCTTGTTCTGATTAGTCTTTAAACAGAAAACCAGAAGTTAAAATAATTAGTTTTAGAGTGACATATATATAAATAAAAATATATGCTGAAGTGCACAAGCATGATAACTACTTTTACCAGCTGGGTAATGTGAAATATGAGAAATATAGATTATGATTAATAAATAAATAATAATGTTTATGCGTGTTGAGTGTGTGGCATAAAATGATGCTTCGGTGTCAAATTGCTTTGAAGTGTGTTTTTCTTATCTCTATGCAAGTGTGAAAGCTTTGCTGTGTGTGGTTGTTTTACTCGTGAAAGGTCAAATACTCTGATCTTGTTTGGGCTGTTGCTTGGATGAACTGGAGAGAAGCTGATTCTTCTTCTGCTGATTCGGTCTCTCTTGTGGTTGATTTTTTCCTGTGTTGTGATGTTATAAAGCTGTATGAGAGTTGCTAAAATCTGAAGGCTGAATGCTCTTGGGTGTTGTCAGCGTGTTCGTTTCTCCGTAGACACCCTGAGCTGTCAGACCCAAGTTTAGACTGAGCAGAGGGGCCAGTCCAGAAGCGCAAAGCTCCACCTACAAGCTGTCCTCTCCATACACACGCACAGACACAGAAGTACAGAGGCGATCCCGCCTCTGACTCCACCTCTGTGTGTGGATAGGTTGGTGAGCCAGAGGGCGTAGAGAAACCCCACCCTGTGGGCTGAGTTTTGCTCACACACAAGCTTGAGATTCAGCATAAGGCTATTTTTAGCCTGCCACTGCACAGCTGCTGAGGAAAAAAAAAAAAAAAAAAAAAAAAAAAAAAAGGGAAAATAATACATATTGAATCCAGATTTAAAAGGTTCACCTATAAAAACTTTCAGGCATTAAGTTTTTCTTTCAACAATAACTAAAGCTTTTGAACTAACTTTACTTTAGTGTTACATCAGAAGATATTTGATTTTAAGGCATTTACAATAAGAAGATAAATTGTTCAACATTTGTGTAAACAGAGCAATAACAGATTACTCAAGACCACAGCATCATATGTCACCAGTATCTGTTTCAACTTTCAATTCTTGTGTTATTTTCAGGAGATTATAAATAAACAAACTAGTCAACTAATCAAAGGAATAATAGTGTCTGTGAAACTTCAAAATGTCTGTCACGCCAGCAGGAATTTTGGGAGCAAAGAATCCTACTTTAGCAAAAGAGATAAAGCACATGTCAGAGAAGTGGTCAAAACGGACGAGAAAACTATGCAATCCGTGGCCATCTGAAGGCACTTTTGACGTAGTGGCGTGTGATAATTTGGAATTGAGAATTCAGGATCATAAAGCAGATGGGTCCAAGAAAAGACAGCAGAAAAGAGAAAAGGAAATTCAGATCCTGGATTTATTCAGGAATGAAGGAAAGATTTACAGACAGAATTTTAAACAGGCCATCCTTAAAATGAAAGACAAAGTGGACAAACCCCAGAAGGAAGTGAAGGCCCCATCAGAAGAGGGCCTGTATCCCCTTTTGGGAACCGTTACAATTACGGGAGATTTTGATTTGCGCGACACATTCGACAAAGGTCCTAAGGGTTTAGATGTTGACAATGCAATTTTAAAATTAACAACATCACAGCAATCAGATGAAGCACCTGGCAAAGAAAAGCATGCAAAAGGAAGTGAGGAAAGAGAATTCGAACAAACAACTCCACCTCGTGGAACGCATCCAAAATATTGCAGTACAGAACGTCGAGCGGTAAGGGAAGAAGGACGAAGGGAGATTGATTGTTTTGCAGAACATAAGGATTTTTTGAAAAGGCAACCGAAGGCTAACTCATACTGGATTGACCTTGAGAACAAGGATGAGGATGTACATGATGAGCTAAACGATGTTGACCAAATTATACAGGACATATCTGAAGGCCTGCGGAAATCCTTAAATCACATCACAGGCACACATTCAGATGAGGTTAGTGAGAACACCACTAGCACAAGCAAGGAGAAAAATTTCAAGCCTTTTTACAAACCAGGCATTCACTCACCAGAGCGTGGTGACCCAAATACAGGTCTGACTCAGGAGAAGGAAAAACCAGGTCCTAGCAGTGAAAGCCGTGAGCTGAGACCCAGACATGACTTAAAACCACCTATTCGATACACTAATGATGGTCAGTACCCAATTTTAATTAAGGGCACAAGAGCTAATTATATTCCCTGGCAGAGCCTCGACCTCACTGGTTTGGTTTCACGGCTGCCCCACATTCAAGATGGCGCGGGAAGGTGGATTGGGGCCTTCGAACAGGAGACAACTGGGCTAATGCTTGCCCTTGGAGATCTCAAAGCTATTTTGGCTCGAGTTGTTGGGACATCAGCTATGGGAACATTGCTAGCATCCAATGGAGTCCAATGGATGCTTTTAGCTCCTACACTTGAAAAATGAGAAAATGGTGCAAAAGTTAATTTATTTTAGTAATTCAGACTGCGAGACCATCTAAAGGTTCAGGAACTCTTTGCAGGTATTTTGGATTCATTAGCTGATTAGAGTGTGACAGCCTGGCCAGCCATGCTTCCTTATGGGCAGCAAAGGATGTCACAGTCTGGGTTTTTTCCTCCTGCCATTTGCTAAGTGGTTTTGAGTCTCCTTCTGCAGGTGGGCATGTCTGGAGGTGGCCAAGCTGCAGATCATCAGCTCATCAGCTGGCCAGGGAGTATTTAAGCAGCTGAGAGACGCCATCACTTCGCTGGATGATTACTCTACCAGGGTACCTTCTAACAGCCATCTTGAGTCATATATTCGAGTATTTTAGCCTTTGAGCATTTGCTGTGTTTTTGGACTTTGGATTATGCATTTTTGATCTCCTGCTGTTGTTTCCAAATAAACCCTCCACTCCCATCGCTGACCGTCTGAATTCTGGAGAACTTCTACACTCGCTCGTCTCTCAGTTCCTCCCTGGCCAATTCCACCTCCAGTAGCCTACCATTACTCACCTGGATCTGCACCATCTTCACGCGCAGCTCCCTCACCCTCCAACTCTGGATCCCAGCTCCTAGAAGCTTCATCGACCCAGACCGGGACCCCCCCCCCCCCCCGAGCTCTTTCCTCTCTCAAGACTGTAAGTTCTCAAAAGATCACTAAAATCCTCTGTCGCCCTTTCGAGCTGGATCTAACCTCCATCTGTCTAAGGATTCCCGTGCTTGACCCCTGTTGAAGATCTCAGCTACTTTTATGCTGCTCCCTTGATTTCTCCCTTAATAAATTATTGTTTGAACTTTCACCGTAGTCTGCGAACTGATTCTGTATGTCGTGGGTTAGACACTTACCTCACAACATGACAAAGGACCTTGTAACACTCCCATTCAAATAACCCCACCCCCTGAGAACTCTAACCGAGCCAATCAACACTGAGCAACATACGTCACACACACCGATACCCAGTTTCTCAAACAACGAAGACGGCGTCTGTGGCGGAGTTCGCTGCGGCTCATTCCTCTGTTCTAAATGACTTGGACACATCTTTAAAACCACAACAAGAAGAAGCGTTAAAAGCCTTCTGAAAAAAGATATTCGCGCTGTCGCAAGATGCCATCTTTGACAACAGCTAAAAAACTACAACGTCACACGATACAGTCATCATTTCCGCCTTTTTCTGATTGGTTACTTTTAGCTGGTTAGTCCCGCCCCTCATGATGCTCTCTGCCTCCGAGTATCCAGACTCCTCCTTTGGGTAGAACAGAGGGCGAGTCTGGCAGACCAAGTGTGACACTGTGAGTTTAGAAGATTGAACTTCTTCACAACATTCTATTTGTCTGACATTTTGAATATCGAATTTTCATAAACTGTAAACCATAATCGCCACAAATATAACAAATAAAAGCTTAATATATCTGGCTTTGCCTGTAATGAGTCTCTCAGCTTTTTGAATATTGAAATAAATGAACTGTTGCACCATATTCAATTTTTTTGAGACTCATAAATATGGAGTTTGAACCCCAAAACACTCAAACATAACTTAATCTGTCAAATGAAACATTTGAAAACATTAATGAAGTGACTATCCCTTCTTCATGCCAGTGTTTATCTTTGCTGCTAATTAACTCTGTGACATTTAATCATGTAACAGTGACGACAGTATCTTAACACTAGAGACGGCCAAAGACAAACCCTACCAACCAGGGGAGGACAAATGGCCTTTTGAAGGACAAGATCAAGGGATTAGATGCTCAATAGATTATATGCTCTATTTCATCAGCTACTCATCCTTAAAGGACAGAAAACTGGGTAAGTCAAATACAAAGACAGACAAACAGAGATAACTCAGAAAACTTTTTTGGAATCCAATTATATTTCATTTAATCAGTCAGTTCAAACAGTTGTAATTAAGGTTTGGAATAAATTATTCTAAAGCTTATATGAAGCTACAATAAATTACCTTGACTGAAAACTTGCATCATTATGAGATGAGTGGGATTTTTTTAACAGAACAGAATGACTCAAAATAGTTTCTGGACTTGCTTTTATGTTTGTATTACAAATACATATATTTGTCTCTTGATAACAAGCAGGTTATAAGTCTGCTTTGTTACTGTATTGTTAGCATCCAAGCATTCGATCCCTAACCCTTGATGCAAGTCTTTCAGTTGAATTGTGCAACTGCACAAATGTGTAATTCGGTGCAAATATATGTAACAAAAACTCTAAATTTTGGTCTAAGTGCCTTTTTTGTCCCCAGCTCCCTCCTGGTTCCCTCATGTTCTCCATTCTCCCCACCTTTTGGTTTAGTGTTTCAGTTCTCCTGCCTCCTTTAGTGAGTTTGTGTGTGTTTCCTTTCTCCACTTAGATCATTTATTTTCTTCTTTTTAGATCACCCTGTGTCCTTGTTTCTATTATGTTTTTAGTTTAGTTTGGTTATTTCAGTAGCTTTGGTTTTCAGGATTATATTTGTTTTTTTTCCCCCTGCTTATTTCTGGTTCTCCTTAGTTCATTATTTTTACCTGTGCCCAGTTCCCACACACCTGCCCCTCGTCTCCTATCACCCAGCGTCTGTGTATATACCCTGCCTGTGTCTCTGTTTGTCGGTCCGTTGTTGTTTGTCAGTGTTGTTTTGTCTCCCTTGAAGTTTCTCCAGGTTCGTGCTCATCACCGAGCTTCTGTTTTGTTTCTTGGTCATTCTGTGTTCCTTGAGGTTAAGCTTGGTTATGCGCCTTTGGATTTTTGTTCATCCTCCTTTCATAAAAGTAATTTATTTTCTTAAAACCACTCCTGCCTCGAGTCGTTCTGGGGGGTTTCTGCATCTTGGGTCCAACTTTTCTGCTCGCAGCATGACGCTAAGTTGCAACAACATTCAACTGAAATTAATACTTTGTTAAAATATTTCATTAAACCTATTAACTTTCATGCTACAATTGCTTTAAAGCAAATATACAATGATTAAAATGAATGACAACTGGATCAGGATGAGACAAAAACAATCTGGCCTTTTTTCTCTTTGTATCTTCTGTACACACACAGACAAACTTAGTTTTTGATAGAAATATTATGACTTTTTAAAGTTATAATTAGCACTATGGTCAATGAAAAACATGTTTATGGAGTTATTTGCACTAAATCCTTCCAGAATAAGCCGTTTCAGGGCTTCTTTCACTTTGACAAAACAAGCTGGAGCTGGCCATGCCCAGCCATCCACCGCTTCAGGCCTGGTGGGGCTGAGGAGTAGAGTTGCCGCAGCAGCCCTCTCTTACACATGAGAGCTGATTTTATTCAACTATTCCAGTGTGAGACATTACAAACGGTAACTTTTTTAAACACATTTTTTAGCACACAATTCTGAGAACCAAACACTAAAAGAGAAAGCGTGTGGACATTGCTTTTTGGAGTGTTTATAGAGGCAGCAAAGACCAAAAGTGCAGCACAAAAGGATGGAAAAAGTATATTTTCTCTTTAAAAACATTTTCCATAATGTCAAGGTTTTCAGAACTGCAGCCTACTTTTGGGTGCGCACAAATGTTTTGTGCAAAACAAAACAAAACAAAACAAAAACAAACAAACAAACAAACAGCTGATACAGTTTTGGTCCACATTGTCCAAACTGTATCTTGATTCTTTTGCTATTTACAGAGGGATGCAAACATTTGGCCAGCCTTTTTAATCTTCATTAAAAAGGCTGTGTAACTCGTTGGTTGTTACGATAAAAAAAATTCAGTTAATATGTTAATATATCATATAAGAGACACACACAGTGATGTTTGAGGAGTGAAATGAAGTTTATAGGATTTATAGAAAATTTGCAATAATTGTTTAAAAACAAATAGACAGGTGCACCACACAAAGAAAATAACTCAATATTTAGTATGTAGTGTAGTTAATCTACATAACTAGAATTTAACACTGTTTGCTATTCAGCTCTGCTAAATCCCGAGAAAGATCAAACAATTTGGCAAATGAAACTTATGTCATATATAACTATATCCACAAATATTTATATAATCGATAGAAGTTCATACACCAACTGGCTTGGTCTATATTTAATCAAATGATTCATTTTTAATTTAAGAGATTTAATTTAATAGCAAAAGTTTATTTTTTTTAAATCAGAAGATTTAAAGAAATCTTTGCTCGTTCAGTGACCAAATATACACCACTCTGTGTTTCATTTCAAACAAGAGTCAGGTTTAAAAAGTTAAGAATTTATTACAAACAATTTAAAGATGACAATTTAAAAGACAATTCATAAATGACAATTTATATAAGTTTTGATATTAAACTTGGTATTAAAGCAACCTGTGTCTGGGTGAAAACTAAAATGAAATGTGTGTGTGTGTTTGGAGGTGTGAATGTGTCTCAGAAGGTTTTTATCAGAAAGAGAAAACACGTTCTGGGTGAAAGAGTTGGTTTGCAGCTGAGCTAAGTTATTTCTTAAAGAAACAGGCATACGGACGCAATCTGTCGGAAGTGTCTACCTCACCCAGTTAGGAGACCCCCTTTTGGATCCGAGATGTCAGGTGGGATGATGAACCCCCAAGCACGAGGTGGGTAGAAGAACCGTAGCGCAACCAAATCGGTCCTGAGATGTCTCCGGGTCACAACGACTGATGAAACTGGTTGCGTCTCAAAAATCAATAACTCTGATGGAGTTTTGCGTCAGCTGGTGACAGATGGCGTTTATTGTTGAAGCAATTCTATCAGCGTGACAGAACAGCTTTGGTAGAGATTTCGAGCGGCCGACCCAAAACTCTGGACTCTCGTCGCCACGGAGAGAAACCAATTTTGAGTTCCTATAATTAGTTCTAAAGGTTTTGAAATCAATAAAATGACAACAGTGCCAACGTTTTGCACCTGCCTATGTTTGCACACTTTCTGCAAATCCTAAGAAATTTGTTTTACTTCTCAAATGTCACTGTGTGTGTCTCCTATATGATATATTTAACTGAGTTTTATATTGTAACAACCAAAAATATATACATGAAAATCATGAAGACTAATAAAGCTGTCCAAACGTTCACATCCTATTGTATTTAAAATTGTGTTGTAGCTCAGAAGAAATTGTTGGTATAAAAACCATGTAAATTATTGGCTGCATCATCACAATTCATTTTTCCATGCATATAAATCTACGTCTGCACCTGAGTGGAAACCGGGACCCTGACACTTGCTGGCTTGATCTTGAATTTGAACAGAAGGCAAAGAATCAGACGCTGCTTCGTCTTGCAGTACTTGTACAGAGATTGGTTTGGGGACAATTTTAGAGTTTTGCCCCCCATGGTAATCTGGTTCATAGTTTATTCACACAGCAGTTCAGGTAAATGCATTATGCTCTGGTTGTTATTTCTAAAATGCCTAACAGATGATAGGACTCAATATTATTGTTGGCCCTGATTGCAAGGTAACACAATTCAAAGCCCATCCAGAGGTACTGAAAAAGAAAACGTGCTACAGATAGCATGAGAGAAAGAGGACCTTGACTTTGTTTACATTTAGCTGATAAAAGAGAATCCCAGAAGCTGAGCTGGTTAAAATTAAATTGAAGAGCATTTTGACTAAAACAGCACTAGCCTTTACTCTACAACAACTACAGCACAAGCAACACACCAAAGAGTCTCTTCATATTTACAGAAAAGAGTCATACAATAAAGGAGAGCATTGGTGAAATGTCATATTACCTTTGGTGAGACCTCCTGAAATCAGTCTCTGCAGGGACTGGATCAACTTCAGCACCCCCTGCCTGCAGCGGCTGGTACAGCCAGCCATCCCGGGGTTAAGCCGTAGACAAATGAGGCAGGTTCCTTCCAAAATTTAAGAAAATAATTAAAAAAATAAGTAATTGAATAGCCGTTAATGTGGAATGTGATGCTGGGTCTGCATCAGGAGCTTTAGAGATGTGACAGCATCAGGTGGTTTTAGTGTCAGGAGGTTCTTGTTCCTGCAGAAGGAAAATGTTTCAATGAAAGCCCTGTAAACATTATATGTGACAGTGTTTTAACTTGCTTATTCATATTCAGAAACACACACATGCACACACACGCATGCACACACACGCACACACACACATACACACACACACACACACACTGAGGAAACACACATCCTCGCATGAATTGATGAAGTTAAGAAGCCAAAAAAATGGAAGTGCCAGAAAAAGACAGAAAAGCTAAACAAACAAGGGATGACAACTGCAGAGAAAATATAGATTTTAAAAAGGTACAACAAATTCTAAAATAGCAAATGATTTTTACACATCCAAATTGAGGAGGTTAACGCAGCAAAATATTAAAAGAACCTAAAAAGTCAAACCCAAATAGTTTCTTCCACTGTGGACATTTTCTCCATCCAAGAATGAGCAATCTTATTTTGCTCACCTGTCTGCCTCTTTGTCTTGTCTTCTGTCAGGAAATGTTCTGATCCAGTTCTCCTGTGCAGCAAACATTCGCGTGTATCTTCTGAACTGCAGTGGAGGAGTTATATTCTGGATGCTTTCAGCAGATCTGAGCTGCATAGAATTGCCAACAGCCACCACACTGTTCCCTCCCTCCCTGCTGTGTGGTCCCTCCTCCTGACTTGCATTTGTGCTTTCTCACTCTGATGTTCTTTCCTCAACCTTTTTTCTATGTACATACGCAGTTGCATGATTCAGTTAGCAGCCTGGTAATGACCCAGGTTAAAGTTGGGGATTTATGAATTATGATGAAGAACTGATACTTTCAAAATGAAAGTTTGTATCTTTGCATCCATCATTTCACAGAAATCTTTGTTCAGTTCAAATTTCTGTCCCACCGTTTAAAAAAAGGACTGCTTTACTCATTGTAGACAACTCCCTCAAAAGTCTACATTTGGAAAAATACAGTTTATCCTTCAGGATTTATGTGCTATCAGCTAGTATGAGCACAGCCAAGATCAATTTGTATTTCTATCTTCTTAAAGTGGAGGTTCAATAGTAAACGTAAAACACTTGTTCTCTCTGAAACACAATCAGTCAGTTTCACATGCAGGCTGAACATGAACACAGTATTAAACATCTATTCCCAGCATTAGAAAACAGAAATAAGATGACTAAACACATTCAGGCTTGTAGTTTTTGTAAAACTAACACAACAACTTTGCATTTTTTACTTACAAAAGAATAGTGAATGGAGGCAGCGGAAGCGTTGCATTGCTGTTAGCGCT
This sequence comes from Nothobranchius furzeri, assembly GCF_043380555.1. Lineage (NCBI taxonomy): Eukaryota > Metazoa > Chordata > Actinopteri > Cyprinodontiformes > Nothobranchiidae > Nothobranchius > Nothobranchius furzeri. The sequence continues at coordinate 51,349,468 of NC_091750.1, read as the reverse complement.
CACGGATTACTAAACTGCTGTTTTGACAAGTTATCAGATCGTCTAAAAATAGGTCGTTTTTTAGTTTAGTATAACTCCGCTTTTACGTTGCCTATTAATAAAATTTAAAAACTGGGGTGTAGTTTATAATCTCCTTTTTAAAGCCGAATTGAAACCGAAACTTAGGGAGGCGGAGTCTTGCTCCCACAGCGTCCAAAATAAGACCTGTTCAAAAGACGCGTATACTCGTCCATGGACCCCAGAGGTTTAATGTGACGTAGCCAATGAAACGGTCTATGGTTAAGATAAACATTGTCACTATTTTTAGTTAATTAATAAATATTGAAACAAATTGTAGATAGGAGTCCTAGCTACAAATTCTATCATAGGACATTTGTACATTTAATTTTTAATTTATTTATTTTTAATTTTGTTCCTCTGTCTTGGCCCCATCCAGCCAATCAGGCCCTAGGCACGTGCCTACTTTGCCTTTGCGTTAATCCGGCTCTGGCTGTTAGCCAATCAGAAGTGAGATGTTTACATGTCATGAATGCTAATAAGTAAGATTCCAAATCCTGCCGTTTCCTCTAAACCAATCAGTGGTAGCAAAGATGATCTTTGTGTCAGGCTAATTAAAAATATCAGTGATAATCAAATTAAAACTACGGATATACATAAAACCCATTTTTATTCATGAAGAACTACTGATGATGATGATAGAAGGTTTCTAAAGTAACATTTGCATTAACCGCCATGAAAAGTCAGAGGATGGATGAGTTTTTAAACGGCAGCAATATGTTTTGAAAGCAAATATGCCATGAACACAGCTGTCTACTCACTAAAGTCACTCTAAAGCAAGTTATGTAAGTCTGCAATATGCTTGTGGAGACAGAGCTTTTGAGTTCTCACTCCAGTGAACTGGGTAAACGCCCCAGGAAAGCATGACGCAGTGCAACTTCTGTCCACTTCCTCCCCCCATCATCTTGTCTATATTTAATGTTTATAGATTTTATTTATCTTTTCAGTGCTGCAGTCATATTTTAGGAGGCCTCAATGCGACTGTGTTTCTGTAAAAAAACAATAATAATAATAAAATAAAAAACAAACAAGAGAGTTACATCAAAAACAATGAAAAACACAAAAAAGAAAATGACAGTGGAACCTTGTTCATGCATAACTTCAAGTGTTTTTTTTTTTTTTTTTTGCAGAATCTTGTTTTGGCCCCAGGGGAAGAGCACTTAACTCACAATGTGACAGTAAGAATTGCAGAGCACAAGCCCCACAGCCAAAGTGTACACATGTGAGCACGCAATTAGTGAGTACAATGTGATCAGAAACACTTATGAAGAAAGGGCAGTGGTTCTGTTTGGAGTGAAGTGAAATGAGATGAGGTATAAATTCAAAAACAGAAATCAAAAATTGTTTTAGACAGAATATAAATTATGAAATTTCTCCTGACAGCTTACTCAGCATCTATTGGAGCATTTATCTTTCTGCAAGCTTGTGGAAGTAGAATGAACATGTAAAGATGGGTGTGATGGGGAATGCATGAAAAACGTAGGTATTACCCTGGAGAACCCACCAGTCCAACACAGTTAAAACACAACTGTAAATGCACACATTAACTTCTGAAGTAACAATCCAAATTATTGCTGCACCACTATGCTTTTTTTTCTGTCTCCAGTTTCTTATAATGCAGGTATTTATATGTCTATGTACACACACAAACACACAGCAGAGGAGCTGTAGATTTATCGGAAACCAAACCCATTTTCCTTCTTACACCTTTAAAGAGCTCAGTCGTCTTAAGTTTGGTAGTATTTTAAACTGGCATCAGGTAAACTCTGCAAGTTGGAAGTGAGCAGCAAGAGCTAAAAATGACAGAAGTGATAGAATTTGCAACCCTCTGCACTTGGTTGGTTGATCATATGTTTTACAGGCAAGGATTAAATTGTTGCCTTCGATAAAATAAATGAAAATACCACAATATAGTACCTGAAGTAGCTCAAAACTATCAAAAGCAATTATGATTAAAAGGGTTCCCATTAAAAGGTTCACCTTGATCCCTTTTGAAGATAATCCTTTGGTTACTAGCCTTGCTGCAGTTTGTGGACCTTAATCAGCATCATCTGTCCAACTGTGGTCACAGGAACATCCAGCATTTTCTTTATCTTTAAGTTGCTTAATTGTCTTTTCAGTCTCCTGAGATAACTCCATGTTCAGTGTGGTACACACACTGATACTGAACAACACTGTGACTACCTACAGGGACAAGGCTGAGTAAATGTTTGTTTGGAACTTGTCAGTTGGTTATAGTGAAATTTGTGATGTCCAATTGCTTTGATCTATATTAGCATCTTGCTAAAAGCATAACATTGATTTAATATTTTAATAGACCTTATAAAAAAGTCCTGCTGTGGCAAGTCCTAGCTAGAGGGCTTTGTTTTCCCATCTGAACCCAAAGATAGGGAATAAAATTTTGTACAGCTAAACAAAAGTTTTACCAAAACCATAAGTAGAAGGCAATTCTTTTCAGAAAGACATGAGCTACGCTGAATGTCTTTTGTTTGTCTATGTTTTCATTGTTTGACTGGCCCACAGTGAACTGCTTATGGGACAAATTAATTTGTAGATGTGTAGTAGATAATGCACTGATTAAAACTTGCCCCACTAGTGTAAATAAAGCAAAATTGACAGCAAAGTAAAAGTTTATAGAAATAATAATTGCACAAATAGTTTTACATGATGTTCTTGGCTGCTCTACGTTATATTTTCAAACTGTATGAACTGTACAAACTGTAGGTTGTATGTACAATTAGTAAGATGATTATTATTCATAAATTTGACACACAGTTTAAATACTGCTTTATTTTTATCATAAGAAAGTATTTTGGTTATTTTTAATCCCAGTGGATATTCAGATGGAAATTAGAAAGAAAAGAGGGAGAGGAAAGAAAGAGACGGGGGCAAAAAGTTCACAAAAATAAACAATACAGGACATAGACGAATCTGCTTCTAGACCTGCAGAGAGAGAGAGAGAGAGAGAGAGAGAGAGAGAGAGAGAGAGAGAGAGAGAGAGAGAGAGAGAGAGAGAGAGAGAGAGAGAGAGAGAGAGAGAGAGCAAAATCAAGATATCATGGAGCCAAACCACACAAGGAAATGCAGTATAACAGTAACACAATTTTATGAAAAGCACATGGTAATAATGAATTCATGGTGCATTTTGTACCAACCACAGCCCAGGGTAATGTGTGAAAAACACCCAAGTTCATACCTGTGAGGATACTATGTGAACACCTGTGCTTGTACACATGCTCATATATGGTTTCTGCACAAGCCTGCCTCCCAAGACCCATGGAAAACATGTAGGAGATACAAGCCCCAGACATCCAGATGTCCCTCCGGAGCATGGAAACTCCAGCAAGACTGCAGTGGAAGCAGGCAATCCCTTTGCCCCTTTCTTTTTTCCATTGTGTTCCAGTTCCTTCAACTATTCACATTTTTCCTTGATGGGAACATCAAAACAGTAAGTTGACTGGATCATTTGTGAAATAAGTCAGTTACAAGTAAGCAAAAACTTAGAAGAACCTTAGTTTCTAACCCAATTATGCTGCGTAGTATCAGTGGTGCCCTCACAAAAATAAAAATGTTCCATGCCATTTAAATCCATGTGTGTGTTTTTTTCTCATCCTCTTCCCATAAAACAAACATAAAAATGATCTGATGACTAAACTCATCTAGATCCAAACACAAGTTCACTATCTTTGTGTCTAAGATCAGACCACTTGGCAGCATTTCTGCATTGGATCCTCTTCAGTAGTGTAGAGAAATAGAGTGATGTAACGATCTAGAGTTGTATTTTAATATACTGTAAGTAGATCACTTGTTATAATCAGAAGATGGGCTGTTTTTATCATCAGGGAGTTTAATTAAACACTCTGTATTGACTTTGAGACAAGAAAAGAGATAGAGTTGGGATCGTTTAAGAATCTTTAATTTCTTAATTATAAATTCTTAACAATCTACCAGGACTAACTCTGTGATGGATGAAAATGGATTTGGATGTTGTGTTGGTGCGTGTGTGTGTGTGTTGTTCAGGATCTTTAGGCTGACGGAGCGTATCTGGTTGTTATGACTACGAACCACGAGGCTTCGGAAGCTGATGACATGAGCAGCTATTTTGCCGTGTACGTACCCTGTGGAGTCTCCCAGGTAGATCAGGAAATGCCAGGTCCTAGGACCTCGGATGTGTACTAGAGCTGGTTGAAGCAGCGGTCACAGCACGTCAGAGCCCGTCTGAAGGGTCGACCCCGGTACCATCGGCAGCGTCAGCTAGTGGTGCTCTTATTTTGAAGGGACGTCGTCTTGTTGGTAAACAACGGAAATCTCCAGTAGCTTCACAGTTCTCAGTTAAAGAAGAAAGCACATCTGGCCAGGCTGTACTTCTCTTTTGATGACGGTGGAACCCCGTAGGACTTCCAACTGAACAGAACTGAAGTCAAAATGGAAATGAGCTTAAAATGGCGTTGCCTTGTTTTATATCTCTGAATTGTTGATAAGTTTTAGTAAAGCGGATTGGACACTTTAAGTCAACAAGCCAGATTCTCTTGCGGCAGCCGAAAGCTCTGATTGGTTGGAAAAATGTGTCATGCGTTTCTATGGAGATGAGGGTCAGTCTGTCTGTGCAGTAGTCCTGTTTTCATTAAACACATAAATCATGACATCTTTATTCCACAGATCATTCACTTGATTATTATTGATCAACGTCTGTTTCGACTAGCTTTAATCACAAATTAAGTACTTTGATTATTGAAAAGCGTTCTTCTTCTCCTTCTGGCTCTTCTCCTGGAATGTAAACAGTCTGAGGAACACCCGACCTTGGCGTTTTCTACACGGGTGTTACTGTGTACAGGGGCAGCTGTGTGGAGCTGAAAATTATGAAGTTCATAACGTTACAGTAGTGTCCCTCCTACCATCTCCTATGATCACCAGACTCTTTTGTCCTTCCGTTTGTTCACAATAGCCCAAGATGCACTCAGGACAAACCTCCCTGTTTGTTTATCTGAGTGCGCACTGGCCTGGAGCCAAACGACGATCCCAACCAGCGTGCCTCCAACGATGTTTACCCAGTCCCGGGAAAACGCCGGAGGAAAAGAGGTAAACAGGCAGGAATCCAGGTGAGAATAAGACTTCTCTTAAAGCGTGGTTTATCTAGTAAACATCGGCGTGATCTTCTAGCTTCTTGTCCTTTGTTTGGCGACTTGAGCGCCACTTCCACATTTCCGCCTGGCTGTGTTGCGGCGCGGTTTCTCCGTCCAAGTTTTTTAAGGTCGGTTTATCCTCATTCCTCAATGGTTTCTCCTCCTGTTCCCTCCATAAGTGATTTTTATAAACACCGTGGATCTAACCCTGCTAATTTACGTCCACTAACTCTAGCTGTTTCTGTAGTTTCTGATTCCTGCACCTCACTCAGCATGGCTCCATTAAATACCCTCTCTGTTAACAATAAGTCATTCCTGCTCAATGATTTAATTCTCTCTAAAAACCTGGATTTTCTGTTTCTGACTGAAGTTTGGCAGCAAACATCTGATTATTCTAGTCTGATTGAACTCTGCCCGAGTGGTTAGTCTTTTCTTAGCCAGCCCCGGGGTTCTGGTCATGGTGGAGGCCTACCTGTTGTTTTCAGAGACCATCTTCCTTGTAGCTCTACAATCTCTGGTCACTTTGCTTCCTTTGAACTGCAGCTGATTAAAGTCGGGCGTAAGGACCCGTTCTACTGTGCTGTGGTTTATCGTCCACCTGGTCCAAACGGGTCTTTCCTTCAGGAGCTTAGTGACTTTCTATACTCCACTGTGAAGCTGTCCAGATTGGTGATTGTGGGTGACTTAAACATCCACGTTGATGATCCCTCTGATCACTTTGCCGTGAATTTCTCCAGCCTTATGGACTCCTTCTGCTTTACCTAGCAAGTTTCTGGCCCCACACACACAAGGGGACACACTCTGGACCTTGTTTTTACCCTGAGTCTAAATGCTGACAGTGTATGTCCTGAGGACGTTTATATTTCAGATCACCATTGCATTTTCTTTAACTTGTCAGTTTCTGCATCCTCACCTCCTGCTCGCCGTATGGTTAGTTCTCGTTTTCTTAATGAGAGCACAGCTAGAAAATGTTCTGCTGCTTTTGATCCACCCTGTTCTTCGGATAACGACCCAGATTCCTTAACGTCTCAGTTTAACGAGCACTGCCTCTCCATTCTGGACAACATCTGTCCTGTCAGAACCAGATCAGTTCCTACAGTGAACCCTAAGTGCCAATGCAGACAAATTGAGCACTTGTGGAAGAAAACCCATCTCCACGTCCATCTACTGCACCTAAGGGATCTTCTGACATCCTTTAACTCTGCAGTCAGAGACGCGAGGGTTTCCTATTTTTCCAACCTGGTGTCCCATAGCAAAGGGAACCCCAAGGCGCTGTTTAACCCCATCAGCAGTATCGTCTCTCCTGCCTCTCCTACAGCCTCCATCCACTCTGTTGCAGACTGAGATCTTTCTGTCTTCCGTTGTGGACAAAGTCAATAAGGTTAGATCTAGCATCTCTCCCTCAGCTTTATCGCTGCCTCTCCCGACTCCAACCAGGCCCATCATCCTAGATAGCTTTGCTCCTGTTTCTTTGCCTGAGTTAACCAAACTAGTTAACTCTATGAAGACCTCTGCATGCCCCCTCGACATCTTACCCTCATCTTTGTTTAAAAGTGCTTTTCAGTCCATCGATCCCAGCGTGCTCTCTATAATTAATGCTTCTCTGGTTTCTGGTCAGGTCTCTGCTTATGCTAAGAACACTGTAATCCACCCGCTTCTTAAAAAAACAAGTCTTGACCCCTCTCTCCATAGCAGCTTCAGACCCATCTCTATACTTCCGTTCATCTCCAAGATCTTGGAAAAGGTTGTGGCTAAACAACTCACAGCTGCTCTTGATGAACATAACATCTATGATTGCTTCCAGTCAGGTTTTCGTAGAGCTCATTCTGCTGAAACAGCTCTTCTTAGGGTCTCTAATTACCTTCTGACTTACAGTGATGCAGGGAACTGTTCTGTTCTGGTCCTGCTGGACTTGACTGCAGCCTTTGACACTGTTGACCATCACCTGCTACTGGAGAGGCTGAGAAACTGGGTAGACCTATCAGGAACTGCTCTGGAGTGATTCTCCTCTCTCCTGCTCTTTCTGAGCATTCCTTTTCTGTGGCTGTCTCCAATTTCAGGTCTTCCACCACCTCCCTTACCCATGGTGTCCCACAAGGTTCTGTGCTGGGGCCTCTGCTCTTCCTCCTCTATCTGCTCCCTCTTCAGCACACCCTGAGCTCCTTCAAAGGAATCTCCTACCATCTTTATGTGGATGACATCCAACTGTACATCTCCTTTAAGCCCCATGAGATGTCTAAGCTGCAGCTGTTACACACCTGCTTAGACTGTATTCAAAACTTGGAGGGCTGGGAGCTTTCTACAGTTGAATGAAGATAAGACTGAGATACTCATCTGTGCCCCAGACAAGCTGGTTCCCAAAGTCAGAGACTCTCTTGGTCAGCTTGCTTCTCACACCAAACCTTCCGTCAGGAATCTTGGTGTGACCTTTGACCCAGCTCTCACCCTGGACTCTCATGTCAGTTCTTTTGTTCGCTCTTCCTTCTTCAATCTCAGTGAACATTGCAAAGCTGAGCCCCATTCTGTCCCGCTCTGAACTTGAGACAGTTATACACACCTTCATCTCCTCACGCTTAGACTACTGTAACTCTCTTTTCACGTGTCTGAGCAAAACCTCCCTGAACTGTCTACAGGTGGTTCAGAATGCCTGTGCTCAGCTTCTGACAAAGTCCTCTAAACACACCCACATCACCCCACTTCTCCTCCAGCTTCAATGGCTGCCAGTCAACGTCAGGGTTCATTTCAATATCCTGGTTCTGGTTTACAGGGCCTTACATGGAGAAGCACCATCTTACTTTGGTGATCTTTTTTTTGTTCCTATAACCCCAGCAGGCCCCTGAGGTCCAGTGATCAAAGCCTACTGGTTGTGCAGCGCACCAGGCTTCTGTCATGATCGCAGGAAGCTTTCTGACCCACATGAAAGAATCACCACAGGCAGGAGGTAGGAAATAAGAATATGGTTTTATTAAATGAAAAAATAATAAACAGAGGACGCAGCTCCAGACGGGTGCTGGAAAAATCCAACGGGAACTAAGGGCGAAACTTCGACGAAGCGGAAACCAAGCCGGGGTCTAAAAATAGAAAAACACACAGAGGTCAAACCAGGAACGAGGGAACCAGATATAAATAGAGGGAATGGAGATCTTACAGAGCCAGAACAGAGGATGGATGTGAGGAGAGGGTTGGTCAGGTCTGGTCAATGGAGAATTGGGTTGAGGCAGGAGGGCTGTGGCTGACGGGTATCCAGGGCAGGTGAACGGCGGAGAGCAGCTGGCCAGGGGAGATGAGTGACGATGTTGAGGTTCACACTCCAGGAAAGACAAGAACTCAGGCTGGGATCCAGTAGTAGATCTGGAGGCAGGACAGGCAATTAAAAAACAGGACAAGCAGGGCAAGATTGCAAAATTATTACAAGTTCAGTACGAGGCTGGAAGCTACCCAGGTGAGAGTATCAACCGGCGCTGGAGTGTGGACACGCCACTCCTTAAATCCCCTGGCCTTGCTGATGGGAAATCAGCAGCAGCTGAGGCTCTCCGACACGCCCACCTGCAAAAAGGCTCAGAGGGAAAAACAGCAGACTCATGACAGCTAAAGACCAAAAGTGACAGATCATTTGCTGCTGTGGCCCCCAGACTCTGGAGCTCTCTCCCAATGAGCCTGAGATCAGTGGACTCAGTGGACTCCTTTCAAAAACAGCTGAAGACTCACTTGCTCAAGGTGGTTTTTGTATGATCTTCTTCACCACTCTCTCTTTATTCTGCTCTCCCCACCTATTCCACCTTTCTCAGGATCCACTGATGTCCCTCTTTCTTATTCACTCTCTCTCTTTCTTAAATTTTTTTAAATCACAATTGTCTATTTTTTCTTCATTTGAAATATATTTTTAAACATTTTCGAAATTCTTTTTTATATTTTTACATTTTTTGTTTCTGTGAAGTGCCTTGTGATTTTTATCTTGAGAGGCGCTTTAGAAATATTTTCTTCTTCTTGTTCTTCTTCTTCTTGTTCTTGTTCTTCTTGTTCTTGTTCTTGTTCTTCTTCTTCTTCTTCTTCTTCTTCTTTTCAGTATATCAGTAAACCACCCGGCTGAAAATTATATTTAACCATCTGTTTTAAAATCAAACTAGTAGCAATACTCTGACAAATGTGGTTGGCATGCGTGAAAAATATCAAAACCAAAATATAAAGAAAAAAACAAAACTTTTACTCTGTATCCATGGAGATTTGAAGATATGTTTGCCAAGAACTCAGAGGGGAAACAACTTTCGTCAAATTTATTTGAAGAAAATGTTGTTTCCATAGTGAAGCACTATCCTAAACACCGATGTTAGGTGTTTGCTTTTATGGACTTAATAGAGCTACTTGCATGAAAGAATAATTTTTCTTTGCAGACTTTCTGTTTCTTTACATTTCAGTCTTATCGGTATGAAAACAACTCCTTTCTGGTGTAGGCAGCAGCTCTAACACTGCAGGAGCACCACATTGCCTCCCACACTCAGACACAAGCTTTCTCAGAGAAATCTGCTCCTGGATCAGCAGACAGGAGTTTAGCAGGTGGAGCCAACAGCTTAACCCACATGAAGAAACAAACAGAATCAAGTAAAAACAGAATTCATACAGAATTATTATTTTTTAATGCAAATGTGATGCATGATTGCACAAGTCAAGATGTCACTGATTAATGTTTCAGTATTTTCCTTTTTTAACATCACACACAAAGGTTTTTTTAAACCATTGTTGGTTCAGCTTTCCTTTAACATTATTAAACCTTTTGAGGCATTCGCCACAGCTCAACCAAGAGCTGAGTCTGCAAAGAATGCAGCAGGGATGAGTGGAGACACAAGAAGAGCACACGTTTTTTCAAAAAGGCAGAACGTCTAGGTGACACAAAGAAAATCATATATGTGGTTTTAATCTATGCATTTCGTTATTTGTGTTTATTCTTAATCCCTTTTATTATAAACTTCTCTCTTGTTCATTGGGGAAAATGCCATGGCTGCTTTAAAGATGAGAAGCTTTCATGTGAAGAAGCCAGAAATAAATAAAAAAAGAAAAAAATTATATTTTAATTTGCTTCACACCGCCTACTTTGCATCCTTCTCACTTGCACAAAGTAGGAGGTATCTAAACCTTTCAAATTCCCAGAGAAATAAATAAATAATAAATCATAATTAGGTCACAACTATCATATATATATATATATATATATATGGATGAACTACATTGTAGCCACAGCTGCCCTGGGGTGCACTGACAGAGGCTATCTATCTATCTATCTATCTATCTATCTATTTATCTATCTATCTATCTATCTATCTATCTATCTATCTATCTATATATATATATATATATATATATATATATATATATATATATATATATATAGATAGATAGATAGATAGATAGATAGATAGATAGATAGATAGCCTCTGTCAGTGCACCCCAGGGCAGCTGTGGCTACAATGTAGTTCATCCCCACCAGCGTGTGAATGTGTGTATGTGAATGGTTGAATGACTGATTGTGTTGTAAAGTGCCTTGAGGGGTTCCAAGACTCTAGAAGGCGCTATTTACCGTTTATATATAGGTCATAAATATCACCAGTTTCATGGATTGTGTACATAAAAGAACTTTCATTTTATGACTTTTTACTCTGCCCGCATCTATGTGGAATGAAACTCCAGTTTCCCCACTTTATTTTTATGATATCCACTTATGTACTTTCTACATCTGATGCAAGACTACTGATCGCATTGCTACTAGTTTTTATCGCTGAAAGTTTTATTCTAGTTTTTTAAATTATATTTTATTCTATTTTATTCTATTTTTAATCTTATTATTCATGTTATATGTAGCACATTAGTACCGAAGCAAGTTCCTAGTTTGTGAATTGTTTTGTTCACTGACAATGGCAATAAACCTATTCTGATTCTGATTCTGATAAGAGAACTTTGCTAAAATCTTCAGATGTTTTAGATAATCTCTGGCTGCTGCCCTTAATTGATAACTTTATTGCGTTAAGGTCTCAACAGAATATTTTATTTATTTATTGGTTTAGGATTAGTTTTTTAATTTTCAAAACATTAAACAGTTCATAACACAGATATAGGATAAATGAAAAAGACCCATGATCTCTGGTACGTAAGTATGAAAGTGAAAGTTGGTCCACACTGTCCTCTAGTGGTAATATTCTCCTTTAGTCAGAGCTAGAGAATGTCTTTCCTGTTTAAATGCCTTCACTTTAGAATTACACAAATTCCCCCAAAGCCAAATTAAAGATCCTGTTTTTACAAAAAATTCCTTAAAAAAGATGTGTAACCAGATTTTTGTTGTGTCTGTTGTTTAAGTCATCTGAGAAACAACTCAGTAAATTGTAAATGAAGCAACATAAACATAATTTATTTTGTAAATTAGACCAATAAATAAGTTGCCAAGTGTTCTTGATGGATTAGAGTTAGATTTGCTGCAACCAAGTGGTGAGGTTGGAGATTCAGATGAATTTGTAAGAAACCGCTACAGCAAACCAAAGAAAAAAACAAGGTAGAATGTTGATGAAAATGTTCTAGATCTGCACAAAATAAACATAAAGCAAAAAAAAAAAAAAAAAAAAAAAAAAAAAAATCAAAAAGCCTTTTCTATTGAGATGATTTAACAAACCTCTAGATTCATGGAACAATTTTCTTTTGTTGTGGCTTCAAGCTCAAAATTGCTTTTTTTAACCAATTTATTCCCAAATGAGCCCTTATGTCTGTTATTGTATCATTTCCATGAAACCATCACACGTGTCACAACAATATTACAATCACTGACACTGATTTAAAAAGGCTGCTGGAAACGTATCACATGTTGTTAAAGTAAACAGAGATAAGCACATGATATTCGAGGAGATAATGCTGCATGAGGCCTTGTGTGAACAAAGGAAAGAACAATATTGGATTCACACATTACTAATATATTAATAACCATTGTTGAGTACACAATGATCCCATGATAGTCCCATTGGATTGTCATGGGCTGTAACTGAGCTTTAGCATTATTTAAAATCACAAAAACAGTATTTAATGTTGACAGCCAGACAAGTCACACTTTAAGCTGCAGGATTGGAATCATCAGTGAGGGAAATTTTTTATTTAATTTTGTTTTGGTATTTTTGGCAGGATGAATAAACTGCTTATTTAGCATCAAACTGAGTTCCGTGGACTGGGCGTTAGCTCGATATGACTAAATATGAAACCATAAACGTCCACGTTCATAAAACTTTTTTTTTTTTGGATAAGAACATAAAAAAGGCTAACATGAAAAACAGTTTTTCTTTTTCCAAATGTGAAATATTCTGAGAAAAAGAGAAAAACCCAGGAGTCACACAGATGCAAACTCATTCTTACCGGATAGTTTCATACTTAATAATTTTATTTATGTTTTTTTAATCATGAAAATGATGCAATTTAGACTGTGACTAGATTGTTTTTGATAAAGACCACAATACAATGGTACAACAGCATGTTTCCCCATTATGCACATTCAAATAGTTAATTAGCTTATTGCAATGACAGTAAGCTACAACTATTTGATAACACATTTGTTGTGTATGCAATATATGAAATAAATCAAGTTTCTTTAAATGATTCTGACGCACATAACATTTCAATTATAATATTCATGACAACTGTTGCATTCAATAAATTAAGATTTAAAGATTACAGTTACCTTTGTAGACTTTGTTATGAATACAGCACACATTGTAGTAAAATATCTGCAGAAAAACAATCTGTGTGATGCATTAAAGTCTCAATAGCACCAACCTTATTAATATATATATATATATATATATATATATATATATATATATATATATATATATATATATATATATATATATATATATATATATATATATATATATATATATATACATTAATATTATATTAACGATGATTCAATATTTTCACAGTGTTCAGATTTTCATCTTGTCCTTTAGTTTACTTAACGTGTTGCAGTAAAATTTCATTATAAAGTCGGACAAAATTCAATGTGACTGGGCTTCACTATATATCAAGAATCATTAATATCATGAAGTTATAGTTTTGTAGAATAAATTTTCAGTTACTGCTAAAACCACAGGAAGCCTTGCAGGGTATTTAACTAGAATCGTGTCAAACATACACTCAGCCTGCATATCAAATTAGCCTGCTGGCCTCAAAACATAGAAGAGCTGGCAAACCTTTAACTAACAGTCTCCATACAATTATAACTGAAAAATATGTTGACTAGTTTTGCAAACTTACCTGAGAAAATATGATCAAAACATACTCTACGTCACCAATAGACTTCATATTATGCTTTCTCCAAATGTTTAAAAACGGTGATATAACATTCCCTGCTGCACTCTGAGTTGAATAATCTCTGTTTTGATAAATTAAAGATCTAACTGACACTGTAAATTGTTAGCTAATCTTGTACTTTGAGCTGTTCGTCAGTGAAAGAGGATCTTCATTTGGGGTCATCGGGGCTGTTCTTCTCAAATAGCGGAAGGCTCTTCTCATTTTCCATTTGAACTGTTTCTAAACTTTTCTTAGACTGATGGGAGGCCCTGATTGCATTAATGAAAGCTAGTCGGCTTTGCACAGACACGTGAGTGAGCTGCAGGTTTCTTCGTGATGGACCTCGAAGCAGCTCTCCATAGGCCTGACGGAAATCCCTGTTGAATGCTGGGTAAAGGATGGGATTCAGAGTTGAGTTGAAGTAGCCGAGCCACAGGACCACTGAATGAAGTGTGTTTGGAGGGTTTGTCTTTTCCTTTATGCCCATGCAAGTGAAGAAGGTGAAGTAAGGGAACCAACAGATGATAAACGCACCCAGTACGGCTGCCAGGGTCACCGTGGCTTTGTGCTCACGAGCTAAGGTTGCTGTTGCGGAACGTGCAAATGAGGGGGTGGTAGCACGGATACGCCGCACCTAAAAGGAAGATGATGACAAAGATTTAGAGAAATAGATTAATACAATGACACCATTGGATTATTTGTAAGAAAATTGAAATTTTTGACGTTATGTTTCTTAAAAATATGAGAAGACATTCCATTTAGTTGCATTATGGGTAATGTGTTAAAATTGCTGGGCCCTGAAAACTTTCTCTAGCTATGCATATGTGTGTGTGTGTGTGTGTGTGTGTGTGTGTGTGTGTGTGTGTGTGTGTGTGTGTGTGTGTGTGTGTGTGTGTGTGTGTGTGTGTGTGTTATTTGACTGTTTGAATACCATAAATGTGTGTAAGGGAGTTGACAGCACTTTCAGCCCCATGCCCTCAGAGTATTGTTCCAAAAACACAACATGGCAACAATGTTTAACTCATGGTGTTGGACAAAAGTGTAGAAGAAATACAGTCTCACCAGAATATGACTTTTTATATGACAAATCTGGCACTTCTTTGACTTTGCTCCAGACTGGCCAGGGTGACCTCCAGACCACCACTTGGGGTTTGTGGAGGATATTCCCCAATTCAAACTGTTGAAATCCCCATTAAAATCTGTGGAATTGGTCCTATTGCCCACGCGCTGCTCGCTTAAGCTTCACAGGCGATTGCCCTCATAGCAAGGAAAAGTGAAGGTACTGTGCTCCTAGAAGTTTTGGAAGGAGAGGCAGAAGACCATTGGCAGGTTAGCAGGAGAGGCCTCTGGAGCACCAGAGAATTTGGCGAGAACTCTCCAGGAAATCACCCCTGGTTGTCATGAAATGTCTAAGTTCTGGAGCTTGCACTGCTAGCTTAAGCTTTATAGGCAATCAGCCTCATGGCAAGGAAATTACCAATGTCTGTGCCCCTTGAGGTTTAAGTAGGAGCCACAGAAGATCATTAGTGGGTTAATAGGAGAGGCCTCTAGGTCACTGTAGTGTTTGGCGGGAGCTCCACAGGAAGCTTCCCAAGGTACAGTGAGCTTTATTTTGGGCAGTTTTTGAGGTCGTAACCCCTGGTTCTCATGAAATGTCAAAGTCCTGGAGCTCTTGCTGCTCGCTTAAGCTTCACAGTCAATCAGCCTCATGACAAGGACATTACGAATATCTGTGCCCCTGTACATCATTTTAAGGGGCAATATTAAGTAGTTCAGCCCAGCCTTGGGGCTCAATTTTGGGCATAAACAACAGTATAGGAAGAAGACAGGATGTGACATATATGGAAGGAGGTGTGATTTGTTTCATTTGTGCATTATTCAATTGGAGTGAATAAAGAATGTGGTCAGAACTAACTCATGTTGTCCCTTCATTCGTCCACACTGGTGTATTTTAAGTCAAACAAATTAAAATACATAATATCACAGAATAAAAATTCAGTGTCATAAATGTAATGTCTAATAAATTCATTTTCTGGTGAGACTGTATTTCTTTCATACAAAAGTCCTGTCCTGGAGAACTAAAATCCTGCAACAAAATCCTGTTGTTTTGTTGCTTCAACTTGATAAAAATTAATGAGTAATTACCAGGCCTCTTCAGAAATTAACATGATAATGAGGTGATTAAATCATTTTATTCAGGTGTGTCGAAACATATTGTCCAGGATGTCAACCTTCTGTACTTTCAAAATGGTCAAGGCTAAACAAATTAAAGCAAACCTAATTGGAAAAAAACAAACAAACTCAGAAATACTCTCTTTAAAAAAATATTTGCTTTCAAGGTAGGATTAACTTGGGGTTGGGTTAAGGGGTGGGTATTGCAGTTTTAATAATGGCATTTAAGATATATTGGGTCACCATAATAATAAGTATGATTTGCTAACTGTGGGAAACAAATTTACTTTAATGGCCTCTTTCGACAACTTTCCTTGGCTTACGAATAAAAGGTCAAACTGTGCGACATAGAAAGAATTATGACTCGCGTCATTACATTTTTTTATCTATTTATATTACTGAAGGGAGTTGTTAAAACACTTCTAGACATGATTGTCTTGTTTTAATTAAATGTATATGATGTTAGTGCAAAACACTAACCTGTTCTCGAGCCACTCTGAAAATACAAAGATACATTCCACACATAAGCAACAGAGGTAGGTAAAAAGAGCCAAAGGCATAAATTAGAACATAGTTGTTGTTCCATTCAAACTGGCAGTAGCGTCCCTCCTTGTCCTCATCCCCAGTGACCCAGTCCAGGTTCTGTACCCTGTAATCCGCTGTGTTCCAGCCCAGGTGGACGGGCAAAAAGGCTACAGCCAATGACAAGCTCCAGATGGAGATGATGGCCAGTGCCACCCTTTGAGGAGTAACCTTTTGACAGTGGCTGAGGGGTGATGAAATGGCCAGATATCTGTTCACACTGATTGCCAGGAGGGTCAGGATGGAGCATGTACACAGCATGATATCCAGCGAGATGTAAATGTCACACAAGGTCCCTCCAAAAGGCCATTTCCCATCACGCAGCTCAACAGTTGCAGAAAGCGGCAGCACTAGCAGGCCAAGCAGGAGATCTGCCACCGCCAGCGACACCACAAAGCAGTTGGCAATCCGCCACAGTCGTCGGCTGAGCCCAACAGCCAAGCACACCAGGACGTTTCCACCAATGGTCAGGATTATTACAGACACGAGGAACAACCAACGAAGAACTGTTAACATCATGGCTGCCTCCAGCTTTGGCTTACTCCTGCAGATTTTTAATTATTATTTATTATGACAAAGTATTGTTTCAAATAGATCATCCACTTTTCCAAATAGTCTCGGGCACTTCACTTATCCATCAGATGATCATCCTCATGGCATTTGGTTGGAAAGGGTATGAGGTCCACTGATGAATGTCTTAATGGAATCCTCTTCTTGGCCATTTCTATAACAGTGATAACTCCACAAGCCCAAAGACAACAACTCTTCTGCAAAAAAAAAAAGCATTAGAATTAATAAAATAAACAACACAATCAATAAAAAACAATCACATGCATGTCAGTTTATCATTAAATGAAGATACATTAGAATCTGTCAATTGCAATTATTGAATGAAACATTATTGAATGTAAGATTGGATAAAAATATCAATTCAGGGTTCAGTCAGCTGATTACAAGCCGAATACAAACCTTTTCCCATAAATTTGTCCCATCAGGTAGATTTTTTCCCCCTTTACTTTTCCCCCTTTATGAACTGACCTCCCGATCCAGAATGTAATTTTGTAAAACTCTGCTGAGCCAGGATGTTCGATGAAGGGCATCCTCTCATAAAATCTACAAGAGCAAAAGCCCTAAATAAGAAATTAAAGGGCAGCTAAGGGATTAAAGCCTTCTATTTTGGATTTCAGACACATTTGTGACAACATCATACACAGAACCCACAAAGACTATATATTCAGCTTCATGTGATAACAAAAACTGTAAATGAGGTAACTATAAAAGTAAAATTCAGGGCTGTATTGATCTTTATTGTGGGTGATCATACAAAAGCATGGACATATTGGCATTAGTATTAACTCATGAGTCTTCCCTTTTTGTCAGGAACAGCTTTGAAATTGACAAAATAAAAACTTGATCAGGAGTGAATCGAATGATTTATAACATTTAGTGGCTGTTTGTGATATAGCTTAGAGACATTAATTCCTACATTGATGACGATGCGTTTCTGGTGAACCAGATGAGAAACTAAACTCACTTTGGAGCTTTACAACAAAAACATCACAACTGACATTTTATGAAGTTGGAAGAAACCAAACCAAACAAACAAACAAAAAAGAACATACTGTATATACACTCACAGTTATTATTATTATTATTTGCTTAGTGTAATAAAGCCATTTATACAAACTTTTTATACGTAACGTTTTTCCCATCCTCCACGAAATTTTTGCATTGACCCACGAAATCGGAATCCTGCATTCCCAGAGAAAACGAGATGGTTCTAAACACCATACGCCATTTTCTAGATCTAAACTACTTTTTTTGACTTCAAATTATGTTTTTCTTTTTGGGACTCTGGTAGTTGAAGTGGTATCAGCCAGCTTATCCTCCTTCTTTGATATTATTGAGCCACGGACATCTCACACCTGTTGTGTTCTTTTGCTGCACATACTAATGAATGGAGGACCCAGTGAAGTGCAGAAATATGATGGTTTGGCAAGACCGACGACTGGATGGTCCAATAGTTGCTTTCAGTCCAAGCCATATTGCTGGTGGAGGTTTTTAGACAAATGCGAGAGAACCACTTTATTTATTGATTTATTTTTTAATCAATATATTTCTAGCTGCAATATTTTAGGTTGTTAAGACACATGAAAACATTTTAAGTTAACTCATTTTCCAAATTTGCTATTGAAGCTTTAACTTTAGCTGTTAAAATAAATAGAATTCAGAGTAGAAGTGCATGTGAAAAACAGGATAATTGATGATGATGATGATGTTGATGATGATGATGGTGATGATGTTTTATATTCACTTACTTGCTACTGTTGGGGTCGTAAGACAAAATCTTAAAAACTGTTGTAAAACATTTGGTCCAATGGGTCATATAAATCTAAAACTAGTTTGACAAAAGACAAACAAATCAAAGTATCCCACCATCCATTTCTCAAAATAAACCCCAAACTGAGCATTAACCCGAGACCCTGCATCCCTTAAAGAGGATGTGGCTTCTTGCACTGCAATATTTCATTTAGATCCACTTTGATCTTATTTTATTATTTATGAAGACTCAAATGTTCTTTTTTTAGTCCATTATTAAAATAATATTTTCAGTGTTTTTAATTAGTATCCTTAAATTATGTATAAAACATTTTTTACAGTACTACAAATCCAAAACAACTGTGAAAAACAAAAAGTTCCCACCCCCCCAAAAAAATTATAAATAAAATAAAGAAATACTTGTAAAAATCCAATAAAACAACATGACACACACGTGTTTGTTTTCTTTTGAATTTTCTTTGAAAGCTCGAGCTGTCCTTATCGGATCATGAGGCTGAGATAACACTGATGAATGAAGCCCAAACTGTATTTGCTTTATTTAATAATAAACAAGCTAAACCAATTTCACAGTAACAGCTAATTTAATTTGATGATGTGAAAATGGATTGTCCTAGCATCACTCAGACTTTAATCTTTGAATGTGGAAACAGATTCTAGGCATCTCCAAAAAGGTACATTGAGGATTTACAAACAAAAAACAAGACTGACAGAAGACAGTGTGCTTTGGTGGCTTGACTCCCACACCTTTTAATACAAGAAACCAAAAGTGTTCCCCAGGGTTTAGCTCTGGGACGTATTTTATTTTTCCATTACATCAACAGTCTTTATAGCAATGCATGACATTGTTATTTATTCACAGTTGCTAATTCAGGCTTTTGACTTGCAACTCTCTTATCCTAATGCAAATAGAGAGGGTCCATACAACCGGCCTGGACTGCACCACTAATGGTACTATCGTGGCCCCCTTCTGTTGTAAGTTCATAGCAAAATGTTTCAGAACAGTTAGGACGGAGCAACAACACAGTCCACCAATTGGGGGACAGAAATACGTCACTACCTGTGACTCGTTTTAGTGTTTTATTGTGTCATTGTTTTAATGTGCTCTTAGTATTCATCATGTTTTCTCTGCTTTTAATTGAGATTTTTATCCTTTGTTTTAGCTCCTTGTAATGTTGTGTTTTGTTTTAGCCTGTGCAGCACTTTGGGCAGCTCGCATGCTGCATTTTAAATGTGCTATATAAATAAACTATGCTATGCTATGCTATGCTACCTACAACAAGCAAAAAAAAAACAACAACAAAAAAAAACCCCGGAGTTCCATTGCTGTGACTCGTTTTAGTGTTTTATTGTGTCATTGTTTTAATGTGCTCTTAGTATTCATCATGTTTTCTCTGCTTTTAATTGAGATTTTTATCCTTTGTTTTAGCTCCTTGTAATGTTGTGTTTTGTTTTAGCCTGTGCAGCACTTTGGGCAGCTCGCATGCTGCATTTTAAATGTGCTATATAAATAAACTATGCTATGCTATGCTATGCTACCTACAACAAGCAAAAAAAAAAACAACAAAAAAAAAAACCCCGGAGTTCCATTGTTTGTATTTATGATAGTTACACACGATGATGAGAAAATATCAGCAAGCAGCAGCAAGGTTTGGTCAGCTTCAGGGCTCCAAACACTCCTCGACATTGTTGGCAATAGCCACATTCAGGACGAGCTAAGCAGATCGGTAAGGAATGAAAGTTTTTAACAAAGTTTCTCCGTGGATTTCAGCCGAAGGATTCAAGCGGACATCGGAACAGTTTTAAGCCAAGCTGAAGAAATTAAAAGCCCAATATAGAAAAGTTAAGGACAGCAACAGCCACAGTGCAACTGGGAGAAATAGACAGAGATGGTTTGACGTGCTGGATGCACTTTAAAAATTCTGAATGGTTGCTTAATTTATTCATGAAATTACACAGTACAGTTAACCCCACCTGCCAAGTGAGAGGCCAAACCACTATTGAAATGGTCTCCTGAAGTAGCAGGCCAATACCGCTCCATGCTGGCCCATGATGACCCGCCCCGCACCGTCCCAAACCCTGCGGTGGAACCAAGCTATTAGACAGCATCAGCCATCTTTTATGGTGTGGTTTCTTGGGGGAGAAGCTTACCTATGGCTGAGAGGAAGAGATTTGAAAAGCTCATTAACCCTCTGGAGGCAGGTGTTGCAGATTTACAACAGTTAAAACCTACCTACCTGGTTACTCCACATTTGTATTTCATGAGCATTTTTTAAAACTCAGAAGTACCCCTGAAGGACTTAGTTGTTCGTCCTTTTATCAAAACTTATTTTGAGCCTGAGAGGGTTAATACAGCCAGCTCTTTCTTGGGTTGATCCAGTGCAGGAGGTGGGAGACAGAAGGACTCTAGCGCTATGATATAAATGTGTTGTTGGAAGATGTGGTACAATATGATGCAGCATGGTACAATACAACATAAAATATGTCCATCATACAACACAGTACATAACAATATTGTCTCGTGATTCAATGCAATACACTAATGTACAAAATAATGCAATGTGATAAATTATAGAGTGCTAAATCACCTAACAGACTAAATTACTGAAACTTTTACTTTGTACAACCTTTATTATAACATGTTAAGGCTTTCTGAACCGTAAGCTGAATCTAACTTACCTGTTCAAAATGAACAGCAGCATAAACAAAATTCAGTAGGAGGTATATTACTAAGATAACACATCACCAGCTCACGTTTTGTGACGCAGGCTTAGTGGGATGTGCTCATTCATGTTATGTTTGCACAGTTTATCAAATTTTCAGTAGCCAGAAAAGCAGGAGAAATCAAAAGAAGTGGTAGATTACCCATAATAAATATTTTGTTCAGTGGCAGTGGTTCCTGTTTTGCGTTGCATGTTTCCCAGTGGAATCTAATCCACGTTGTGAGGACAAGTTAGACAATAAAATCAAGTAATGGTAGTTAAAGTGATAAGTTCAATAGTTATGACGTTTATATTACGGTGGAGGAAATTATGGACAAACAGTAAAATCAGTAAATTCATTTATCATTTACTCAAAATAAACACCCCCCTGGGACCTTTAACACAGTTCATGTTGAATGAATTAAAATCAGTAGAAATATATAAATCCAACAAAGTTTTATATGCTTTATAGAGGCTCAAAGATCAGTTTCCAACTTTAAATAAATGCCATTCTTCCACCCATTTAATAATCTGTTTGGATTTGACTCACCAGATAAAAACTAGAACATCATTTGATGTCAACTTTGGACATTTTCAGAACTTGAAAAAGTAGTGAACTTTCCCCTTTTATGCAACAAGTTTATGAAAGTAAAGAAGCTTTCTTCTCCTTTAAGTAGATTTCCCTGAGGGAGGATAAACACTATTTGTTTACTTTATAATGGTGTTTGTTCAGAACTTGGAAAGTTGAAATAGCTGCTACAGTGTCATTATAAGCAGGATTTAATGGTCATAAACATTCAAAAGGGATGAAAAAACTGTAAATAAAGAGGCTTGTCAACCCTTTGGTTGTGTCCTGCTTCTAATGAGCTTTATCGTTTCAGTGACAGGTGAAACACAACACTTTGTTATGGAATCACGACCAACAAGAGAGCACTTTACAGCTCACCTTATGGTTTATTTCTATTTTATCCAACTATAAAAATAAATCTTCTTTGTTGGGTCCCTCAGAGTTGAATCTGTGGAGGAATTAAGAGCTTTAACTTGTTTACGATGGGTTAATGTGAAAAGCCGCAAATCTGATTCATGCAGTCACATAGTGAAAACTTTATGTGCTGAGCTACTGCTAAATACATGGCATGGCTAACAAGTGAGTATTTTTTCACTGCTATAGTTCAGTCTGCAGGATCCCTGAGGACAGCACTCACCCATGTCATGATCTGTTTACTCTACTGCTCTCAGGCACTAAAGAGTCCTCAAATGTCACATCTCCAAGCTGAGGAACAGCTGTACACTCACTGAACAGGAACGGTACACACTCCCATTCCACAGTATCACACATATATGCCTACATACACACATATATGCGTGTCACACACATGGCTTTTAGGGCAATGGCCATGATTATGTGCAATGTCTACCCACAATTCATATGTGCAGTTTTGTATGTAATTTTATTGATTTTCTTAATTTGATCTATTTTATACATATTTTGAATGTTTTTTCCATTGTACCTTTTTACTGTATTTTCATGTTCATGTTGTTGCTGGTTAGAATGTTTGCTGCATGTAAGAGTCTGTCATTTAAAGGTGTGGCTCACTCATTTAATCAATACATTTGCAGAGGTCTATAGAAGTCATACTCTGGGGAAAAGAAGCTCCGCTGCACCATGTCCAGGAACTAGAAGTCAGCCAGATTAGGATTTGAAGTCTTATTTCCTGATTTTTGGATATTTTACCTCTGATTGGATGACAGCAACACAACTCTATTACTGACACCATTTTCTCTGCAATGTTGATGTTTTATCTTCACAAATAACACAAGCCTGAAGGCATTCTGCTGTGTAGTGGAGATGCTAATGCTAATGCTACTAGCCGAGATGTTCTCTGCTGTTTCCTGGATGCTAAAGCAACAACAGCCTTCCCCGTCGTGAGTCAAGATGGGTGAGTCCATGAATGTTCAGTGACAGTGTGACGTAGATCTGTGAGGATTTTCAAATCCAAAACCCAATTATGGTCCTAGAGGGCCGGTATCGAGGAGGTTTTGTGCTTTCTCTTCTCCAACATGATTCAGTGGTTGCATCACCTGTGCAGCAGCTCATCAGGCTCTGCAGACGCCTGCTAATCATCTGCTGATTGAAATCAGGTGTGTTGAAGTAGAGTAAAAAGTAAAACCTGCTGGATTCTCCAGGATCAGGATTGGGCACCTCTGTTTTCTATCAGAAGCTATTGCAGGAGATAGGTGTAGGAGACAATTTTGACGTTCAGCCTGCATGAAAATCTCAGAGTGACCAATTATAATTTGAACTAATTGTTGAAAAATGGGTTTCCAGTGAACCACGACAATCTTGATGAATATTGCTGCACATAAATGGCCTGTATTTGATAGTGCTTTCTAGAGTCCTAGATTCCCTCCAAAGTGCTTTAGAACACAATCAGCCATCCACACACATTCAAACCCTGGTGATGATGAACTACAATGTAGCTACAGCTGTCCTGCTGCGCACTGAGGCAAGGCTGCTGAGTACTGATGCCACTGGTCCCTCTGACCACCACCAATGCAACGACCATAGAAGCATTCTATTCTATTCTATTCTATTCTATTCTATTCTATTCTATTCTATTCTATTCTATTCTATTCTATTCTATAAGGCAAGGCAGCTTTATTTATAGAACACATTTCAAACACAGAGGCAATTCAGTGTGCTTTACAATGATCAGGACATGATATGAAAACAACATAAAAACATAAATTAAAATACAAACAAATGGAATTACAGTTTAGAGCTAAAGGAGAAGACAAAGTTACAGTGCAGATTACTGTGGAGATGACGCAGCATAAGAAACAATTCATTTAGAGGCTGATGAGTAAATTAGGGTTTTTAGTTTTGTTTTAAACAACACTAGGGTTGGGGCAGAGCTGAGGTAATGAGGAAGCTGATTCCATATGTGAGCAGCATAGTAACTAAATGCATCTCCACCATGTTTTGTTCTGACCCGTGGCTCTACCAGCTGATTGTTTCCAAGGCATCTCAGAGCCCTATTGGGTGTATATACAGGAATAAGATCAGACATGTAGTTTGGTCCCATACCATTGAGTGATTTATAAAGTAGTAGGAGCACTTTGAAATCTATTCTGTAGTTTACTGGTAACCAGTGTAGGGATGTAAGAACAGGAGTGATGTGCTCTGTTCTCTTCGTTCTTGTTAAGACTCTAGCAGCAACATTCTGAACAAGCTGCTGTTGCTTCACAGCCTTTTTAGAAAGACCAGTTGGGAGACCATTGCAGTAGTCCAGCCGATTAGAAATAGAAGCATGAATGGTTTTCTCCAAGTCTGGTCTGGACATGAGACCTCTGACTCTTGATATTTGATGAAGGCGATACAATGCTGATTTAGTTATAGCCTTAATATGTCCAGAGAAGTTCAGGTCGGAGTCAATGACAACACCAAGATTTCTAACCAGGGTCTTTGTTGTTAGTCCAGCTGAGCAATGACATCCATTCTATCCTTCTTGTTGCCAAAGACAATAATTTCAGTCTTGCCTTTGTTTAGTTGCAGGATGTTTGACTGCATCCAGTCGTTTACTTGCTCTACACACTGACAGAGTGAGTTCAGTGGCCGACAGTCACTAGGTGATAGGGCTAGGTAGATCTGGGTGTCATCAGCATAGCTATGATAGGCGATGTTGTTATTAAGACCTGACCCAGGGGGAGTATATAGAGATTAAAGAGTAGTGGTCAAAGTTCTTCCAAGAGGCAGAGGCAGAAAACATCCAGGACATTATAATGCATCAGTGATTAGGTTTAAGAGGCCACCTTGTGGACACTTTCTGACCCATAAATAACAGGAGATGTGCAGGCAATAGGCCCCATGATATAGTTCAAACTAGTATTAATTATTGCATACATTATTCAAACTGTCTGAAATTTTAAATACCAAGTTAATTATATGCAAATTTTTAGGTATACGAACCCCAAATGCTTTAAAATGTTGAACCAATGCATGATTTTTTTCATGACAACGATGTTGAGCGTTTATGTTCTCATTCAAGTCTGAATCAGGACAAGAAAATGGCAAAGAATTTATAATCAGACAAAAACAAAAGCATTTGATGATTGATGTCAAGAGCAGAACTTTCATTCAAACTAAGCTCCATTGAAGTAATGTGAGAATGAAAAAAGAAAAGTGAATGTTAACAAGTATAAAGTGTCTTAATACGATATAGTTTATATAGATGCATTAAACAGCTTCTCTGTGTGATTGTTGCTTATTCAAGGCTAAATCAGCTCTCTATGTGCACCTGTTGTTGTTGTTTACCCCCCCCCCCCCACACACACACACACACACAAAGATGTGAGAGATGAATGAATATCTAAGCAACACACCCCTCTGTTGAAGCCACACATATCCGTGCACCTTTAAAATACTAATATTTAACCATCGGTTCATTCTAAAAGAAATGTAAGCTTTGAAAGTCATAATTGCAATCCCTAGAATAAATGCAATACGTTTATTGTTTAGACCTTGTTTTCTATCTGGATCCTCCACCATGACGGTGTTAAGAAAAACAAAAAAATCTCACCTTTTGTAATTTGTCCAGATTCTATTTTAGTTTCTGCTCTTCTTCAAAACCTTTGAATGTTCTCTGGTTCCTTGATCCACTGTAAATGTTTTTCTCACCCCCTCTGCTCCTTGTCTCCACCCCTTCTTCTCTCCTCCTGCTTCTCCTTTAATAAACAAGAGCATGTCCACTCAAATGCCTCCTTTCCGTGTGTGCTTGCTTTCTGCATGCATTTCTACATACGGGGTTAGGGTTAGGTCTTATTCTAACAATATTTTTAAACAGCAAAAAACCAAATCCAAACAAGACAAATTATGATAGGATAGAACAATCCATCAATACACAATTAGAAAATTAAAATATCAATTTAAAAAGTAAATAATGATGTAATTAAGTGTAAATGCAAACTGATTCAAATTTCTCAAAACAAATAAAGCAAACAAAATTGGATCAAATTAACCGCAGACAAATGCAAAACGACCACAAAGGAACAACAATTGAGTGATCTGATGCTAAATTTCAAATTATAATCAGAAATGACGACTACCGCAGTTAAATAGTGACCCTTTGCCTAAAACAGGAAATTTCTAACATGTCCCTGCTCACCTAAATGACATTTTTGTCTCAAAAACAAAAAAAGTTGGCAATTAAATCAAACTTTCAGAAACTGGCAGCACAGAGATTAAACAATAGCATTGGTTCATTTCAAACTGCCACCAACAGGCCTGCTGCAGAACATATTTGTTTTTGAATAAAAATGTAGTAGGGTATGTTGGACACACTCATTCCTGTTTTGTTTGTCAAACGTGTATTGATCATTGCTTTTGAATGTCCAGGATTGCTTTGCACTCCTGACACATGCACAACAGAAAACATGTTGTGCGCACATCCAGCCCAACAGTAAATCACTTTGAGAGCAAGCCATAAACACTATAGATTTTATGGTGAGGAAAGCATGAGAATCACAAACCGTGTGTTTGTTTCACTAGAAATGGGAGCTTGTAGACTTCATAAAAACTATCAGGTCAATGAGGATTATAGAAACAAACATTGGTCATTATTTGAATAAGCTTTTCATTAACTTTCAGAGGATACTATCAGCTTTTGGTTGTAAATCAATATAGTAAATTGGTGTCGTAAGAGGGAAAAATAAAAGCATTAATGTAGTAATGTAATCCATATCTTTGTTTTGGTTCTAATAGCTGAAAAAAACAACAACTTTTTTTTAAAAATAAACTGAGCTACTCTTTTATGTCCCCTGCTGGACGATAGTTGGTACTGACATGGTAAACACTCAGATTGCATAAAGAACCCTTAGAATATACAAATGAACTGTTAAAGTGATGTTAAATATTTTTAATTAATACTTTCAATTATTATTTTTCAGTGTGAATAATTAAATTGTCCTCATGTGATTTAGTAAACAATTATCTTTAGATATATATTCACATCAACATTTTATTTGCAAGGTGTCTGATTGGTGAAGAAAGTAATTAAATCCAGTAAAACAAGACATTTCTATTCTGAGAAAACAGGTGATGAAGAATTTCAGAAGACTACAACACTGGTGCATCATTAATGTAATGAACTACATTCTTGTTCTTAGAATGATCCATCCCCAGGCAGCTGATCTTCAGCAACATCAAGGACTGGAGGCCTGGTTTCCATAGCAACAGAGTGATGCTTAGTTTTCCAAGCTTGCTGTATAATATTGAGACAGAGGAAAGTAACTTGAGGGTTGAAACAGAACCAAACAGAAATGCTCCCTAGTGGCTAGCTGAGGTATAATCATTTTAAATTCAGCTTATTCCATACAAACACACATTTTCTCCTATTGGATGATATAAAACCATCATGATCACAAGCTCTCAGCTCCATATGTGTGCAAACGCTGGCTGCAAAAATAAAATTCAGCAGCTTCTGTAAATGAAATACTTTCGCTTCAGATTCAAAGACATTCGTCAGTAGAGACGCTTCACCTGTCTTGTTAATTGTTGATTATTTCAAGCAAATCATCTGCATGTTTTTTGTACTTTGTGGCACTGAAACACAAAACAAAACACACATCAGAACACACACTTTTTCACAAACACTAATTGTTCTGTGTATTTGAAGGAAATCCAAAGATGTTCCATAAGAAGCATTAAAGTAATTTTTTTAATTTATTAGATTATGAAGAAATTAATAATGAGACTCAACACTCTGCTGTCATTCACCTTCAATCTCCCTGGTGTGTTAATGAGATGTCGGTGAGCCTGAAGCGATGACTCAGACTAACAAGATTTTTCTCACTGTTGAAAAGCCCGAGCTGCTTTGTGATGATGCACATAAGCTTTCCTCTATCAACGCTGACTTCTAGGGTCATAAAACGTCATCTGAAAGTACAAGCTGGTATCCTTTTTAATCAGCCTTATCCACCCATGTCAGAAGTCCATTAATTAGGGACTGGAGCTAATATTTACTTAAGGCTTTGACTGATAATAGACAGGGAACATGATTTCCAAAAACAAATGCCAACTTATTAATCTTTAGCAGACATATTAATAATAATGTGTGATGGTTTTCCAAAACTACTGCACATATTAGCTTTGATCAATAGTTTTTTTAATCATTAGTTTTAACTCGTCTTGTTCTGATAGTTTAGGCTGAAAAAATGTGGATCTGACCAAATTGTAACATTGGGAAGTTTTAAGTCTTCACTTTTAATAAGCTGTTTCCAATCAACATTTATACAGACATGTTCTTATTTTGTACCTTTTAGATTGATTTGTGTTGTTGCTTTTAATTATAAATACAATGTTTGGTCTTTTGTTAATTTCCTTTAACCCTCTCAGGCTCAAAATAAGTTTTGATAAAAGGATGAACAACTACTGTAAAGTCCTTCAGGGGTACTTCTGAGTTAAAGAAAATGTTCATGAAATATGTATGTGGAGTAACCAGGTAGGTAGGTTTTAATGTTGCATATCTGCAATGCCTGCCTCCAGAGGGTTAAAAAAGTTGAGATATTCCTTTTGAACTTTTGTTTGTGGTTCACAGACACTCTCCATCCAATCTGACTGAGCTTGAGCTATTTAGCAAAGATAAAGGTGCATTTTTTTATTTTCTAGATGCACTTTTTAGTGATTATTTCTGATTATAATCTGTCACTCTGAAATTTTCTAACAGACTGAACATGAAAATAGTCTCCTACACCTATCTCCTGCATTAGCTTCTGATTGAAAATTGATGGTGAAACTCTAGGATTTGAAAATACTGAAAGATCTACGTCACACTGTCACTTAACATTTATAGATTCACCCACCTTAACCTGTGATGAGGAAGGCTGAAGAAGCCGGCAGCCGTCGGCGAAACTGTAACTACAAACAGGTAAACAAAACTGTTTCTGTGTTTAAAAAAGAACGAAAGCATGGAGGAAGGCTGTTGTTGGTTTAGCCTCCAGGAAACAGCAGAGAACATATTGGCCTAGTAGAAGCTAACTGTTAGAATTAGAAACTCTACCACATGGCAAAGCCACCAGGCTTGTGTTTTCGGGGAGATAAAACATCAATGCTGCTGTAGCGTTATTAAGATCCTATTGTCTGCCCTTAACAGCTGCCCCTTCACACAGTAACAGCGTGCATGAATCGCAAAGGTCGGGTGCTTGTTTCTGAATGTTTACATTCCAGGAAAGGAGACAGAAGAAAGAAGAAGAACGCTTTTCATTAATTAATCCAAGAACTTTGTTTGTGATAAAGCTAATCAAAACATATGTTGATCAATAATAATCAGGTGAATGATCTGTGAAATCAAGATGTCATGATTTATGTGTTTAATGAATAAACAGGACTGTGCACCAGACATACTGATCCACAGAACGTAAGAACGCATGACACATTGTTCTCATCCAATCAGAGCTTCCGTATGTTGCAGGGCAGAATCTGGGTTGTTTACGTAAATTGTCCACTCTGATTTGCTAAGATTCATAAACAACTAAGTTAATAAAAACAGAGCAACACCATTTTAACTTCAGTTCCATCCCAGCTCCAAGGAAGTTCCATCTGAGTTCCAAAGGAGTTACATCATAGACTCAACGTAGTTTCAACCAGCTCTCAAATCATCATCGCTAAAGGAGATTACAGTCTGGCCAGCTGTGTTTTTCTACTTTTAAGCTGAGAACTGTCAAGCTGGGAATTTCTGTCGTTTGAACAACAAGACGACGGTTCCTTCACAATAAAAGCTGAACGTGCTGAGACCTGCCGCTACTGCCGGAGCTATCCGTGGACGGGTTTGTCGTGCTGCAACACTGTTTCATCAGTCCAGTACCAAGGGGGTTCGAGGATATGACACTCCTGATCTGACCGCGGGAGACTCCATAGGTACGTAATCACGGCACAAGATGGCGTTTCATGTCATGAGCTTCTGAAGCCTCGTGCACCCTAGTCATAACATCAGACTACCAGATCCGCCTGCCTCAGCCTAGAGATTCTGAACCCACACACACACACACAGCAACACTTCAACATTCAAATCCATATGCATCCATCATAGAGTTAGTCCTGGGACATTGTTTGAATTTATAATTATAGAAATTAAAGATCCTTAAACAATCCCAACTCTCTCTTTTCTTGTCTCTAAGTCAATACAAGGTGTTTAAATAAAACTCCCTGAAGGTAAAAACAACCTCTTCTGATTATAATATCTGGACCTAATAACAGTGTAAGAATATACAAACTATATTCCACTACACTGCAAAGTAAACCGAGTCAGTGGTAGAGTCACAATGCGGTTAGCCAATCAGAGGTGAGATGTCCAAATATCAAGAAATAAGACTCCAAATCCTGCCGTCCGAAGTTCTCCTCTGATCTGGACATATTCTAGATCCTGAAACATGTGTAACAGGGCTTTTTGTACCCAGAGTATGACTTACAAGGCATTCATTCCTACTAGAGACCAGTGAAAATGTATTAATCAAATTATTGAACCACACCTTTAACACATTTGTTACCACACACACACACACACACACACACACACAGAGGAGGATAACACAAACACAGATTGAATGAAACTATAGCGTTGGGGACGTCAGATCTGAGTCTCCCCTCTGTTGTGAACACCATGTCACCAAATGGCAATCTCAAGCTCTTCTATTAAAAAAACAAGAATTCCTGTAAAAACAGTCACAGAGCGCCTAAATTGGTAAACTGATCGGGATTATGTGTCAAACAGAACTTAGTCACCAGACTTAGGTCTGGACAAACCACGGCCTTAGTCAGCATCTTGAACATGTCCCTGTGTTCCTTAACAGATTTTTACCCTATCCCTGTCCTCATAATCCCAAAGGAACATTGCCTCTGAGTCTCCACGCCACAATGAGTCATCAGCTCTTTCTGTGAATCAATCCGGCAGCAGTGTTTCTATATTTAGAGAGAGTCAGGACTGTTTATCTTAAAGAAGAGGGGGGAAATGGTCAAAACAAAACAAAAAACACAAATATGTGATCAGAATTTAATGACACACATAAACAGTCCAACAAAAGTTATCCTTATTCTAAATTAAGCAATGAAATCCACTCTAAAGTCAGAAAAAACAAAGTAAAATTTTGAAAATTTAAGAATCCCAACTCACACACACACACACACACACACACACACACACACACACACACACACACACACACACACACACACACACACACACACACAAATACATATATCTATATTCTAGCCCCATGAGAAATGAGCTGCAGTGGAACACATTTTTCTTGTAGCCTCATGGGAAGCAAACACATTTATTATGCAACATGTAACATGTACCAACACCTGAGATCATTTTAATTTGTTTTTCAACAATTACAGAAATTATATTTTGTGTTAGTTTATAAAATGTATAAAAATGAACAATCCTTGAATAAAAGAAGACCCTCTCTTATCAAATAAACCTCTGTTCTTAAGATTTGGTCAATCTTTCCCCGTATCTGTGCTAACATACAGTATTTCTGTCTTTATAAGATCTCTGTTGTTTTACTTTTTTCCTTTGCATTGGATATTCAGTCTTTTATTTTGAAAATAATCCACTCATGTTTAAAACTTAAAACTCCTTCATTTATCAGTGCCCATTATGGATTTACTGATAAAATTTACTGATAAAAACTTGTAACTTAAACATAAAAATTAAAGTTAAAAACATTTAATGCACATTTTAAATGAACACTAGTGGTCTCATTTTCCTTATCTTCTTAACATTTTCAACAATAAAACTAGCTGCTATTTTTCGTAGCAAGAGAAAAACTAAACAAGAGTTGTTTATTTTTTTATCCTTACCTTTCTGCCTTTATAACAACAAATTAGATGCAGGGATGTGTGCATGAGGACAAAAACGTGTTGGAACTAAAATTAGACTGCATGTGTTGAAAGGTGTTATGAATGGATGACAGATTTGGAGACACAGGAACATAAACCCTGTTGGCCAGCTCAGGCCAGTCATCAAAACACACTGATGGAGGTGGGCTCCAAGATTTGATGACCCTCCATGTGTCAGGGTGCGCTGGTGAGTGGAGCGGAGGTGAGGATCCAAATGCAGGGGAGAAAGCAGGCAGGCAGACAAACTGGACAACTGAAAGGGTTTTAATGATTCACGCACGCAGGACATGGAAACAATGAAGCAACAAGAGACAAAGGACTGGAGGGGTTTAAATACAGGAGGGCTGGGAGCTTGGGTGATTGGGGAACAAGAGGCAGGTGGGAGCAATCAACAGGAACACAGGCTGAACCAAATGGAGAGACAGGACAGGGTGTGACACCATGGTGTGGTCCATCCCAGGCAACCAGAACTTTAATAAAACCTGGAAATTCTCTCTCAGAGGGTCACCTGATCCATACCATCAAAATGTGGGACAAAGAGGGAGTTTTGGGGGATCGATGTGAAATCATTACAATTCTGACCCTCCAGATGCGACCTACTAACAGTATTGCTACACTTGTGAAAGCCACACATGTCTTCTAGTATTGATTGTGAAAATGGTAACAATACATTTGTGCTTAAACACATCAAAATTGGGCAATTTTAGTCTGTGTGTAGAAAACCACAAAATCCACATAATAGGGTGTATAAGTTGGCGGTGCTACCTTCTTAGTAATGTTTTGAGTTTTAATTTTCAGGTGCTTATTTTCTAAATGTAGTTACAACAACAACAACAACAACTACTACTACTACTACTACTACTAATAATAATAATAATAATAATAAAAAAAATTCCAGTTGATTTGACTTTTAAAAAGCTGTTTAGAATGATGAACTTAGATCTTTATTGCAAGAATTTCTTTCTGTTTTACTTTGTACATTCCTTTCTTTGTTTTGCTCTCAACTCCGATTACCAATAGTTGCAAAAAGCTTATTGTACCTTACCAAAACCACCATGACGACAAAGGTTGTTTATCCCTGTTATGAGGTGATATTTCCCTCATGTGAAGCCGTTACAGGAAATCATTTTACTTGGCAGCTTTTCTTCTTGCTCGTGCTTTAATTAAACAACAAGCATCAAGAGCTCAAGAAACAATATCACAATGTTTGCTGAGCTCTGTGCTCAAATCAGCAATGTAGATGCTAATTATGTATTTTATGACTATTTCTGTGAAACAATCAGCAGGAGCTCATTTCATGTTACAGTTGATGAGTTTCTGAACATGCGTGTGTGTGTGTGTGTGTGTGTGTGTGCGTGCACGTGATCGCCCTAATTACGCCTCGTGGTTTGCTTGCAGGATTTTGTCATGTCATTGTTTTACTTGTAAATCCTTTTGATTGTTTGGGGATTTGGAGACCATCAGCACTGGCTCATCCCTGCACCCATGTCACATCTGTATAAGGGTTTGGATCGATTTTATATTAACTGGGAATCACAATAACAGAACAATCAATGAATTACAGCAGTAGCCACTGATTCCACAATTAAAATTAATTGTTAGGAAACATGATGGGGGACAGTTAAAGGGGGAATGTGTATTATTTGTACTGATGAAAACATCAACTCAAATACAAAATGAAATCTGGAATTCTGTTTTTTAGGTTGCTTATTATCTGTAGTTATACAATTTAAGCAGATCTATTTATAACAAATAGCATTGACTAAAAATAGACACAAAAACAAAAATACCAGAAATGCATTCTGGTGGAAAAAACTGGTGATCAGCTCTGACAGGATGCAGGAGACAAGGCTGGACGTAACATCAGCACAGGAGTTTGGTTATTATCCAGGCAGATTACAATAATTATAAATCTCATATTTATACAATTTGTACATGTAGAGGCCTCTTGGCAGCCTCCAAAACAAATATGTGGACACAAAGTTCATGGTTTTTAACTTTTTCACCATCTTGTTGCTGTTTTTCTTGGATAATGACAAAAGAAATGCAGATCATGCCATACATTTGGTCTAAAATGTGTAATTACACAATAAGTTTCCCGATATTTGCCAGATTACCGTAACAGCTCTGGCAGAGTAAATCTATAAACAAATGCTTTGCAGCAGCATGCTCCTGTAGGAATTCCTCAGTGTTGCTGAATTCTTCTCGGGAGCCACTTCAGCAAGGTCGTGCACAGCTTTTTGCTTTTCAACTTTGTCTTTGTTAAGTTCTTAACAACAATGTTTTTGAGTAAGCGGAACTCCAAGGGCTGAGTCAGACGTGCAGAGAAAGCGCTGGTGTTGCCTCCTGCTGAACGATTCAGAACCTCCAAGAAGTGTCGCTCCTGCTGTCTGAAGTCATATTCAACACTGGAAAGACGGGAAATCAGCCATGTTTGAATTTTCTCATGATATCCCAATAAAAGCTCAGAAGTGTCAGATTTACGTTTCCTGATCATTCTCATGCCACACGCAATTATTGTGATGCTTCGTTCTCTTTTCCTTGTGTGGGCCTCATCATCTTAGAAGCGTTGTGCTTGTCAGACTCTTCATAAAATAATAGCTGACTACTTTGGACAGAAAAACAAGTTCCCATCACATCATCTCTTCTTTTCCAAAAGCATGAAAACCCAATCTGAATTTATTTATCTGCATCGTTCTGCTTGTCTTTTCAACATTCAAAAGCAGTTGTGAAAGAATGCAGATCAAGAGAAATGCTTTAAATATTTCAAGACAAGGACAGTTTTAGGTTATTTTATACAACACCACGTTTTATAGTCAGAAAGATGATTTGCATACTTTTTGATTTCTCAGCCTTTCTTTGGCTCTTTGCTGCTGCCTAAACTTCAGAGGCAATTGTTGTGGTTTTAACTGGGCTTTTTTTGTGCCGCTTCCACCTGATGCAACATTTCAGTAAACGTGTGCAAACCAAGACAAGGTACAGCTACAGGGACAAGGGATTCACATCTGCAACACAAAAATCGACAAGATCCTACTAGAACACCTCAGTCTCAAAACTCTTAATTTGGTGATTTGGTTTTGAGGGTTTCACTAAAATCTGATTAACACGCACATAAAATGTCCCTTTCAGCATTGGGCTGTTCAAAAGGAATGCCACTAATATTGCTAATTTTTAAAACATGTATTTACAAAATGGCCAGTCTGGAGCCAATCTAAAAGGAGACATATTATGATAAAAAAATATTAATAGCTCTATGGCCAACACAAAACATTTTCATGATGTTATTTACACTAAATCCCTCTTACATGAAGCCTTTTATTCTTCACAGTTTCAGTATCTTCCAGAATGAACCGTTTCAGGGCTCTGTCACTTTAAGAAAACAAGCTGTTTCTGATCACACCCACCCCTCCCCCGATGAAGCTGCTGTAAGCTGAGAAGCACCAAAAATTAGGAGGGGCTTGGAGTAGTGCTGCTGCTGCTCCAGCCTACAGAAGTCAGAGGGGTTCTACACAAAGGAAATCAAACACTGACAGAAAACGGACATTTATTTATTTATTTTTACATTTGAAGTGTTTATAGAGGCAGCAGAAACCCATATGACAGCACAAAAGGATGCAAAAGGGGACTTTTGCACAATTTGTCCCCTTTAATTTAGCTTTTATGAAATGAATGTAAGATCGTGTAATATAAAAGTTATTTAGCAATAGAAAACCAAGGATATTCTATTTGTTTCTGAGTTTTTTTTTAAATATAAACTGCTAAACGTGATCAAAAATACGGATTTAGGCATCATGAGCTTTCCTTTTGAATTTTTCAACATTTTCTTAAATCCATAAACTTAACCAGTAAAAAGGCTGTGCCATTATGCAGCGTAAGTTTAGATATTTGACAAAATCATTGATCTGTTGTGATTCTCTTGTTTTCTGAGCTAGAAACAGCCAACAGCTGTTTAAGATGTTTAAAGAGTGAGTCAGCTATTTCCAAATAAGTTAAATAAACAAGCACTAGTCAATCACATGGTCAGATGACTGATTCCACACCACATTCATACCCCTTCACACATCTGGCCTCTGATTTGACTGTCTTTGATCCAAAGCAATGTGTGTCTTAGTCTTGGAGTGAAATTGGATGCCGACTTCACAATGACCCTCAGATACATTTGGTTCAACCCACTTAAAACCAATACTAAAGCGAAGACACATGGAGACAGCCACCCATGCTTTGGTGCTTCTGTCTCGGCCTTGAACTGACTGCAGGTAGTTAAGAATGCTACTGCTAAGTTCTTGACAATCACAAGCCGAAACAGTCATATTACTCCAGTCCTGACACATCTCCACTGGTTTCTAGTGTAGGTGTGAGGTTCGAGCTATTGACTTTTGTATTCAAGGCTCTGATTGACCTAAAAATAAAACTATATGGTATGTTATAATAAAATCTAAATGGGGGAAAAAAAACATTCCTATTTTAAAACTGAATCCACCCGATGAGTTAATTCTTGCCTTTATTCTGAATTTATCAAATTAAGATTCCTTCATGCGAAAAAACTTGTGATTAATTAAATACCGCAATTAATTAAATTATTAATCTGTCATATTCTAAAATGTTGTTTTCAAGCATTACCGTGAGACTGATCCGTATTTTTTCCAAACATGTCCTCTCAAGAGTCATTGTCTCACCTGTACACAACACAAGCAGTCTTCTGGCAGGTGGAGCAGTTTTTGAGGTCGAGTCCAGTTTTGCAGCATCTTTGACTACGAGAAACAAAATTAAAAAAAACAATCATTGAAATTATCATCCCTTCCCCTTTTCCTGTCCTTCTGAATAGATTCAGAATACGCAGCAATAAGCTGTCCACCATGCATTATGCTAGACTTCTACTGCTGATCAAGAAGCTGTTTATTCTAAAAGATGACCTCAGAAAGAGTCACAGCTGATTAGTGAGAGTGATGGAGGCGCGCTGCCAGGAGGTCGGTTTAATTCCTGTGAATTTTCCCAGCAGAGCTGTGTGGCTAATAAAATCTCTGTGAGACGTGCCCGCTTGGATTGCCCAAGTAGGTTTCTGTCACATGCAGACACACCATCGCTGACCTGTTTACAAACTTTGAACAAAGAGGAAGGTTCACTTCGCCCTAATGAGAATGAGAACGGGGAATTATCGTGCAGTCAGCCAGTTGTATTTATTATGTGACCTGTTGGATTGTGGTGCACACAGCAGCTGACACACACTGTGTCTTTTTACTGTAAAACATGTCATGAGTAGTTCAGTTTTAATGATGTTTAACAAGATAACATTTGAGCAAATTCCAACTAAACTCTAAATTTACAGATAAAAATATATTTCTTCCTCTTGCTGCATTTATATTCGTTTTGGGATCAAACAAATCACTGAAATATATGTGAAATACTTCAGCTATCATTTAGAAAAAAGCAAGAAATATCAGATTTTATTTTTGCTGATTAAAAACGTTCCATCAATTAAAGGTTTAACATTGATTGAAGGAATTCTTATTTTTTTAAAAACTTTCTGCTAAGTTCTTTTTATTTTTATGTCATTTTGACAAGTAAACATTTCTAAACATCAAATGCGGAGTAAAATCATGTTAAAAACGTAAATTTTTCAGCAAAAAGGGTCACCAAACAGAGG
Source organism: Nothobranchius furzeri (assembly GCF_043380555.1). NCBI lineage: Eukaryota > Metazoa > Chordata > Actinopteri > Cyprinodontiformes > Nothobranchiidae > Nothobranchius > Nothobranchius furzeri. The sequence continues at coordinate 51,311,632 of NC_091750.1, read as the reverse complement.
TCATTTGAAAATGACCTAGGAACAATCAATGGCTAATCCAGTCCTTCCAAATGTTACATACACAGATCCTAACTGAACTGAATAGACTTTCCTTTAAAAACAAACATAAACACACACATGCACATACAATTATAAACACACATATACTCATCTGTGTAGCTATGCATGCATACACATACCACCACAGATGTCGTTGTACCAAAACATACATTACTACAACTGCTCACAGTCTAAAGCAACTGGTAATTTAAATCATTTGAATCAGTTAGTCTAACTCATTTTCATTCCGTTCTGATTTTAATCAGAAGCGTTCATTATCAGATACACAAAGACTATGAAACACTGACTCACTGGCTGCTGGGAGTGCTGACCCTCTCCAGGTCGTGGATAATGTTCAGCAGAGTGGCGATCCTGTCCTTGTTGGCTGCCAGGCTGGCCTCCACAGCCTTGAGCCGCTGCTCCAGTGCCTCTGATCTGCAGGGCTGTGGGGACGAAGGTAGCGCTGGTGCAGCCTTGGCTGGGTGGGAGTGAGCCAGTCTTCTGTCCACTGAGAACAACTCAGAATCGCATGGGTTACACTTTGAATCTAGTTTTCTGTTTGCCTCCACCTCACTGGACCGGATTTGAGGACTGGACACTAGGAGCATCGTAAATGAAGGCAGTGTGGACTCACATTCAAGGCCCCTGTTTGCACCGAGCTCGCCTTCGCTGCTGAATGATGCTGGAACTCTGACGGAACATTCTGGACTTGTGTGTGTTTGTTTTTGTAATGCAATATCTAAATTGAAGTTCTGGAAAGCTGGAGAGGAGGTGATGGGTCTCATTTGCGCGTTCGAGACGATGGGTTCACAGTTAGTTTGTGTTGGGACTGAGGGCGAAATGTAGCTGGTCTGTCTATCTGCATTGGGCTTAAGCTGACTGTGTGCATGGCTGGCTGTTGCACCCTGGGGAAACTGTTGAGTGTTTGAATCTGTATTCACTGGTGGGCTCGTTGCGCAACGTCCCTCATCCTTTGTCTCCGTGTATCCTTGATAACCCGTAAATCTTTGTTGTTCCGTGTTCAGACAACCCTGCAGACATGAGCTGCTCGACTTAATTATGGAAACGTAATTCTGAGTGTTACAGCCTCGTGAGCGAATTGACTTTTCATGGTCCTTAGACTCATTTATAAGTAATTCACTGGGCGTGAAGGTTGATTGTTTGTTACTTTTCTTCAGATTTTCTGACACACTTTGACACTCAGACGTCGTTCTGGAGCTGCTCTCCTGATTGGGAGTGACATCCAGAGCTGTAGGTTCATTACTCTCTTGATTTCTTGTATTCGCTGCTTGTGTGTGATGAGCTCTGCTTGAGTCGGGGGCTTCATTACAGCCAAACACCTTTTTTATGCTCGCCAACTGAAGCGAGCTCGTGCTGGATATGGTGACATTGTTTTGTTTTTCTGTGAGTGGAGATAGCAGAGAGCCGGCTGTCTTCTCCAAACAAACCTTAATGTTCCTGCATGCAACGTTTTTGTGAAGTGCATCGGGATACATAACGGTAAAAGCAGCAGGTAACTCAGCTCTGGAGTCCAGAGGTTTGGATGCATGAGATGCTTTGTGCAGAGAAGATGCAGACATATTAATGTTAGGCTCAGAGGTTGAAGACTGCGGGTGGGTTGAGTGGCTTTGCAAAGCAACAGATTTATGTTTAGTGCTTGTAATCTGATCTGGATCAGCTTTATGATTCAAAGTGTTCTGTGAGCCAGCATCACTAGAATGTGGCTCAGCTGTGTGTGGTGTTTTAGTGAAAGCAAGGAAGTGAGCCTGGCGTATTTCTGCGTCTGTAGAGGCTCCTTCACCTGGCGTTGAACTGACCCTGCTTGAGAGGAGCATATGTGGTGGAATAGCAGGTGCGTGGTGTGCAGGATGATCTGATTTGAAAACACGATTAGTTAATGTGATGCATTTAGGAGCCATCTGCAAGCTATTAGTAGCATTTGTTTGGTTGCTAATTTGTTTTTCTTGTTCAGTGTTCAGATTACAGTCAGAGGGCATCACTTCTGGATTAAAGGTTGGGTTCTTTGTACAGGATGTAGTTCCTGACCTCATGGCTACGGTATAAGCTGGTGAACTCTGTACATTGTTTGGTGTAGCATGCACCGAAACACAAATATCTTGAGGAATGTTATCGTGGACCGATCTGAGGTGTGCGGTCTTGAGGAGCTTAGGGTGTGAAAGTGGACTCTTTGACATTTGTGGAGTCCAGTTTAGAATAGTGTTCTGTTGCGTTTCAGGGAGAGGTTCTTTCGTAGCTTTTGCTACAGCAGTAGCGTTTGCCTGTGGAGAAGTTGCAGGTTGGATGGATTTTTCATCACTGGCCCCATGTGGATGAGACAGAGTCATAATCTTTCCTCTGGAGTGCACCGGGCAAGCAGGGTGAGGGATGTTTCTATATCTCAGCTCTTCATTTAGGTAAAACATTCTCGGATTACCTGCGATTTGTGCCTCTTTATCTGTGGTGCTTTGATAAATTAGCTGTTCTTGTTGGAGTTTTGCACTCATATGTGAAACCTGGAGCTGCCTGCTGGTTGAGACTGAGGTAAGTCCTGGCTCTGACGGTTTTTCTGGAAGGTGCGTGTTTTTGCTTTGTGTGGATTTCCTTCCACCACAGAGGTTGCACATCTTCTGTGGCGCAGCTAAAGCTTGGCCGACGGATAACGGCACCGTCTTCCCTGACTGATCTGTTTTTTGAAGGCGCAGGTCTGATTCAGCCTCAGCCTCATCGTTGACCACGCTTATGCCACCAATCGCCTCTGAGTCAACCACACTGCCGTTCATGTAGCGAGATGCATTTTTCAGTTTAGTCCTGCTGCCGGTGACACTCCCCGCGATGAGTGGGTTGGTCCTAATTGCTGTAGCATAACCGTAAATCCCACCTTCCTTTGAGGTGTCACCTCCAAGTGCTTTGAAAGTCACTTCCTTTTTGATCTTAGTTTCTCCAGATTTATGTCTTAAAATAGCCCCCTTCTCATTGTTATTCTTTGTTAGCGGTGATGTAACCTCAGTTTCTTTGGCAATGCCGCTGTTGGATGTTTGGGTAATGTTGTCTGAGGGGGTGTTAGGTAGCTGGGCAGGTGGTCTGCTAATCCCAGGGGACGTCTGAATGCCAACGCTGCACTGCCCCCATGTCTGCAGCGGAACTCCACCTCTGTCTCCTCCTGTTGTTTTCCAACCACCGACTGAGGCGGGGACTCCTAAAACCGGAACCGGAGTGGCCGGGTCAGCCGCTCGTCTCCCCATCCTCTTGTCTCACCAACTCAGAGGTCTGATGAGTGAAGAGAGCGGCAGCGTTTCCACACCATTACATCTGTCTGAAACCAAGAGAGGGACAAGTTTACAGTGACAGGGCGTTTGAGATGGAAACCCGTGAGTTTGCTGAAATGATGCACGGAGTGAGACCTGAGACAAAAAACTACTTCAGTGCTGCAGAAACGTCAACCAAGTGATGCATTTAGTTTGCAGCTTCCACAGCAAATACATCTGATAAAAGATTCAATTAAAAAGTAAGTATTTGAAGAAAGCAGGTTGTTTCAATATAAACAGGTACTCTGAATCCTAAATAATCAGACACAGAAAATACCCAATTTCACGACTAAACTTCCAAATAAGCTTCCTTTTATTTTAGTCCTTGTGGGAAAACAGTACATTCACTGATATGACAATAATTACATTCTGTGTGCACTGAAGAGGAATACTTTCATTTGACTAATTGCATTAGTGCCACTCTTTGATATTTTTGTTAAACTTTACATAATATCATCATGCACCAAGATACAATGATGTGAATATTATGATTTTTTAACAAAACAAAAAGCCCCTCAGCCCAAAAATAAACACATGTCCATTTCCATTAGTAATTTGTGACCTTTTATGCAAACTAACACTCAGAATCAGACACTCCTAAACTCATAAAGGATGGTTTTTTTGGTTGTTGCAATACTTCAGCTCAGGTCAAGTGACCCATGTCCGTTAACACTGTGTAACAACAAGTGACAACTGTCAAGCCCTGTTAAGACATCATTAAATCCTCTTTTGAGGGGTTTAATAAAACACGTCCTTGAAAAGCTACACTCGTTCATAATGAAAAGCAGCGCACTGAGAAAAACACATGGAATTGATTCTGTTCAGGCTTACCTGACTGATTCTCTGATCCAGTTGGAAGATGACTGGTTTTCCTCACTCCAAGATTTTATTCATTGTCAAGATGTATAAAGACTTTTTCCTCATCCTGTAAATCACATGACTGCATATTCAAACTCCAAAGAGTCTGCAGACAACAAGCCCTGCAAAGCAGCGCTTCTTCATCACTCACAGGCTGAAGTTGTCTATCTGCCATTGATCCATCAAGCAGCTTAAGCTGGGTGATCTCTGGTTCTGCTGCTTCAGCCTCACTCCATTATCAGAACGCAGCAAACTGCTCCGGTGGGCTGCCAACACACTGTGTCTTGCCTTTTGTCTCACTCTCCCTTCTCTCGCTTCCTTCCTCTCACCCCTCCTTTCAGCCACTGTCCTCCTTCCCAGCATGCATGTGTCCTGATATATGGCTGGTAAAGAGCAGGCAGGGAGAGAGGCAGTGACTTACAACAGTGGGGAAGGGACCGTCTGTAAATTACTGTGTAATTTAGTAAAAGCAGGATTCATATATGTCCCCCTCTCATAAAAAAGAGGGAAAAAAACTGAAACATTTATTTTCTGATATTTGAACATCTTGCCTCTGATTGGCCAAAAGCAACACAACTCCACCACTGTCTACATTTTCTCTGCAACGTTGATGTTTTACCTCCACAAATAACACAATCCAGAAGGAGTTCTGCTGTGCGGGGGATCTGCTGATGCTAACGGTTAGCTTCTTCTAGCCGAGATGTTCTCTGCTGTTTCCTGGACGCTAAACCAACAACAATCTCCCCAGAGTCAAGATGGGTGAGTCCATGAATGTTAAGTGACAGTGTGACATAGATCTGTCAGGCTTTTCTAATCCTAGAGTATACATACATACACACACACACACACACACACACACACACACACACACACACACATATATATATATATATATATATATATATATATATATATATATATATATATATATATATATATATATATATTCTGCTGACAGGATCACACTCCTGAGCCTCCCTGGTAAAGTTTTTTCCGGGATTCCGGAGAGAAGGGTCAGTCAGATCGTCGAACTTCGGATTCAGGAGGAGCAATGTGGTTTTCGTCCTGGCCGTGGAACACTGGACCAGCTCTATACCCTTAGGGGGTCCTGGAGGGTGCGTAGGAATTTGCCCAACCAATCTACATGTGTTTTGTGGATTTGGAAAAGGCGTTCGACCACGTCCCTCGGGGGTCCGTGTGGGGGGTACTCTGGGAGTATGAAGTACCAGACCCTTTGATACCGCATTGCTTTGCCAGCAGTAAGTCAAGCTAATTTACGGTGAGAGTTGGACGCCATCAAGGCTGCCCGTTGTCACCGATTCTGTTAATAACTTTTATGGACATGATTTCTAGAGTTACTTTAAATTCTGAATGATTAAGAATGATTTTGTATGATGTCCACTAAGAGACACATGGCTAGAGAAACCATTCATACAATGGTTAAATTGTCTCAGGGTGAAAAATAACAAAACAACTAATAACAAAATATGCTTCACTGAAATTATTTAACTGAAAACATGCCAATGCGGAAACATTTAAAATGCTACTAGCTGAGATTTTCCTCATCCTTATTCTTTAATAAAATTGATCTTTGGTGTTTTCCTCCAAATTTGAGAGGGGATGTTGTTCAGTCAGGTTTTAGTCTGAATGTCATCAGAAGGTGTCACTGTTGGAGAACTGAAACAAGATGCTATAGGAGAAACGTTTCCTGCACATGACTTGAGACTGAAGACAGATGGAGCTCACGCTGCAGACGCCAACATCCTTTATTAACAACAGCAGTGGGATAGGAAGCAGGAGATCAAATGCTTTCTTTTATTGACATTTCTGTGTCAGTCTGATTTTCTTGTAAACAATTATCACTCACATCACTTGCTTTCCTTCTCTGGACGTCAAAACTAATTTCAGCCGCTGAATGTGTGAACAAATTATATTTTAGTCGTATTAAAAAAGAAGTTCTCTTGGTAATGTTAGATTTTTTCATTCTGGTTTTAAAGACAAGGGGTATTTGGGAATTTACAGTTATATGAAAACTCATGCAAATGTGCACAGATTTAATGCTTTCTATGCATCATCAGAACAGTTCCCATGAGGACAGCGGGATTTAACTGTACTGTTTTCAGACAGTGCAACAAAAGAAGCACTGTAACTGCAGGGTGGTCACCCTGGGGCTTTCCTCTGCTTTTCTCTAGAATGGAAGGGAGGTTACTGAGATCCCCTCTGTGTCAAGTGGAGTATTGTAGCAAAAGCCCTAAAGCTCCACTTGTGAAAGTAATTCTGTTAGGCTTCATTTTGGCATTCTGACAACATCGCGGGGAGTCAAAGTAAAACCTCCACCTCTGTTCCACATTCAGTCTCAACATCTGCTCACCTCAGGGGTGTGTATTAAGTCCTCTACTTTACACTTTCCACACACATTACTGCATCTCTGTTGTGTTCTGTAACCACTAGGTGTCAGTAATGTCTTGTGTAGACGCAGAAGAAGAAGATGATATTCGTTGGCGACATATGACTGCACTTTTCCAAGCTGAGCTAATAATAGAGGCGCTGCCTGCTCATTTCAACTACAACACAGCAAGTGGCGACGAGGTTCTAGATGACATGTTTGCTGCTGCACCAACTCTTCCTCCTTTTCTACCATGCCTGGGTAAAGCTTAATTTATACTTCTCCGTCTGCGTCGGGACGGACGCACACAATGCCATTATCCGTCCTTGCGAGCCTGCTGGAGAGCCATCGCAAGGACGAACAAATTCGAGCTGTCTTTTCTAAACATTCGTTCATCAAGATGGAGAACGCAAGCTTGTGATTGGTCAGGACTTCGCTGTCGTCTGCAGCATCGCTATTGCGCCCCCAAAAACATAAAGAGAGTCGAGGACATCTAGCGGCAGACGCGTAGAAGCTTGAAGAATACCTCGCGGAAAAACTCTAAAAATGTAAAAGTTTTATTCCCCCTAAGCTGTAGGAGTGAAAAGATGCGCAACAAGCATTTTATTCGTGGATGGAAATTATGTGAAACGTGGGTTTAGCGGTGGCGAGTGCATGAAGAGGTGGAGGAGAATGAGGGACAAATTTGCCCATGTTAAAAAGTCTCTTAAATACAAAAAAAAAAAAAAAACCACACAATATAAACACACTACCTTGGACCGGATACATAACAGGATACCACAGAACAGCGCTACGCCCTCTGTTGTCTTGGTGGGGAATTGCTTTGCAACACTCCCCAGGAGACGAAGTATGAGGGCAAATTATATCAGTCTGTGCGTGTCTCTCCCTCGTGGAGCTGACGGAGAAGTATAAATTAAACTTAAGCCTAGCATAGCATACCTCTATATATGTGGGAGAGAAGGTTCTGGAATTACCTACTGGTGCTTGTTGTGTTGGCAGACGATTCAGACAGCTCTTGTTGCAGATGTAAAGCTTACTACAGGCAGTTCCAGAAAGTACACCATAGAACTCCACCTGACCCTGCTGTACAGGGTTCTGCTGCTCCAGCTCCAGCTCCAGCTCTTTCCCATTCCCGTTACTGCTGTAACACGGGTGAATGTGGCAAACAGCCCAAAATGCCAGGCTGCTGCAGCAAGACGTGTGTCTATGTGCCCATGTGTGTTGCTCAACTCAAACCAGCTCTGTTAATGCTGTGAAGTTACTTGAGGTACTAGGCTGTCTTCCTGCCATCGTGTCACATGACACTGCATGTTTCTCTACTACGCTGTTTGTTGTGGACTGGCGTCTCCTCACTGGGCAAGGTTCTCATCTAAGGACTACTGCCTACTACAGTTTCACCTGATGCTTCACATTATGGCTTAGATGCTCTTCTCACCCAAGTTCATGGTGACACAGACTGTGGTTGCATTCCCCTCTAGGACCATGCCCACTGTGGAGCGTAAATACTCCACCATTGAAAAAGCCCTTGGATGTGTAAGGGCTTTTGAACGCTAGCAATTTTTTTAAATTAATTCATTTTTTTGTGGGGCCGTAAGTCCACACTGGGCAAAGATCACCAGGTTGTAACCACATAATTCACTTCAAAGGGTACTGATAGTAAGGCATGTTGCATGTTATGAGTTGTCCACCTGCTATGATTTAAAGAGCATCACTGAGAAACATTTTTTTACTTAACATTTTTGAAAATTATCAGTGACTGAAGAACATGCAGACTGAACATGATAACAGTCTTCTACTCATACACCAGTTTCCCGCATTAGCTTCTGATAGAAAATAAATGTCATAATGTTCAGTTCAGAAAAGCCTGATATATCTACATCATGCTGCCGCTTAACGTTCATGGACTTGCCTATCTTGACTCACAATACTTTTGATTGAATTTCCAGGAAGGAGCAGCACATGCCTTGATTAGTACAGGATAACAGTTAGCATTAGCTACTCCACATCACAGCAGAATTCCTTCAAGCTTGTTTTATTTGCGGATATGAAATATCATCGTTATAAAGCAGAGTAAATGGTAGAGCCCAGTTGTTAGCCAATCAGAGACAAAATGTCCAAATATCAAGTTTAATTTGTCTTTAGAGTTTTAGTATTTTTTTTTATTTATTTACATTTTTTTGTGGGTTTTTTTTCCCAGCTAGTTGTAATTTATGTATGTAGGTGTGCATATATATATATATATATATATATATATATATATATATATATATATATATATATATATATATATATATATATATATATATGCATATATATACATACATATATATACATACATATATATATATATATATATCCTGTTACAACTAATCACCTCAGGGGGGCACTACAGGGCAGTAAAAGCTAAAACAAGTAGACTGAAAAACAGCAATCATCCCAGGGCTGTTACAATGCTAAATGAGCACTTCATTCAATAACATGCGCAGTAATTGCTTTGTGCAATAAATACTCTTGAGCTGTTAAACCGCAGTGCAATAAAAACAAATAAAAAACAGACACATGCTTTTTACACATGCAGATGAAGATATACACCTCTTTCTACCAGATGTTTTTCCTTTTGTCATTTTTAAATATAATTAGATTTGTGCAGTGCACCAACACTTTGTCACAACACAGTGTAAGATATTTAAGAAAAAAAGCTTTATTAGTGACTTCTTAACAAAACACGTTACCAGATCCATGAAATCATAGGAATCACTATTATCACCTTAACAATGATAAGCAGGTGTACAAAAAAGTCATGAACAGATCTGTACGGCCACAGTCGCCGGGTACACGCCTCAGTCTGCCTCTGTACCCAGTGACTGAGGGACATTCACTATACACAAGCAGAGAATACATCAACTTTGTTTTTTTTATGACTGTTTTGGTGTTTTTATATTTTTTTTCCCTTTTTCATTTATTTTTTTTTCCTACAGAGCAACAACCAGATATGGAGGATGAACAGATGACTCTATTTCACATTGGTGTTTGATTGATCATTACAAAGCTCAACACAAGTTTAAGGATTGATCTTCTTATCTATGAAAATCATACGGGTAAAAACATGAAAAAAGGCCTTTCATAGCATAACACAATAGCATTATGTATATGTAGAAGATTGAAGTCATTTTCAACAGGATAAAAATGTGTTTCGTTTAGTTTTTTTCCACAGTTTACTGTTATCAACAGTGTATCTTCATGTGTTGTATGTACTCATTTATGGTTGAATGTGAGTCTGTTTTCTTGGCGATGTGTATTAGAGGTATATGCATTTCAATACACATTTCCCAGTGGAAAAAACGTATCTATGTATATATATATATTTATTTATATATATATATATTATCTATATAAAATCTGTTTCCTTTGCTTATAACATGCAAACAGTCACTTGGTGATCTGACAGCACAGAAGTACACCTGCAGGAAGAGGCAGGGGGTAGGAGTCAGGTCAGTGGAAAGGACTGAGATGAGCACCTACAAACGTCGACGGGGACTGGAAATACAAAGGGTTAAAATCAAAGAACACTGAGGTGAGATGTCATGACATGACATGGTATAATAAAGCTCCTCCAGTATTTACTACTCCCATGACTTGTTTGATTCTCGCATGACTAATATTCACATTTTGATCGACTTTCATGTCTGGAAGGGCTATTTCTAGCAGCCATGTTTCAGCACCAAACAACGTTATTACCATTCACAATTTATTTGTAAGGTTTAGCCATGAGTGCTGGTTAATCTTTCCGTGTTGTTTCTAAGAACTGTTGCTCAATAACATATTTACCCTTGTTGACATCCCACTGTGAATTTAATCATTTTTCCAAATGTAGCTGAACTTAGTTTTACTTGTTTTGGTAACTGGTGTCATTTCGGTCACTTCTCACCGACATCAGACGTGAAAACAACTTCCCTACCTTTCCTAATTTACTTTTCCACCTTTTCCCCATCTATTGACACTGGACCAACTATCATCTATCTCATTTTTCTGTTCTATATTCTATCTAAAGGGTGGGCGATAGGACAGTATTTAATCATAAAAGGTTAATTTGTAGAATGCTTAGTAGGACATATTCTTCTTTCTGTCCTGTTTATGGACTGTTTTAATCAGAAAAAAAACATTTAAATAAATCTTTTTAACAACATCCTTTAACTACTGACTGTGGTAATGTTTTAGTAATACTGGCACTGGTTTGCACATTATGTCACAGACTTACTAATAAATGTTAATTATTTTAAGGTTGTTTAATGTTTCATGTGAGTGAAGGCTGTTGATGCCTAGTTAATCACCCTCAGTGCTATTCTCAGCCCTTTTAAATGGTATTGTTAGGGAGGAACACTGTAAAACTCTGGTACTAAATTTAGTTTGACCTAAAATATCTGTTATAATTTTTTTAAGGGCAGTTTTAAGGGCATTAATGTGATTACATTGTTCGATAACCTAAAAAAGTACAAGATTTTTTTGTATATGAAAAATTTGCCAAATCGCCCACCCCTACACCATTTTATCACATCATATCTAGCACAGTCTGACTGGCTGCTAACTTGTCAAGCGTCCCCACAATGCCAAGCGAGGGACAACAGAGCTGTCAACGATGAGCAGTCAGAGTAGACACGCTGGCAGAAGCAACTAAGCTCAGTTTGATCTGAACTTTACTCTAAAAAAGATGTTTATGTCTGCTTTATGTGTATTTTAGTTTCATCCTCTCTCTCTTTTTGTGTGTGTGTTTATTCTGTGCATGTAAATATATGAATATACACAAAAGTCACTGAGTTACAACTGCACAGTTCACTGAAGGAGAGTGACTTTAAAGACGCCATCCAACCATGTTGATTTGAGGAAACAGGAGTAGAGAGGGAGGAAACAGGCAGCAGGGGCAAGCAAATCCTACAAGCACTGAAGCAGTCGAGGCAGTGGTGCAGAGCTTGAAGAACAACTACTTAACATTCAAAGACAGAAGAGGAGGGATCAGGCTTGAACAGAAATGAAGCGGCAAGCAACGTTCCTGCATCTCAGCCATATAATACACTCCCATATTAAGCACTAGCCTTCAGCTTTCCACACAGAAGGGTGCAGTTTAAATTTGGTTGTTGATTTGCATTGTAGGAAACAATGTAGGTGTGTGTTTGCTCCTTTTAAGTACGAGTACAAGGCATAGAGAGCCAGTGTTTGATTGCAGTGTGTGTGTGTGTGTGTGTGTGTGTGTGTGTGTGTGTGTGTGTGTGTGTGTGTGTGTGTGTGTGTGTGATGGATGTGCTGATACACAGATCATATTGACCGATGATTTGGTCAAAGAAGCAGGGTCGGGGGCAGTTGCATCAGCTGCACGTAGGTTCCCCCAGCCACATCCGAAATTGCCACCGATTCCAATTGACTCGAAATTACAAGCGATACCAGCACAAAAATCAGTTAGAGCGTAGCCTTGGGTAAACAATTATTTAAGCAAGCAATAAAGCAAGTGCAAATGATACAGTCACAAAACTGCACTCACCAACAGTTAAGCGCAACTTATTTTTCCCTATATATGCACACTTTTTCTTTTCATTTCCATTCTGTTTGACTCTTGAAGCACCTTAGAAAAAACTATTTATTCTTCTGTCCATTTTCTACACATTACATTTCAGTGGTTATAAAATGTGGGCCACAAAACTCTAAGTTAGGGGTCTTTAAAGTATTTCCAGAACTAAAACTGAAAAATATCACTAAAAGTGATGCAAAAGCTAAAGAACATCCAAAGGGGTTCAAATGAATGCAGCTGGACTTCTTTGGTTTCTTGAAAACATTTCGCTTCACATCCGAGGAGCTTCGCAATTCTGACAAAAGGAAAATTTTTCAAAATTCTGAGAAGGAAAATGGGAGAATCAAGCGTATAAAATGTCGCTGTCAATTGTTGTTTAATGTGCAGAAACTATCTATGAACACCTCTCCTCCCTACCTCTATGTGTTCCTGCATCTAATCAACACAACAATTCCCTCATTATAGAGACTAATGACCCCGACGACTCATCAGAAGTTAAGGAGGGGAGGTATTCATAGGTATTTCTGCTCATTAAGTGAAAATAAACAGCAACAGTTTAGAAGCTTGGCCCTCACATATTCAAGCTAGAATTGAAAATCTGCTGCAATGCGAAGTGAAACGTCTTCAAGAAACCAAAAAAGTGCAGTTGCCTTCATTAGAACCCCTTTGAATTACCATGAACTGGATGACGGAGAACCTTCACCAGCAAAAAGTAACAGTCATAAAAGTATATAAGTAGTATTTTATTAGGTTTCTGTGTGAGCTCTTGTCTATTGTTATTTTGTTGCTAAAATGTCTGGGAACCACTGTTTCATACTACAGCTGTCAAATGTTATTTGAATATTTTTAAAGTGTTTTTCTTTTTATAATAATAAAAAATATGGTTCCCATTTAGTTATATGACATGACAGTTAATAGTCTGAAAATGCTGTCCCTGAATTTTCACATCTGGATTAAAATTGGATACAGATGTGATGTAAACATGCAGTATAAAAACCAAATGCATCCTTCTAGGACCTTTCAGTTTCCTGTGATGTATTGTTTTTGTCTCGTCTCGTCTCGTCTCGTCTTCCTCCGCTTATCCGGGTCCGGGTCGCGGGGGCAGCATCCCAACTAGGGAGCTCCAGGCCGTCCTCTCCCCGGCCTTGTCCACCAGCTCCTCCGGCAGGACCCCAAGGCGTTCCCGGACCAGATTGGAGATGTAACTTCTCCAACGTGTCCTGGGTCGACCCGGGGGCCTTCTGCCGGCAGGACATGCCCGAAACACCTCCCCAGGGAGGCGTCCAGGAGGCATCCTGACCAGATGCCCAAACCACCTCAACTGGCTCCTTTCGATCCGGAGGAGCAGCGGTTCTACTCCGAGTCCCTCCCGAATGTCCGAGCTCCTCACCCTATCTCTAAGGCTGAGCCCGGCCACCCTACGGAGGAAACTCATTTCGGCCGCTTGTATCCGCGATCTCGTTCTTTCGGTCATTACCCAAAGCTCATGACCATAGGTGAGGATTGGGACGTAGATCGACCGGTAAATCGAGAGCCTGGCTTTCTGGCTCAGCTCCCTCTTCCCCACGACAGATCGGCTCAGCGTCCGCATCACTGCAGATGCCGAACCAATCCGCCTGTCGATCTCCCGATCCCTCCTACCCTCACTCGTGAACAAGACCCCGAGATACTTAAACTCCTCCACTTGAGGTAGGACCTCTCCCCCGACCCGGAGGTGGCAAGCCACCCTTTTCCGGTCGAGAACCATGGTCTCAGATTTGGAGGTGCTGATCCTCATCCCAGCCGCTTCACATTCGGCCGCGAACCTACCCAGCAAGAGCTATTGTTTTTGTACAACCTACAAATCTAGACAAACCCTAGCAGCAGCAACACATTTTGCTCTGCAGGTTGGTGTAGCCACGCTCCATTGTAGCCTCAGCAGGTCCACCAGCGGCTCTGTGAAGTGTTGATCTGGCAAATTGCAATGCTCTATATTTGGAGAGTGATGTCGGGCGGGGTTAGCACCATTACGGCAGAGCTGTGATGGAGCAGAACAACAACAATGGCGCAGGAACAGCGCTCATTTCCATAGAATGGCATCAATTTTGGACGATTTACACTTGGCCTTTCCTCAGAGACCTGATCAGATAGCTATACTTCTTCAAAGGTCTATGGCTGCCTCATTGACTGATGTCCGTAGTAATGAATACGTCACATTGTTTGTTGTTGTGATTGGTCCTAATACTGTTCAATCGCGTGCAGAGACGGTTCGAAAGATAACCACAGACTCCGCCCCTATGACTGAGCACTGTCTATAGGTTGGGGTAAGACTATTTATATACATATAGTTGAAGGATGGCTTGCCAGGCTAGCTTTTCTGTGTTCTTTACAAAAAAAGAAATAAAAAAATAAAGAAATAAATACAATAAATATCCCCAAATCACAGTGGTTACTTATAAAAAGGGCTACCAATGAATAATTTGCAGAAAATGGACAAAAACAAAATGTCCTATCCTTATAGAGACAAATATGGATTCTTTTTACCAACATCTATTGAACTTTCAGTAACTTACTAATTACAAATGAACTATCAGTAATGAAGCAAATTCCTATTAATAAACTAACCTGGGAACAAACTTGCGCATAGCTGGTGCAACCCACAGCAGGTTGTCCGCCTGTACGATGTGCTATGTTTTACAGAAGCAGAGCTCCGTTTCAGTGTGGTCCAGCTTCTCTCAGCCACCTCGTCCTCTTAAAGGTGCTTATCTTATAGGTATATGTTTAGAGTTTTTCTTTTCTTTTCTTTTTTTCTTTTTTTTTTTACAAAAGAGCACATTTTCTGAATTCCTACAAGCCCTCTGTAGCACTGAAGACAAACAGCCTCGGGTTTGTTTTCAGCTTGGCTTTCACTTCACATTGACTTGGCAAAGAAAGAAAAAAAGAGGGTGTTGGAGATGTCAACACCAGCACCCAAGTGGTCAGATACAAACGGTGCACCATTGTTGATGCTTTTTGTTGTCATTATACAAATAGGGTAGAGGTTTAAGGTGGGGTTGGACTCAAATCACTAACAGATCTTTTTTTTCTGTTTAAATTTGGTCCAGCCTTTAGATAAAGAGCAGTTGTAGTTTGGTTGAAGTGGGAGCCAGGCCTGGTCGAATGAGGATTTGGCCGCTGTACAAAGTCTATGCAAATATGGAGCATGGAGGCTCCCCTTGGTTCTAAAATGCATTTGTTTTTCTGGCTGTGAAATTAGGATAGTATGGGAAAGCACTGATTTTAGGTCAACACCTTCTCCTCTACTCATCATCACCATCATCCTTTCCTTTATCCTTTTTGTCCTTCTTGTCCTTCTTCTTCTTTTTCTTCTTCTTGGCCTCTTCCTTCTTGCCAAAGCTGATGAAGTCACCTTTGTCATCCACGGGGCCTGGGTCGTGGCGAATGGAAATGATAGCTGGAGATCCAGGGATGATGAAAGCTTCAGGGGGGATCTCTCCGGGTTTCAGAGGCTGAGGGGGGATGTAACTTTGTCCAGCACCATATCTGAAGTGCCAGCTGTTGCTGTTGACGCCAGCACCCACAGGAGGAGAAAGCTCTCCACCACCCTCTCCGTCTACAAAAAAGCACAATAGAAATGAGGGGCATGGTCAATCTGCAACAATACATTCAGTACAACTGTTACAACCACTGCCTTGCTGCTCAGGGTTCAGGACCAAGGACAGCACCATATCTTGCTCCTTTTATCCAGCACCCTGGACAGAGGCATGATGTCCTAAGGCTGCCACCCCTGCTCCTCCTCATCCTCCATCCAACCTTCCCAGCTGCTCTCAATTCCTAATCACTAAATGAGCACCTTTAAGAGGAAAGCTGCCAGAAGAACAAGTGAAGGTAGAGAACATACAGATATGTGCTGCTGTTTAACCTCTCCCAGTGACTTGTCTGTTCAATAGAGCTTGCTGATAATTGTTTGTTCAGAGGAACTTGTTTAAATCTGTATGCTCAGAGGAGGTCAATGACAAGCATGCTAAAAATAACATCTCCAAGCAACCAAGGCATATTATCTCTATTTCCACAGGTGGGTAAATGAAATATGTCGAGAAAAGAACACTGCCCCTACTGTGAAACATGGAGGAGGCTCTGTTATGTTCTCCCAGCTTGTCTCCAACTTTTTGGGGACAGGTCGCGGGGGCAGCAGCCTAAGCAGAGAGGCCCAGAATTCCCTCCTCCAAGCCACTTGGGCCAGCTCCTCCTGGGAAATCCCAAAGCATTCCCTGGCCAGCTGAGAGACATAGTCCCTCCAGCGTGTCCTGGGTCTTTCTTTGTGACTTCTCCTGGTTGAATGCGCCTGGAAAACCTCACCAGGGAGGTGTCAAGGAGGTATCCCAACCAGACACATGAGCCACCTCAACTAGTTCCTCTCGATGTAGAGGAGACGCTGATCTACTCCAAGACCCTCCCTGATGAACAAGCTCCTCCCCCTGTCTCATAGAGCCCCAACATTCTGCAGAGAAAACTCATTTTGAATGCTTGTATCCTCGATATCATTATTTCTGTCACTGCCCAACTACCTATAAATGAGGGATGGAACGTAAATCAACCTTTAAATTGAGAACTCCGCCTTCTAGCTCAGCTCTCTCTTCGCCACGAAATACCATTACAGCACCTGCATCACCGCAGACGCAGCGCTAATCTGCCTGTC
Organism: Nothobranchius furzeri; assembly: GCF_043380555.1. NCBI lineage: Eukaryota > Metazoa > Chordata > Actinopteri > Cyprinodontiformes > Nothobranchiidae > Nothobranchius > Nothobranchius furzeri. Next base: position 51,294,806 of record NC_091750.1, on the reverse strand, counting down.
GATCACCTGCCCCATTCATGAACAAGACCAAGAGATAAATAAACTCCTCCCCTTGAAGCAGGACCTCATCCCCGACCAGGACAAGGCATCCTGCCTTTTTCCAATTCAAGGATTTAGAGGAGCTGATTCTCATCCCAGCCGCTTCACACTCAGCTACAAACCCCTACATTGAAAGCTGGAGATCATGTTCTGATGACATCAACAGGACAACACCATCTGCAAAATGCAGAGACCTGATCATCAGGCCATCAAAGCAGATCCCCCCACCACCTTAGCTGCGGTTAGAAATCCTGTCCATAAAAGTTATGAACAGAATCTGAGACAAATACTAAAACAAACAAACAAACAAAAAAAAAGATGGGCAAGTTCATCAAATGTTTCCTTTTCTTTATATATATATATATATATATATATATATATATATATATATATATATATATATTCAAAATTTTAAACTAATGTCATGATTTCACAATTTTCCTTACACATTTTTACCATCACTACCTATTGGGATATTGTGAAACATATCTTAAAGGTAAAACAATCCTTCTACCTTTTATCGTGTGACATTTCAGGTGCATGAGCAAAACAATTCCCATCTGGATAACACATTGAAGCTATGGAGGTAATGGCATTTTGAAATTAAAAGATCTTGGTGAATTGTTTGCTTTTTCTCATTTCTTCAGCAACTGAATAATTATTTGAATTGATCGTTTTTTTATCTATAACTTGCTAAATAGTCAGTTATTTATGCCAACAGATTTTCTAAATTTAGCACAGATAGAAGATTTGATAAATCCTCACAAGCTGCAAAGGATCAGACATCCATCTGAGCATCTTAAAAGTCACAGGATGCACCACTTCCTCCTTTATTGCCACATTTGTGTCAAATGTAGAAGTTTAACATCTCTTTTTACTTTTGTACTTACTTTGCACTCTCAGATTACAATTCCTGATTTTTTTTAATGCTGTTTTATTTTCTGCAGCTCAGTAGCGACAAGAAGTGGACATTTTCAGAGCTTTAGTTTAGCTACCACTGAAGGCAAGGTAAGTTAATAACCTTAAGAGATTTTTAACCTGACATTGTGATTAGTTTTTGTATTTGGGTGATGGCAGCAAGCATAATGCCACTCATGGAGGTGGACAGCAATTCAGTCTGTAAAGCAAAAGCTTGGGTGTGAAAGAGAAAGGAACCCAGATGGCAGACCGGAAAAAAGAACAGGGCAAAGAAATGGAAAACGAATTTTATGTTATTGTGACAGTTATTGAAAAGAAAAGGTGAAATATAACTTAAGGTTAAAAGGTCACATGGCTTACAATGAAAAGGAAAGTGGGTGTTAAATGAGATGGAGAGAGAGGGAAGGGAGGATGAGAGGAGAGTGAGGCAGAGAGGAGGATGGGGGTGGGCGGGTTTTGCAGACACGGTGCTCTCAGGCCCACACCAGTTCTCTCTACACTGACCTACTTTCAGTCTGGATTTTATTTAGATCAAATGCGAGCTGTTGCAAAAAGATTCATCTCTTCCTGAATTTTATTAAAAAAAATGTTTGGATGCTATTTATGAGATTGCTCGAGTGCTCAAATGGTTTCAACAACCACTCTGTTGGGACAAACACTATTTAAAAAATTGCTATGCTCATACACATGCCGTCTCATTAAAGTCTTCCTACAGGATCATCCAGAAGGAAATTGAAATCAAGAAAGCAGTTAAAATGAGCATTTATATACTATTGAACTGTTCATATGTTCTCAAACATTTTGAGCATTCTCACTTTTTACTTATACTTTTTGTCTTTTTCATTAATGTTTTGTTCCCTAATAAACACAAATTGACCACTGAAATTGAGCTTATTTTATATTTAGTGTTGGCATTTAATCTAATATCCTCATTAGTAGACTTAGTGCTGTAAGTCTATAACGTCTGTTTCTGAGGATTATGACATTTGTGTTTATACTGTAGTCTGTCTGTCTGTATTTAATCTGGGAATTAAACCGACTGAAACACTGATGCAGCGAAGCCCCATCAAATCAGTGGTGAGCTAGGATAGATGGCTTCTTCTGCAAAACAAGACAACCATAACCAAAATGTGCATGAGTCAGTGAAAATGCATAAAATAGGGTGAATAACACAGAGCTAATAATTTTAAGTTGCATTTTTTAGATCAGAAAAACAAAAAGTAGAGTGGACATTTACATCCGAAGCAAACCAAAGAGAAGAAAACAAACCACACAATTTGGAGACCTCACAGCTACCAGTTGGTTACCATGAACCATTTTTAATCGTTACATCGTAGCAAGTTTGTAGCAAGACATTTTAAGAGCTCAAATCGATTATCGTGCTCTTTCAAAACTTTCTTCTGGATGGACTCTGTTCTTGTTGAAAGAGTTTAATGCTGATCCGATGCAACGTGAAAACAGATGTTTTACCTATCCCCGTGCACCCAGTGGAGTGTTCAGGCCTTTCAAAATAGGGTGGCCCTGGTGGGGCACTTGTTTATGCATGGGTGACACCTATGAATACGCTTTTATTAATAAATTATTTTTGAGGGGGTGTCAAAATCATTATACTTTTCATTTCAGTGAATTTGTGTGCTCCACATTGTGTCATGACCAATTTTCCTCTCTCTTTTTCTTTTACTTCTACTTTGAGCTGTTTTGTGGTGGCTGGAAAGCCGCCAACTGGAGTGGGGTGGGACTGGGATTCTAAATATGACTCATGTCAAAATGAAAAAAAAAAAATTAAAAATCTCACTTGTATGTGCCTTTGAGTCAGAGGACTCCAAAACACTTTACACTACTGTGTGCCATCCATTCAATGATGACTCTACAAATAATAAAGCCAAAAAATAATATAGAAATGTTGTGTGGGCCTGGGGCTTGAAACAATGTTAAACCCCATGCCTTTTAAGGACGATGTGAAGGCAATTTAAATGAGGCTCAGGAGGTAGAGCGGGTTGTCCATCAATGGGGAGGTTGCAGGTTCAATCCCAGCTCCCACTAGAGAGATCGGTGGCGCCACTGTATGGCAGGCCTTGTCTTTGTCAGTGCGACCCAAGGCAGTTGTGGCTACATTGTAGCTCATCGTCACCAGCATGTGAATGTGTGTGTGAATAGGTGGATGACTGTGTTGTGAAGCACCGTGGGGGGTTGTAGAACCCTAAGAAGGCACGAAACAAATACAGGACAGCTTCTATTTAAATGAAACTCAGTGGGGTGGCCATTCAGATTTTAAGGGTGGCAAGTGCTACCCTAGGCAACTCCCTGGACACGCCCCTGCATGCACCTTAATTTTTACCGTTTGGTCAAAACTCTCTATTTTTGGAATTTAGGGCTAGGGTTCAAAATCTTCTTGCTCTCTGCATTGAATCTTCAGCTTGGATGTTCTGGGTTGACTATCTTATTCTAGCCCTGGTCCGCATTAAATGGACTTGATTTGTGTGAGTGTTTGTATGTGTGTGTGTGTGTGTATGACTGTAAATGCTTTTAAACTGTTGTGGGAATTTGGGGTCATTTTAATTCTGTAAAGCACTTTGAGTTGCACTTTTGCTTGAAAAGCGCTTTGTAAATAAAATCTGATTGAATGATTGATTAGACCAAAGTCGTCCAACCATCTTTATGCATTTACCAAAGATTTTCATTGGATTTGTTGCCTCTCAAGACAATCCTCTACAGTAATGTTGTGTTGTGGGCTTTGATAGTATTCTGCTGAGTGTTTGGGAGCTTTTCAGCATTGACAGTGCTTTTGAAATGAATATAATGATGAAAAAGACAACTGCTGCCAATTAGCTTCTTTTCAGAATGATGGATCAAAATCTGTGTTTTTTTTCTGTGTTCAAAACTCTGTCAGTTTGATCCCCAACAATCCTGCCAGAAAAGCCATTTAAAATGGGCTCAGCTAAGCTGCTTGTTTTGTCTAGATCTGGTTAATCCCTTAATTTAGGTTCCTTTTTTGATTAATTCCCAGGTCAGGGTGGACTGGGTGACTCATCTGGACTGGGTTTGCAAACAAACACAAAATCCTCTAGAAAAAGGTCAAGTCTGAGGGCTGACCTGAAAACGAACACTTTAAACAACTCTAAGTAAATCTATAAAGAAATAAAGGGAGTGGTTCAAGACACTTGCACTGGGCTGCATCTCTTATCAAATTAATGTGTCTTGGGACATCCCAGGGCTTCCTGTACTGCTGTGGCAAATCCCCGATTCCAGATATCGTTAATTAAGACACTGATATTAATCAGTAATTGGCCTGTCTGGGTGCGCGTGCATGTGTGTGTGTGGTTGTGTGTTTGCATAATTCGTAATTAGCAGGTCATGTCACTGATTGGTACAATTATGAAGGCACTTGTGCAGCTTTTTATCAGGTAGGTCAGTTTCCTCAGTTACTTACAGCGATCTGAAACACATTTCTGTGGAGCTTGCTAATAGGCAGGTCAGCATAGCTCCTTGTGAGCACGTTGCCATGACACCTGATGAGTGCTGAAAGCCTGATTTCATGTAACCCGGTGTCCTACATTTAAAATAAGCTGTGCTATTTTCTGTACTGATACATTTTCATCTCTGAATGAATTCCTCTGGAGGGTTTGTAACACACGTGCTGATGCAATAGTCATGTAGAGTAAATAAATGCAGTGTGTGTCACATGTATTTTTCATAAGCACACCAATCTTAAGCTCATCCATTTGCTCCTAATACCTATTCTTGCTGAGTTGTCTTCCCTTCTCTGCTCCCTGCTTCTGTCTCTAAAAATTCCATTCAGAGATAAGGCTGGTTGCTATGGAAACTGCCTTCGCCCACTCCCTGCTGATGGTGGGTGCGGCTGCTGCAGCAGTCTCTCTGTTAGACAGTGTTGCCAGGCAACAAGTCACATGGCGTTGTTCCCTAGCAACAACACCACTGCAGAAACCTGCCAATCCTCTTAACCTTTCTCTCCCTCCATCCCCCCACACCTCCATTTTTCTTCTTTATCCTCCTGCATACATCCTTTTGCTCTTTCACTCCCACTTCTGCTTTTAATGTTACAGGACCACTTCTTTTTTTTTTAAATGCTCTCACTAGTAATAGCTTGGCTGCCCCTCTGGCCTGAGTCAAATGTCTTCCTGATGTGTGCCAGGGATCATTTATGTAAACATGGATTTCAGAAAACTGCATCAAGATGCACCACGGCACGTTGGGCAACTTCAGGATACACAGCAGACATCTGAACTAAAAAATAAAGTAAAAAAATGCACAAATTTACTAACAGTTCCCTTGCTGACTGTGCCACTACCCATCACCTTGAAATCTCTCTGTGTGTTATAATTCCTACAGCCACACAGAAAATCAATGACTGGAAGATTGACTGAAAGAAAGGAACAGCTCATAATCTTCTAAACACTGTTTTCCATTCACAAGAAGTTTTCCAGTCATTTCTGTCACTTTCAACAAACTGTAGTACTCTGAGATGTTCTTAGTCATCCGCTCCGAGGCTCAGAAGCCAGCAAATGTGAAAATGATGCAACATGGGTCAACTTTTAGGGTTAGCTCTCTTTACGTTTTGTTGCTACACATTTGAAATCGTGCCACCCACTCAGGACAGATCATTCCTTGTTGAAAACAGCAGCCTCCTTCTGTTTGCGGCGCCTCGTGCTGCCGGCTGCTACGAAGGAAGGACACAGTTGTTTATCTGTGATGCTGCATGGTGCCTCAGGCTTCCAGCGTCTCATCTGAGCCCTGCATCAGCACCACACTGATTTTTAGGAGAGTTTAGATATTCAAATGTTAATTATATTACATTTCAAATTGAAAGTTGTTAAATTAACTACATTAAAATTATTTTGAAATTGAATTCAACCACCTTTATGGATGTAACAGCTTATGTGGGGCTAGTATGTTGGTGCCTGGTATATTAAAGGTACAGTTTTAAAATTGGAGAAATCTCATCCATTTACACCCTGAGAGTTGGATAAAACTCAGGTTTTTATAAGATCAATGTGAAAAAGAGTAGTTTTCCTAAAACAGGGAATGAAAAAAAAATGCTTAAATTAATAAAAACTTTCCTATACAGCATGACAGAATCTTTGCATTCAGGCTTGACTGGTTTAACAGAGTATGAATGTGACAGACTGAATTAATGTCAAATGAAGAAAAATGGAAGTCAGGATGCAAACATGTTTAGCATTTGAAATGCAACAAATACGAACCAAACAGATGCCTACATAACTATTTAAAATGATACATTATTTATAATCTTTATTATAAAAGGGGTAACACGTTTGAATGACACTTGGGAAATTTAAGTCAGATGTTTCAATTTTTAAAATGAGTCAAAATTCAAGGAACAAAGTTTCATTTTGTCACATTTCCTCAAAAATCCACTCTCTGCAACAACAGAGGCACTATTGTGTTCATGGTTGTGTCTGCGTTAACCAGAGAGCAATACTCAGATATTACTTGTTTGTTCTGTACACTTTCTTGGTCCAATCACAGCAAAAAGTGCTGACTCACATTATGACGGTCATAATTCACACTGCTGCAGTCCTACTCACCTGCAGCACTGGATACAGTAGGCCAGTTCTGGACCAGCATGCCCTGGGCTCCCTGCACCACCGAGGACTCCTCCATGTGGACAGCACTGGAAGACAGACCACACACATCACATATCCAAATGAGAACATGTTAAAATTTAGATATTTTTTAAGTTTTATAATTCTAACATCCCAAACTACAATGTAATCCAATATATAGAAAAAAGATTTATTGTAAGTCATTTTATTTTTTCATAGCCAATGCCTCAGGCTTGGACTGCAGTGGTTTATGGCCTCTGTGGGATCATTTAATTGATTTTGTCTAAGTGGATTTTCTGTCCATGTCACCTTCTTTGCATTTTCACAAAACTCTTCAATATAAAGTGGCAAAAGGCTTTGGATTGTTTAATAAGGTTTAAAAAAGACATCTCAGTAGATGCTTAGCTTTTTCTAAATAGGACGTATTGCATTTGGTGTCTGTCTTCGAACATGTTCAGTTAGTTTTTGAGTTGGACTGATTTGAAATGCCGCAATAACACAAAACAAAAAACAGACACATTTAAATAAATGAATAAGTGTTTTATCTGGTTCCTGTTAAAAATAAAGATTAGTGACTGCCTTTAAAATATGGATATCCTTTGTGATTCACCCTCAGGGTTTTTTAATGCTATTTTTATTATTTGGGAATATTAAAAAGAAAGTATTATACACATACTTTACTTTGTACAGTCTAGCCTGACATGGTGCAAATAATAATTGCAAAAAAAAAAAAGGCATCCTTGTAATGAAAATAAAACAGATCGCCGACGATAACCAATACATCAAGTTACTCTGATCTGGAAAAGGGATTTTTAAAGATGTACAATGTTTAAGGTTTACCTTCAAATCCTCTATATCAGGGCTATTCAATTCCTGGCCTCAAGGGCCAATATTCAGCACGTTTTAGTGGTTTCTCTGGTCTAACACAATTGATTCAGCAGCTCATCAGGCTCTGCCTGTTAATCACCTGCTGATCAAACAACACGTTCTCACTCCCAGCGCGTCAAAAACAAACGCTTGGTCAGCTACCCTCCACGTCAGACCCCTGACGCCAAAAGTGCCCTTTTTCGTTACTTATGTGCGAAAAGGGGTTTTCCCTTATTTGACTGCAGATCCCAATGCAGCGTAAAACTGAAGCGATGTGATGTCCGCTACCATTGCATCCCAATGCAGCGTTACACTGGCACCAGACAAGCTCATTGTACCTCACCTTAACCTTATCCTCTTATTTAACCTTCCCCTCACCTCTATCCTAACCTTAACAATCTTGCCAGCGAACACGTTAGTGATGTGTCGATCGCTCTAAAAGCCGGCTCTACGAAGTGAACGGCGGGAGCCGCCTCGTGATTGGTTGAGTTTGGACCGAGCCAACGCGAGGGGGAGGTTTCAACTACCAAGGTGGAGGTTAAAAGTAGAGGGTATGTGTAACCTCCCCCTCGCCAGATGGTATGTTCTAACGTTCCCCTTGGGCGGCAAATACGAAAATTCACAGTCAGATTCTGACTGTCAGAGTCAGAATGCAGGGGAAGCAAACGCTTGATCGCAGTGAGAGCAACGTTTTAGGTAGCAAGAGGGTTAAGGTTAGGATGAGGGAGAGGGGAAGGTTATAAATAGCGAAACGTTAAGGTTTAGGTGCGGTTAAACGAGCTGGTTCGGTGCCGCATCAGCGGATATCTAATCACGTCGGTTTTACGCTGCATTGGGATCTGCAGTTACAAAAGGGGAAAACCCTTTTCGCACATAAGTAACGAAAAAGGGCACTTTTGGCGTCTGGGGTCTGACGTGGAGGGTGGCTGACCAAGCGTTTGTTTCCGACGCTTAGGGTGTGAGAATGTGTTGGATCAAAATAAGTTTGGATAAAAGGATGAAGAACTAAGTCCTTCAGCGGTACTTCAGAGTTAAAACATGCTCATGAAATAGGTATGTGGAGTAACCAGGTAGGTAGGTTTTAACTGTTGCAAATCTGCAACGCCTGCCTCCAGAGGGTTAAAACTAAAACGTGCTGGATACCAGCCCTCAAGGCCCAGAATTGAATACCCCTTCTTACTAGCAGACCATTCTCCAAAATCTTTCACCATTTTGCTGTCTGCTGTCATTCTTTCGCAAGCTTTGCTAAAATGGTGCCCCAGTCCTTTAGCTGGATAAAATTTAGGTGACAACCTATGTACTTCTAAACTTTCTTGTGCACTTAGAAGACCGTTTCACAAATGCTGCAGAAATTGGGATTTTTAGGGATTATCTTTATTTTCATGGCCAAGAGAGATTTTGCAATTAATGATTAATCTGGACTTTATGCAAACTGCCATCATAAGGGGCTCGACACACGCGTGGCGACAAACGACCGCGATCACCGTAAATCATCGCTGCCGCTTTTATTACCTGACATATGGGAGGCGACCCGTGGCAGCGGCCAGCGGCAAAGCCGTCTAGGCGTTCTGTTCCATGGCAAAATCAAAACTTCCGTTGTTTTGTTTGGCTGTGTCAAGTTGGAGGGAATTAAGGTTATTTAAGTGGTTCAGAGTAACAAAAAGTGGTAGATATGATGTTTCACAAGGTGCTGCTGGAGTTTCGTGAAATCTTACTTCTGATTTTACTACATAAAACATAATAATAATCAACTTCTCTGTCATGTTTGCTCGGAGATGTACGGAGCATCCTGTACGCTCATTGGTCAGTGAATGAAACCTCCATTGATTGGTCCTCGTCCGAGTGACAGCGATGAAAAATTGAAAATATTTCAACTTTCTGAGATTGTGTCGCTGGGTCACATGTGCACGACACGTGCACGGGCGCAAAATTTCACACGCACGTTTTTCGCTTTTTGCTTACTGGGAGGGAGACCCGCGATTATCACTTTGTCGCGCATGTCTCATTGAAAATGAATGGAGGAGAGGCGATGTCGCCTCCCGTGTGTCGAGCCCATAACATTGTGACCACAAACTATGTTAGAAACAATATTTGTGTCAATCTAAAAACCTAAGCAACTACTGAGCACAGAGCAACATGTGTGATCACTCCTACGTCCAGGTTAAGAGTTAATGGGAGGTCTCTCTGTGTCCGCGTGCATTACAGGCCCTGCCACTTTAAAGATGGCAGTGGCAAATTGCAGCAATGATTATTGTTAATCCATGTCATGTTGCCATGACTTGTTGACAGAGTGCACATCATGATCTCCTGCTCACTGTAGAAATTAGCATTAATATCCAATTAAATCCAACTTGGACGGAGCAAATGGCTGCGTGACTGAACATTAGGCATTGCTAGCATGACATTATGAAAATCTGGTACAAAGCGTGGTCATGTGGGGGGAAAACTCATTAGTTCCTCATTTTCCAGCTGTCTTTGTATGAAATAAGAAATGCACTTAATTTCATGTTAATAAGGAGGTTTTGCATGACCTAATCATTAAAGTAAAATATACACTGTTGCTTTTGATGACAATGCTACTTTGAACAAGAAAGTGAAACAATGTGGGAATACTCAAGTATTCTACAATCTGTCTATGATTATAATGTGTTTCAACTCCTAACTAAATTTGTTTTAAAGAACTGAGGAAAATCAACTTTTCCAAGCTTTTTCCAGCTTGGCTTAGTGTTGTTTTGCTACTAGCATGACTTTGGATCTTTTTATAATTTGATTTAGCTGAGTGGAAGAGCCTTATCAGGTCATCAGTAGCAAACACTTCACACAAGTTCAAGCTGCCCCCGGAGAGATGCTCACACGTGGAGTTAATACACAAAGCAACACATGTGTATCTCATAATCTGAGAAAGGTCGTCGGCAGCTCGTTTGTCCTTCATGCTTCATGCTTAAAGACAGAAAGAGAGGAAGCTACACTCTGAATGTTGATGACCTATATAGTAGTACACTGCAGAAAACTAGAGGGATGCTGCAGCCACTGACAAATACCCTCGTGTCTGTTTCCAGGTGCAGATACACGTTTTGTTGTACTGTTACTGTTAGTCTGTAAAATTGGTTGACACAAGATACAGAATTATATTAAAAGAGCTTACAAAATATCCGTTGTCAGTTCATGTAATCGTTTAAAGATGTGATACACTCATTTAATCAATACTGGGGGGGGGGATGGGGGTCGAGAAGTGAGCCACATTACAGCTGAGCTTCAGAGGACAGGTTTTGGAGTCTTGTTTTCTGATATTTGGACATCTAACCTCAAATTAGATGACAGCAACGTGAATCTACCACCAACTTGCATCGTGGATGTTTTATCTCCACAAATAACAATAGCCTGAAGGAGTTCTACCATGTGGTGAAGTTGCTAAGGCTAACAGTTAGCTTCTACTAGTGTTCTCTTCTGTTTCCTGGATGCTAAACCAGCAACAGCTTTCCCCATCATGAGTCAAAATGGCTGAGCCCATTAATGTTAAGTGACAGTATGATGTAGACTTGTCAGACTTTTTAAATCCTAGTGTCGCGGCCTTTTACCATACAAAATGAAATAATTCCAACAAAAGGCCGTGGGGTGCCATCTGGTGGGTTTGGGTTTTGCTTGCACTCCAGACTTCAGTCCTTAAAATGATATTATATTTATTTCTTATAAAGTTTGAACTTTGAACACAGGTAGCCATACTGGGGCCAGGTTTCACAGTCTATTTCTAACAGAAGCTAATGCAGGAGATATGTGTAAGAGACTACTTTCAAGTTTAGCCTGCACAAAACTCAGATTGAATGATTGTAAGAAGAAATAAGATTAAAAACTTTTTTCAGTGCTCCACACCTTTAATGGAACAAATTGTAGATCATAAATTCTTAAATATGAATTTTTTCCCATGATGAATCTACATATGTAGATTCTTGAATGCAAATCCCACTAAATCAAATGATTATTATCACAGTGCCAGCAGCATTTAGTTACCCAGAGTATTCTGGTGGCCTGACCCATGAAGATGAGCACAGCATTTGACATGGTTTGTTTACTGCCACAAGTTTTCGAGACATTTTGTATTACTATTCCTATTCCTTTCAGCTAAGGGATCCAGGCCAACGCATGAAGCCAGAAAATAGCTGCTATCATCCATGTTGGCAAAAAAATCAATTAGCAGCATCTGTATATAGTTATGGAGTCACAAGCACCTTTTAAAACCTACGGTGTTGTTTTGTAATTTTGAGCCCAGTGTCAAGACTGAATAAGGATGTTGATTTTGTTTCTATTGATGCATATGGGAGTTATGGATTATGTTCATTTTAACCAGCTACCGACCATGTATGCTGGTTATTTACATGGTCACTGGTGTAGAGAACACATGAAATATGTTTTTGTGCAGCTGATACATTCTGATAACCTCAAGATGCTCTAATCCCATCCTACATATCTGATTGGATCGGTATGACTACACTCATCTACAGATCATGTTTATAAAACATTCTTAAGATGTTTGTCTGCAACTTTAGAAAGATTGTCCATCTATCTATCTATCTATCTATCTATCTATCTATCTATCTATCTATCTATCTATCATCTATCCATCCATCTATCTATCTATCTATCTATCTATCTATCTATCTATCTATCTATCTATCTATCTATCTATCTATCTATCTATCTATCTATCTATCTATCATCTATCTATCTATCTATCTATCTATCTATCATCTATCCATCCATCTATCTATCTATCTATCTATCTATCTATCTATCTATCTATCTATCTATCTATCTATCTATCTATCTATCTATCTATCTATCTATCTATCTATCTATCTATCTATCTATCTATCTATCTATCCATCCATCCATCCATCTATCTATCTATCTATCTATCTATCTATCTATCTATCTATCTATCTATCTATCTATCTATCTATCTATCTATCTATCTATCTATCTATCTATCTATCTATCTATCTATCTGTATGTCTGTCTGTCTGTCTGTCTATCACATTTAAAACCCATTGTTTTGAGTCAGTGGGATATTTTGTGCAATCATGTTAACCAGAGAACATATTTGCATTAAACTGTGTATTACTGAATCCCTGTTATGGATGCTATAAGCAGGATAAAGAAGTACATCTTTATTTTTTTATTCATTCATTAAGAAGGACATTCTTGCAAAAATGTTAAAGATGGAAAATGCTTACCCTTGCACCCCTGCCCTCAAAGACGCAGAATATCGCCAGTCAGCATTTGGGGCTTTTGGCTGAGAGAGCATGAGGAAGAGAGAGAAGAGAAGAGAGGGGTAAAAAAAAGGAGGGATAAGAGAAAGATGAAGAGACACAAGGAGGAGGGGGGACAGAAGTGGGAAGAGAGTGAGTTTAATTTGATCTCATGCAGTGCAGAGCCGGGCTGGGCCGTGGTCTCATCAATTATTCATGATGCACATCCGAGTTCAGGATGTGATAAGAACACTGCAGCTGTGGCTCACATTTTAAACACAAACATGTATATAATCATAGCCACACACACAAAAATAAAATAAAATAACACTGGAAGTCACTGAGAGCCAAACTGGCAGCTTTTCTACTATCTCCCCATCAGTGCGGTAAAATAAGCGAGGTGGAGGAATTATGGCCCATTCCTTGAGTGCTGCCATGTTTGATCATTTTGATGTGTGTGTGTGTGTGTGTGTGTGTGTGTGCATGCGTGCACATGTATGTGTGTGTGTGTGTGTGTGCACACATGTAAGTGGAGTAAATCTGGCTGCTCCTGATGAAACTGGTCTGATTGCTTGAAGTTCCCAGCAGACGTTTCATAAAATCAAGCAAGAATGGCCATCATCACCACAGCACCCACATCCTCTCTCTAACCTTCATCAGCCATACATGTGTTAAATACAAACGTGATAATGTTCATGTGTATTATTAGACAAAGGGAAACACGCCATTTAAGACAGTCTTTTTTTAAGTGTTTTTATCTTTCAGGCTTTTAAGACTCAACTAGCAGAATATTTGTCATCGTAGGCAATGATTATTAACCTGTTTCAGGATTGGCCACTGGTTGTAAAGGAATAGAGGCACATTTAACAAATGCATTTGATCACGTGTATCTTTTGACAATGCTGTTAATAGGAATAATTAGAATCAAAACTAAATATCAATGTTAACTTTGAATTTGTAACACAAAATATGAACCAATAACTCATTTAAATAATGCAAAGTTTGCAAACCTAAATAAATAGAATCCATTCTAAATATTAAGAGTAAAATGTAAAATTTAACTATTTACACTCACAGTTGACCTCAGATTTTAAATGAATTCTAAATGTGTAAAGTTAAGAGTAAATATTAAAACCTAAATATGAATATGTCAATTTCCAATTAAAGGCTGAGCTAATATGCTAATTCAGACCACTGTGAACTAGAAGTAGTAGACAACCAAAATAAATGCGAGGCTTCAAAGTGATCCCATAACATCTTAGGTTATTCTGATAGCATGTCGAGTCATTTAAACTGTGGTTAATTCATCGATGTTTGAGGAAAACCAGGACAATAACACTAGCTACTCATGACTAAATTAACTTGCACAATATTTGCATTAAAGCAACTCAGATGTTATATTGAGGATCTCCTCACCTTACTTTAACTTTGAGGCTACTCTGAATGAAACTGCATGTTGCTGAATAAAGAGGCCTACTTTATACTAAATATTAAACTAAATATTAAGTTATGTTTAAAACTAGCACAATTTAGTTAAACTTTAACATTTACATGTAACTGCAATGGTGGCACAGGAGTTAAGTGTTTGCCCGTAATCAGAAGGTTGCAGGTTTGAGTCCCGCTCATTCTGTCACAGTTATCGTGTTTTTGTAGCCTGGCAAGCCAGACTAAATAAATGTATTATTTAGTCTGGCAACGCTCCATTGACGACTCTCGGTTGTGGGGCGGGTTCTACCGTTGTCTTTCAAATGATCTCCGCATGCTACTGGACAATGAATGTGACATTCTCACCGCAACAGATATCGGTAAATGAGGTGCTCCACAGTTGAAGAAGGAGAAAACACCTATTTTTTTTCTATTAAAAAAACACTTAAATACATCTATGTGCTCCTGATTCTAATGAAGCACAAGTTCTAACAGTCCAAAATTAATGTAAAAGCTGTTTTAAAGGAGCTGTCGCCATATTGTTTCACTCTGTTGCATCATCCCACCCACCAGGCGTACAGAGTGCCCTGATTGGCCCACAAAGTGGATAAAGCTCTGTGATTTGTTCACTACGCAGATAGAGCACTATGACTGGCCCACCATTATGGACCAATCACAGCTCTTTATTTGTTTGAAACCCCTCTAGAGAGCTGTGATTGGTCTGCCAGAATGCTGTTAGGGGCTGCAGAGGTTCCAGTGGAGCGTTCCTAGACCAAACTTTGCAAAGCAAGAATTTGGTCTAGTTCACTAAGCAAGTGTTTTTGGGCAAGACATTGAACTGGAGGGACCAGTGGCGCCTGTGTACGTTGTGCCCCAGGGCAGCTGTGGCTACAATGTAGCTTATCACCACCAGGGTGTGAATGTGTGTGTGAATGGGTGAATGACTGATTGTGTTGTAAAGCACCTTGGGGGTTCCAGAACTCTAGAAGGAACAATATCAAATACAGGGCATTTACCATTTATGTATCTAAGGTTTGAGTTTATAGTGATTATAAAAATATATACTAAATACTAAACTTTTATTACTAAATACTAATGTACAAATAAATACTAAATATTTATTTTAACATAATTAATTACATTTATGTTTAAACATTTAGCTATTTTAATTTTTCTGAATAAATATTGTGCAAAATGGTGTTAAAATTTCACACTATCTAAGCTAAATTTGGCCAAATAAAATCTTATTCTTCTTAAATCAGCACCCATACTGTGGAACCACTAAATGGGGTGGTGGCACAAGAGTTAAGTGCTTGCCCTGTAATCGGAAGGTTGCAGGTTCGAGCCCTGCTCAGTCTGTCGCTGTCATTGTGTCCTTGGGCAAGACACTTAACCCACCTTGTCTGCTGGTGGTGGTCGGAGGGACCGGTGGTGCCAGTGCTTGGCAGCCTCACCTCTGTCAGTGCACCCCAGGGCAGCTGTGGCTACACCAGTGTGTGAATGGGTGAATGACTGTGTTGTAAAGCGCCTTGGGGGGTTCCAGGACTCTAGTAGGTGCTACAGTATATCAAATACAGGCCATTTACCATTTAACATAAATATTTTGGGCTTATCTTATCTTTTATGAACCACCATAAATATTTATCATCTTCTGCTAATATTTTTTTTCTCAGTAAGGTGCACAGCAGAAAAACACTGCAGTCGAGACACTGTTAGAATCTGATAGAATCACAAGGCTTTCAGAAGTGAACATAGAAAATATGAAAGAAACATTAAACCATTAAGAAAATCTAAACATCTGCAGAAGCACCAGTATGTGACCCGCATACACACCAACTACCCGTATGTTCTTCAGCTGAATTCAGATGGGAAGTATTTTCTAATGGTGCAACCATCCTCCTCCAGTAAATCTAATGAGCAGTGCTGAGGAACAGAGGCTGGAGGTTAATCTAATTTAAACAACAAAATAATCCTGATAGGATCATTTGTATGCATGCAGATAGGACAGCTGTATCGTCCTTCCTGTAGCTTTGAGGCTGACTTTATGCAACTGTTTCAGTTAAATGATAGAAAGGATCCTTACTTTAAATTTGACAAAAGTCTAACCTGAATTTGCAAGACAAAAATATTTAAAAAAAACCCATGAGAAACATTCATTGCTGTATGAAATAAGTAAAAATAATGTTATTTTTAAATTGACTATTAACCAGTAGTTTGACAACAAACCTGTTTCATTCTTGGGAGTCACTGCACTACTCTGAATACAATTAGTGCCTCATTTTACTTCTATGGAATTTCTCCATTTCACTCCCTCACTAACAGATTCCTGCTCAGAAACTAGTTTATCCCACTAGTAGAGACAAAACATTTCATCTTCATATTTGTAGTGCAGAAGTGATGACAACCTCAAACCGAAGCACGGATGTAAGAATCATCAGATAAAACACAGGTCTCTTGAAAAGCACACGGTCTGACACTAATTCAGTACGAATGCTGAGCTCCACAGGGTGACTGCACAGAACAAGTGAACTAAGAGAATGAACACTGAAAAGATTTCACTCAACACGAGAAAGTACTTCTTACTAAGAAGGCCTTTGTGTGCCTTTTAGAACTAGGTACATTGGTTTGGTTTCAAAACCATTTCACGTGGTAAAAGCCATTTGTTTAGCCTAAAAAATTGTTAAATGAAAAGAGATTAAGCTCTTTACCAGAAGTTATCCTGCAGTCAGGTGTAATAACTCAGCCAAATCCCAAAAAGTACATGAACTGGTGCATATTCATAACAGAGTTCATGTCAGGCTTTCATAACCAGAAAGTTCTGTCTCACACATACAAAAACTGGGAATGTGTTGGCACAATTTGGTCCCCTGGTCACTGTGAACTGGTGTTGTGCTGAGTTGTCATTCCTGACCAATGGAGAATATCTGGGACAAATTATATCCCCTTCTCTTACAAGATTAAGTTTTTTGGAATTAAAAAAAATGGAATTTTCCCCTCAAAGTAGTTTTGAAACAAGGGAACATGTGTACATAAACTATACTAATTTTTAAAAGCACAAAAAGGTCACTGCCTTCTTCATATTGAAATGGTGTACTGACAGTGTGTGTACAGTCATGGTTGTAGTTCACACACACACACACACACACACACACACACACACACACACACACACACACACACACACACACACACACACACACACGCACACACACACTTTTTCTAAAGTCAATTTTTGTCCCCTGCACTTTTTACCGTCCACAAACAATATTACATTATATTAAATAGACATTGGTTGAGCACTAGGACCAAGCAGAAAACAACTGCTTGTGTTGAAGCCTGTTTCCCATTAGAACTGTCTATAAGTCCATCTATTGGCTCTGGTGATAGTTGCCAACGTGTGATTGGCCTTTCTTGCCACTTGTGTACTTGACAGTTCTGCATTCCGGACATTGCATAAAAGAGCTTCTAGACTGTAGTTTTATACGTATTTTTTGTATGCTTACTGTACCCCCCCCCCCCCCCCACCACCACCACCACCACCACCACACACACACACCTCTAAAGTCAAACTACGTGCATGTATACAGTATTTATGTGAAGTGTAATATAAGTGTGGAATATTGTTTGAAGCTGCACAACAAAGTATTGATATACAAAAACTGATAATTAAACCTCCCCCCTCAGTTTTGCTGACAAAGGAAATCATAAAAGAGAAAAACACACCTCTGGGCAGATTTGTAGGGAGGCATCAGGCATACTCAGTCTGCGTACAAATCCACTTCCACTGGTGAAGAAGCGGTCAGCACC
The DNA here is from genome assembly GCF_043380555.1 of Nothobranchius furzeri. Lineage (NCBI taxonomy): Eukaryota > Metazoa > Chordata > Actinopteri > Cyprinodontiformes > Nothobranchiidae > Nothobranchius > Nothobranchius furzeri. The sequence goes on along the minus strand of NC_091750.1, from coordinate 51,276,919 downwards.
GCTACCCCAGGTGCCACTGATGGGCCGGCCTGTGTTGTAGAACATGAACGTGTCACTGCCAGACGTGGCAGTCAGGCAGGTCTTGTAGCAGTACGTCTTCGTTAGGGATCCATTTCCTCGCACCTCGATGTAGTGAGGTTCCACTTTAAGATCTCGTCGAAGCACTACATTGCTATTAGGCTGTCCCGGGGCTCCTCCGCCACCTCCCCCACCAGCACTTACACTGCTGCTCCCACCATCTGGAGGGGGTTTCTGTGACCCGCAGCAAGGAGAGCAAGAACCAGGCTGAGAGCAGTAGGCATGGCAACGGACGATGGCCAGCACAACCACAGTGACCAGGAAAACAAACGTTGTGGCACTCAAAGCCACAATCAAATACAGGGTGACGTTGGAGAAAAACAGTGTGCTGTGAGGTCTTGTGACCTTCTTGGTATCAGGTGCCACTTTTGGCACCACCTCTATGACGGCCACATTGATGGTGGCAGTGGAGGACAGAGGTGGCTGGCCATGATCCTTCACAACAACAGTTAGAGCGAATGAAGTGGAGTTGTCCTCCAGGATTCTGCGAGTGGTCTTGATCTCCCCAGTGTGCTGGTGAACTTTGAACAAGTCCATGTCCGTGGCAGTCTCCAGTTCATAGACCAGCCAAGCGTTTGTGCCCGCATCTGCATCATACGCAACTACTTTGGTCACCAAGGCACCAGGGTCTGCATTTTTTTGTACCGTCTCCAAGGAACGTGTCCCATTGCCAGGAGGACTTACTATCAGTGGAGCATGGTCATTCTGATCCATGATATAGATGTAGACAGTGGCAACTCGGCTGAGTGGAGGAATGCCCCCATCCTGGGCTTTGACCTGGAAATGAAACTCTCTCAGTGACTCATAGTCAAAGGCTCGCAGGGCATAAGCCTCACCTGTATCGGCCTTCACAGACACATACGATGTTACAGGGATGCCATGGTTGTTGTCATTGAGCACTGTATAAGTGATGCGTGCATTTTCTTTTATGTCTGCATCTTGAGCTTTCACAGTACACAAAGAGGCCCCGGGGGCATTGTTCTCAGTCACATAGACTGTATATGAAGTCTGTTCAAAGCGTGGTGGGTTGTCATTAACATCAGCCACATCCACCTGTATGGTCTTCTGGGACGATAAGGGAGGATTTCCCCCATCTGTGGCACTCAGAGTGACATTGTAGGCATCGGTGGTCTCACGGTCCAGGAAGGCTGAGGTAACCAGAGTGTAGTAGTTTCTAAATGATTTGATCTTGAATGGAAGGCCTGCTGGAATCTCTAAGCTCACCTGTTTGTTCGCGCCGGAGTCTTGATCAGTAACACTAATTAGTGCCACAACTGTGTCTGCACGGGCGTCCTCCCTCACCGGGCTCGACAGCGATGACAGCACTATCTGGGGGACATTGTCATTTACATCAACAACATCCACCACCACTTTACAGTGTGCAGCCACGGCCCCGGGTCCCTTATCCATAGCTTGGATGTACATCTCATAAGAGTGTGTCTCTTCATAGTCAACATTGCTTCTCACTCTTATTTCCCCTGTATTAGTTTCCATACTGAACATCTGCCGGACTCTTTCAGGGGTGTAGCTACTGAAAGAATAATAAATATCTCCATTTGTGCCCTCATCCAGGTCTGTTGCATTCAGTTTGACCACCAGGGTGTCTTTGGGCGAGTTTTCCAACAGTTTCACCTTGTACACTGAACTGTCAAACAAGGGAACATTGTCATTTGAGTCCAGCACCCTGATGTTAATTTTAGCCGAACCTGTTTTCTCTGGTATCCCACCATCCACAGCACTTAGAATTAACTGGTGGTAAGGCGTCTGCTCACGATCTAGGGGCTTTTTGAGCACCAGCTCAATGTGCTTTGTATTTAGAGAGGGTTTGTTTGAAACCAGCGCAAAATTCTCATTTGTGCTAAGCTGATACATGCGGACTGAGTTAGAGCCAATGTCTGGGTCTTGGGCGTTTTCTATGGAATAACGAGACCCCGGCAGAGCGGATTCTGTGATTTCCAGTTGATACTCATCTCTGGGGAACTGCGGCGCATTGTCATTGGCATCCACAATCTCCACCACGACTTGGTGCTCCTCTGTGGGGTTTTCAACCAGCACCTCCAGGTTAATAAGGCAAGTGCTGGAGAGATCACACAGCGCCTCTCTGTCGATCCTGTCATTGACAAGTAATTTCCCGTTTTTGGGGTTGACAATCACATAGCGTTTTCCGCTGTTGGAGGTTACCTTGATTCTTCGGCTGGCCAGCTTTCGAATATCCAGCCCCAGGTCGTGCGCTAATTCACCAACCAGTGCGCCGTTTTCTAGTTCTTCTGTAATAGAGTATCGCAACTGTCCAAACGCAAGGCCACAAAATAAGGAAAACAGCACGAAATAAAAAGGCACATTACTCCCTGTCCAGTTGCATATCCCCGTCACAGCCATCGCAAGCTCACAGGATCCGCAGACGGATTAAACGCAGCCTTCCGCCTTTTTAGCCTGCAGTATCTTGCATCCCAGCACCTCATCAAGGTGCGCTACTTGGTCTCCCGGTGAGTGAAACAGCAGATCCATTGCGTTGCCCGGCACGAGTCAGTCCTCACCAGCGCACCCATATTTCCTTTGTCTGTGATGCACTTTTTTTCTCTCCCTCATGCGCGTCTCTGACGGGTGTGTTTCCCAGCCGCTGGAGCTGTGAGAACGTCAAGGCAGAGAAAAACACACTCAAAGAACCAGAAAAGAAGGGGGTTGTTTCAAAATAAAATACAATGCCGTTGTCTCATAATAAAGGTAATTTATTTTGGGGGCGATTTTGTGGCTTACATATGCGGTTTTAAGTTTAATTTTATTACCCAATGCTATTTAACATAACATTTCATATTTATTCATACAAAACCAGTTTTATAAATATTTTTCTACGTAAATAACAACGTCTAGAGAGAATAATTCATAACTCGGGAGCTTATTTACATATTTATAGAAGCACTGTGTTATCGTTCAGCATTAAGAAGCCTGCTGTGAGCTCCCAAGCGGAAGTCGTGTGACTGAATGTGTCTGACTTGATGTTGTAATGAACGCATCCCACCCAGGCACGCGCGCTCAGACTTCATCTCTCTCCTCTGTGGCGCAGCTCCCCTCCACGCCCATTTATCTCCTCTCTTTCCTCCATGGCGATTTGAAAGAACAAGAGGAAACAACATCAATAACACCAATAATAATAATAATAATAATAATAATAATAATAATAATAATAATAATAATAATAGTATTGCGCGCTCTTGTGCACCAGTTATTCATCATTATTAAGATGCGCTGAAGCACGTGATTGGGAAATTGATGATGAGGATTACCGGTGTGGAGAAACAACATTTATTTGAGATGTTTTGCTGATGAGGAGGTGCCCCCTCGCCCCCAGTGGAAAATAACAGAAGGAAAGGAGAGAGAGAGAGGGTGGGAAAAGAGAGTGGGGCTGCAGACACATGTTGGGAGACGACGAGCGTCTGATTCCGTGTTCTTTGTCTTGCATCAGGATGGTTATTTTGCCGGTAGCTATTCTGCGGCACAGCCCACCGCATGGCCAGCATTTGCGGGCAATGCGCTGCGCAGAGACAGCACTGACAATCGCAATCTTCCCTCCACATGGATCACTGTCAGTGGTGGACAGTGGTGTCAGGTCACATATCCATCGTGGACTCATGAGAACAGAGCACAAACCGAATCTGATCTCAGATAAACATAGAAACTGACTATTTGGACGAATCCAAGGATGACATGAAATGAATATATTGTCAATTATAAAATATCATTATCATGAAGAGGAGCCGCAATATGTGACATTCTTCTGTCCTTGTTTGATCATTTAGGGTTTAATTAGCATATTTTATTTTTTCTTCCTAATCAAAATAAAAACAAACAACAATAAAAATAAAAGAAAAAAAGAGACAAGAAAATAAGACTGAGCCAGCCTTGCAGTCACACACTGCCTCGGGTTTTGCACCTTGCACTCTCATCTTTTGCATTTGCATTTATGCATTTACTTCTTTAACCCTCTTGAGGCAGGTGTTGCAGATTTGCAACGTTAAAACGTACCTACCTGATTACTCCACATACGTATTTCATGAGCATTTTTTAACTCAGAAGTACCCCTGGAGGACTTAGTTGTTTGTCCTTTAATCAAAACTTATTTTGAGCCTGAGATAATTAAAAGAAATACACAAAATCAATAAAAAAGTGTAAGGATAAAAACATCTTTTCAGATTGAGATCAAATCTGCAGATTCTCATCTGAGGAGAGACCTGCTGCTTATGCAAACCCAAAGTAGGTCTCTGCTGCAGGTGCATGTCCTGAAAGGATTCTGGGAGACTTAACAGACTTGTAAAGACGCAGAAAGCTGTTTTTTGGATTTTGGAACACTTAAATAGTATATACAGTGGCCTGTATTTGTATAACCCCTTCTTAGGGTTCTACAACCCCCAAAGGTGCTTCACAACACAGTCAGTCATTCACACATTCACACGCTGCTGATCATGTACGATCTAGCCATGGCTACCCCTTGGCTGCATATAATACAAGAAATGGTCGGATGGTGTCCCTGAAGCATTTCATTTACATTTCAGAGAAAGCTACACTTTATATTACAGTGTTATAACTCTACCTCAATGATGATATGTGAGAAAATGTTTTCATTTACCAAATCTTCTCTTTGTATGTCTTCACAGCTGTTGATAGAATAAGCCAGACAATGCCATTCCAACTGAGAGTCATTGTTGCTGAACATGACATTCGAAAGTTGAAGCTTCAATCAGGAGTTCCTGATACTGTGGAAGGTCTTGTGTCAGTGATTCTTGAAGAATTACAACTGCATGGTGAATTTGGGCTGCTTTATGAAGATAAAGACTTTGGGAATGAATTTTTCAGTGTCATCTCAACTGCTGATTTGGAAGATATGGCCACCGTAAAGCTAGTAAGAAAAGAACCTGTTCTCAGCCTTGACTTTGTTCCATTGAATGAATCGGGACTTCCTCATACAACGACCTCAGGAGACATGTCTGCTGCAGATGAAAGTGAAGATTCAGCCCTTGCAGAGGATGATGGTGGATCATCAAGCTCAAACAACACCATCATTCTTCCTGCATCATGCCGTACTGCTCCATGGCCAGCTGAATTAGAAGTCCCTACATTTTCAAGGGACATTGAAATGACACTTGCTGAGGCAAACATGATACACCAGACATCTGGAAGACACTTCAATGATGCAAGCATAAAATCTGCAGCAATGCAAGACCTTGCCAAAGCCATATTCTCGTACACAGCATACCCTTCAAATGTGCAAATAATCTCAGTTGTTGAAGACCTTGTTGAGAAGTTTCCTTGTCTGAAGGAACCAGGGTCCTTTTCAGGAATGTATGGCTGGCAGCAACGGCTGAAGTATAAAATGCACAATTACCGCACAATGTTGAAGTCACGCAAGTTTGCTTACCCAGAATTGGAAGTAAACGTGTTAAAAAAGAAGAAACCTGGAAATTCCGCTCCTGCAAAAAATGTGAGAAAACCAAAGAAAGCCGAGGTGAATTATCTCCCTCCACATCCTAGTGGAGAAAGTAAGGAGACCTTGGAGAGGGAGAGGCTTGAGTTGGTGGAAGAAACAAAGAAGAGAAACAATGCAAAGTTGATTGCAGAAAAAATGGCCAAAACATTTCCTCTACGGAGAATGGAGGTTGTGACCGAATGCCCTGCTGCCCATGAAACAGCAATTGTTGCATTTTTCAAACAGTAAGTGGAAGTGGAGTAAGACTCATGTAGTAATTAACTTTGCTCTTTAAAGTTAATTAGAACTCTCAGTCACAGTAACATGTAAAATGCTAATCAGACTTGAGGGTTGTCAGTTTTATTAAATGTGTTTATTTAGTCATTTTAACATTTGAGTTAGTCATATTCTTCATTAGTTTTTTGTTTTTTTAGTTGAAGACATTCTGATTATTTCTGTAATTAGTGATTTCCCTTTTTTATTGGTTCTCTGGAGTTGTTTTATTCGCTATATATTTTTAATTCCCTATGCTCATTGACCATTTCCCTCACCAATCATGAGCTGCTCTCTCTTAGCAATCAAACTCCTTCAAGTCCCTTATTGCATACCATATATGGTGAGATTACAACCACTGTTGTTTCAGGAGTCATTGAAAGTGCTGAGTGTGTGAGACTAGATTGCAATAGTTCTGTACCTTGTGTGTTTTTATGGTAAAACCTAAGATTTGTGTGCTAAAAGATAAACTGATAAGCCACTAAATATCGCCCCCAGTTTAGTAGAGTAAGAAATGGCAGTGGTTGTAAACCACAAACCAGAGTGGGTAATAACATTTCACTGTGAGAGGAGCATTAGACGGAGGTCAAGTTCTGGGAAATCCAACAAACTCTCAAAGGAGAAGTCAGTCGCAGCATCTGACGGGATAAGGCTGTCCTTATAGCCTTTGGGAGCAGGTCACCGGATGAAAGTGTCTCATGGGAGACAGGGTGACACCTCAAAGCTCTGAGCAGTTAGCTGGATCAAAAATAACTTTGTTTAATTAAAGTTTAATATTTATGTATTTATATGAGACAAGTACAGAGGAGAAATAAATAAATAAATAAATAACACAAACAATAATACAGATTCTTAACCAGCTTGTTTTTCCAAATCATTTCCCTTTTGTTGCATTGGATTCATGTCTCCATAGAAACAATGTGTGTGAGCTGTGACCAAACCAGATGTACTGTCCCGACACATAAACATGCTTATTTATGTAGTGACGGGTCTGTAGGAGTTGTGCTGGCACATCAAAGAACACTACGCTCACTGTTGCCCCCTTTTCTCTAAAAAAATACATTTAAGCTCATCTTAAATGATTCTGCAACACGAGTCGGGTTCTTTCAGCAATGCATTTTAAAATATATTTAGTAAATTATTGTAATGTAGCTTAAATACTGAGTTGTGGGGATTTTTATTCTTATGTGGTTCATCACCACATGCATGCAAAAAAGAGCAGCAAATATGAACTTGTGCTGGAGCGACCCCTTGGCGAGGGCAGCCATGCACATAAATAACCTGCCAGAGGCGTCACTCAAGAAAGAAGTCTAAATCTCACAGCACTTTACTCCATACCAGCTATCAGGAAGTCCGTTTATTTTTTGTTCTCAGTTGGTAAATCTCCTGAAAGTGTGAAGCCTGATAAAGATGACTGTCTTTTTAGATCGTAAGCAGAGTCAGCCTTAATCATGTGAAGTGATGTAACTGAAAGGCAACAAGACAGGCGCTTTCTTTGGAGAATTTGACACGGTGAATTTTCAGAGATGCACTAACAGATTTGTCTTGTCTGATGTGCATCTCTAAATCAGAGTGACAACTCACTCGTATCAGTTTCTGCCACAGCGCAGTGACTCTTTTCACACGTCCCAATCTCACAATCAGATGAATGATGCATCGGTTTTGTCCTCCTGGCTGCTGCTCGGCCCTCCAGTTCACTAGACACAGGCTGAAAAAGTCCTCGGTTCATCCATTCAGCCGTTACGCAAACTAAAGCTCTGAGGTGAAAATACCAGTGACCCCATTGTGCATGGGCTCCAGCCAGAGTCATCTCATAAATGGGTCAAGCTCGCTCAGCGTCTCTGACACTTTGACGGATGACATTGCAGTTCTAAAAGCAGCACAGATTCGTAAATGCAGCAGAAGGTTTATTTGAATAAATCACAAAATTTGCAATTTAGCATAAAATATTGCATCAGTGAAAAGTGAAATAACAAAAACATTTAATTATTTCAGCAGTTTCAGACAAATCCATCAATTCTTGCAGTATTGGTTCTTTATTTTCACTCTGTCATGTTTTTAATGGACTCGTGGTCTAAATCTTGACCAATCCCAGCCCATTTTCTTAAAACCAATAGTTTGAGTTTGTCAGATTCTGTAGATTTTTACTCCCCTTTTGAAGGTTGGCCTTAGTTTCTTAATAATTTGGGGAGTTTATTGTTCATTTAACAAGTTGCTGATGTTATGTGTTCAAACCTCTTAGTTTTACTTTGATGATGTGTTCTATCATGCTACAAAATGTTATTTATAACCTAACTGCTCTTGGATGAGAGAACATTAGTTTGGCTGTTGGTATGAATTACTGCAGAGCTCTTCTTTTCTTCACTGGATAATCAGTTTCCTAGATGACCCAAACAATCAGAAGGAGGGTTTATCAAAGCTATTGACTTCATCCCAGTTGTCAGCATTCCAAACGCTGGACTTTTTGCAAATAATCAGTGAAATAGCCTCACAAGTCTTCTCCTCACTGTATGCAAATGAGCGTCCCTGCAGCCATAAGCAGCTCTGCACTTGTGGTGGATGGGTTCATTAAGGCTGATGCTTGCTGGACTTTATTAGGGTCCCCAAAGCATTTAGTTTTTCATAAAGCAACATTTTTTCTACCCTAACCCAAATCTCCCTAACGCATTGCTTATTGTGTAGTTTTTATCCATCGACATAAATATATGGACAATGGGTTTCCATAGACTCCAATAACAAGTTTTTGTACTAAAATGGGAGGTGGCCACCACCGCCATTTTGACCGTGTCACAGGTTCCGTCAAGCCCAGACAATTCCATAAAAGGGAAGAGAGGAGGAACTGAGGGTGGGGCTGTAAGGCTGGGATCGACTGACGACACCCGGTCAACTAGCTACAAGCTAACCTGAAGCTAACCCAAAGCTAATGCGGAGGTGGGAGCTAAGCTAACGGAGGTAGCAACCTAGCTACAACTGGAGTTAACTGTGCACAACACCAGAGCTTCTGAGTCAGAGATACGCCGGGCTGACCGCTGGGTAAAACCGGGTGGAACACAAGCCGGCAGCCGCACAGCAGACAAGCGCCGCTGTGATCTGAGATGCGCAGAGCTGCCGCTGGGGAGAGCCGGGTGGAAAGGTTTCCATCCCAGAGCTCCACAAGCCGTCAGCCCGTGCAGCTAACAGAAGCCGTGATCAGACAGATGCGCCGAGCTGCTGGGAGAACCAGCCGTCAGCCATTAAATACATAAATATAATTTTACTTACCAAAAAAAATGAAGTGGAGACTCCTTGGAAGCTCTATTAGTGCAATTAATGCCACAGCAAGTCATTTTGTCCAACAATTGCACAAAAAATGTCCAAAAAAGAATACACAAACACAAACACTCAAAATCCCGGAGCAGTTTCCAAGCCAGGCCGAGGCTCTACTGAGGCCTTTCCACGGAGCTAGCTCTGTGGTCACGTGGGTCGGATGCTCATTAATTATACAGAATTTTAGGCTTTTAATACATTTAAACAGAAGAGTGAGAAAAAATTCACCCCCCTCAGACTTGTCATGAGTGTAAACTAGATCATTTAAACAAAATACATGTTTTGGAACCAGGCTGTAAACATGTTTATTTCTGCTGTGAAATTGATATTTTTAACATGGGAGTCAATGAGGATTTGCTCGTTTCTGACACCAGCCCCCAGCGGATGAGGGTGGAACTGCAATTTTTGTCACTTCCGGGTTTGACTCAATTTCAGAGCTGCATTGTGGGGGCCTGTTTTTATCATTAATTTCTAGAAATATCTAGCAAAATGTTGTTGAAAATGAATGAAATGATGCCCAGTTGTTGAAAAATATTGGTGCCTTTCTAACATATAACCTAAAAATCTGGTCTAAAATACATGGAGCAGGTCTGAGTCTCTGGATGACACCATAATAGATTTCATATTTCCTTCTAAGGGAGCCCATGAGGACAAAATGCATTTACTGATTTGTAAGAAATGATTACAAAACTTTCCGTCATTCTTAATTGTTTTTGTTTTACACATTTACCTTTTCACTTGTTGCCACTGACAAAAGGCAGTCTGATGTGCTTGTTATTTAGCAAAAGTTTGAACGCCCCAGGGCCTTTTGACCCTAATGGGCATCCATTGGTAAGGTCTCACTCCAACACAAAAATACTGCTTGCTTGCAGTGATTTAGGTATCTACTGCCCCATCCAGACACACTGCCACTTTAACCTCATGAGACCCTGCATCCACATATACAAACATTTCTTTCATGTTCGAGAATATTTTATTCTCTTCAATTTAAACCCTTTTTTATTATTATTTAGAAACATTTTATATTGAATTGAAGTAAAACATATCTTTATTTCTGTTTTTCTAGGAAACCTGTCAATATTTTTATTTCATTTTATTTTACATCACACCAAATACAAATTTGGGTCTCAGGGGGTAAAATATGTTTAAATCTTTCATTTCTGTTGTGAATTTCAAAGTAATAAAAGAAAAAAAGACAGAAAAACTTTAGAGTAAACTGATGGATCCTTTTTGCTCTTGTATTATTGGTATCACTCTGTCGCAGAGAATTAAATCACAGATGAGGTGACAACGAAATTAAAAAGTGTTATTTTGTGTCAAAACTACAAAGAGCTACTGCAAAGGTATCAAAAGGCCACCTGTGATCTCCAAGCCACAGGTTGCAGACCCCTAAGTTAAAGTTTGGAAATGCAAAATTAAAATGGTTAATATATGCTTAGGCACCTCCACTTTGGATTTAGTATTTAAGCACTTACTATGAACTAAAACACCCATCCATCTGCAGTGAAAACACTTAGTTGATCAATATGCTGCAGTCTGCAGGCTGAAGCAAACAGAAGTGGTATTTACTGATGTGGAGACAGATTGTAAAATAATTTATGAGGAAGCACAGAGACTAAAAGCTGTACAATGTGCAAATGATGAGTCTGATGGGTCATTCAGCCACCTCTGACCACTTCTCATCATCAGATTTAATGCAGAGGCATGGGAAAGGTTTTAGTAGTGAAACTTCATTGTTAAGTTCTGTGAGCTTTGAAGAGATTGTGAGCATCATTTTCATGGTCATATGAGGACAAGAAATGAGCTGTCATTATTATCTTATAATAACTCAGAGCTGATAGCCAGACAGTTGAAAGAGGTTCTAAAAATGTACTGTCATAATTAAAGCTTCTTACAAAACACCCTGCAGAGTTTTCAAAGAAAAGGACAACTCCTCTCCTGCTTCAGGTTATCAAAAGTGCAGCTTTGCACTCACAGGGTTTTTTGTGCAACAGTGTCAGGGCAATGGAGATTGGCCACTCTAAAAATCAAGCCCACCGGGGAGAAGAACTGATGGCAGCAACACTCGGCGCACATGTCTGTAGCCTGTGGTGCGCTGCTTAGTTCCGCTGACCTACTTCAGAATTTACTTAAAGCACAAGTTTGGTAGAACCTCGAGGTCTTCAGTGTAGCTGTTTTCAGCTTGGGACTCTAGCAATTTTCGTAGAAAATTCTGTTTGATTAAAATTTTACCTTCACTGTACAAACACACTAAATTATTTAGTTTTTATTGAAAATATACCTGATGGGACTCTTTGCTGTTGTTGATTTAAACTCAGATCTTACTTTCAGGTAATAAAAAAATACTTTAATTTAAGAGAATCAAAATGTAAGACAAAATGGTTCAAAGGTGTCCTACTTTTGCACAGGTGCTAAAATGCACATTGAGTCTGTTATGGGTCAAATTTGATTAGTGGGTTTTAGATCCAGCAAAGAAAATAAATGTAAGTTATTGTGGTTTTGAAAAAAAAAAGAAGCATGGTTCCTGTTGAATTGACCTATGTTCCTGCAAATAAAGGCTCTTTCTGGTTTTTGTTCAGGTTGGAGAAATGCATTAAAGTGAAGAGTCAATGCACTGATACTTAGATATTTTTCTCCTACAACAAGGAGTGTTAACCCCAAAAAGTCCACCCTCCTTGTTTGTTGCAGTAAACACCCCACCAAGTCTCGGGTCACTTTATTAGGCCAGTTGCTTGCTAATCTAAATATCAAATAACATGTCAGCAACTTGGTGCCTTTAGGCATCCAGATTTATGTTTAAGTAACTTCCTTCACAGCTAAACGAGTATAAGAATGAAAAGAAAAGATGATTTAAACAACTGCTGATCTTAGAAGTGAGTCAAGGTGAAAGTGTTGTGATTATCAGTGATCAGAATGGAGGAAAAGTACTTATCAGCTTGCTAGTTGGTACAAGAGGGCCAGTCAGGAAAACTGCTAATAACAGATATTTAAAGGACTAATAGCATCTGAAGTGGGCAATTTAAGTCATTTCAAAGGTGGCATCGTTGTTGGTGCCAAGCTGTATTTTAGAAGCTGCTCATCAACTGGGAGTTTCACCCACAACCATTTCTAGGGTTTGCAGAGAATGACCCTAAAAAGAGATAATATACAATGAGTGACAGTTCTGTGAAAGAAAATTCCCTGTTGACATCAAAGCATCAGTACTGTCCATGGTGCTGGAACAGGGTGAGCAGGAGGAGCGCTGGCCAGGATGGTCAGGCTGGAACCGTAACACAGAGATTATTTTTTGGAATGAGACGATACATTCTGGACTCCACCATACCCAAATCCTCACCCAGTGCAGAAATTTGAAGATGTGTGTAATGGGAAATTCACATTATGGATAAGCAGCTGACTAGTTTGAAGCAGTTGTGTGATGATATCATAGACCAAAATCTATGAGTGTCATTTCCAAAACCGCATTGGATCTGTGGCACAAAGAGTTCCGATAGTTCTGAAGGTAAAAGCGGTTTCAATGTTGGTAGTGGCATCTGGTATTGAAGAAGTACAGTTTCACCAGTATGACTATTTTTTAAGACATTGAATTTATGACGGAATTTTTATTCTGTGAAAATATGTATTAAAACTTTTTAAAACAAAATCCACCAGCAAATATTTCATCCGCAAAAATTCAATTGCAGAATTTCATCATCAAAAATTCAACAAATACATTTCCATGTAATCATTTAATCAGCAACAATTCAACAACTGAGGTGACCTACTGACCACCTTCCTTCCTTCTTCCATCTCAGGAACATTGCTAAGCTGAGTCCCATTCTGTCCCGCTCTGAACTTGAGACGGTTCTCCACACCTTCATCTCCTCATGCTTAGACTACTGTAACTCTCTTTTCATGTGTCTGAACAAAACCTCCCTGAACCGTCTACAGGTGGTTCAGAATGCCTGTGCTCGGCTTCTGACCAAGTCCTCCAAACACACCCACATCACCCCGCTTCTCCTCCAGCTTCAATGTCTGTCAGTTAACTTCAGGGTTCATTTCAAGATCCTGGTTCATGTCTTTAGGGCCTTACATGGACAAGTACCATCTTACATTGGTGATCTTAGTCCCTACACCCCCAGCAGGTCCCTGAGGTCCAGTGACCAAAGCCTACTGGTTGTGCAGCGCACCAGGCTAAAGACCAAAGGTGACCGATCATTTGCTGCTGTGGCCCCCAGACTCTGGAACTCTCTCCCCCTGAGCCTGAGATCAGTGGACTCAGTGGTCTCCTTTAAAAAGCAGCTGAAGACTCACTTGTTCAAGCTGGCCTAGGTGTGACCTTCATCACCACCCAGAGGTGTGACCAAGTCACTGCTTTGCAAGTCACAAGTAAGTCACAAGTCTTTCCAGTCAAGTCTCGAGTCAAGTCCAAGTCAAAGACAACCAAGTCCAAGTCAAGTCCAAAGTCAATAATGTAGAAGTCCAAGTCAAGTCCAATGCCTTAACTTTGAATTATCAAGTCATATTCAAGTCATGTGTCCAACTTCTATTTAATGACAATGATAATAAATACATTTCAGAAATAACTCTTCTGATTATAAACAAAGTGCTGCTGCAGTTAGCAGAACAAGATCAAACCCAGAACCAAGAATGATTTATGATTTTTGTCCATGTCGTGCCATTTTTGTGCTAAAATATCAAATGGGCTCAAGTCATCATCTAGTCAACAGAGGCAAGTTGATTCCATTCGCAAGTCATTGGCGTTCTAGTCCGAGTCAAGTCGTAAGTCTTTATAGATTTTATCAAGTCAAGTCAGAAGTTATTAAAATAATTACTGAAGTCTGACTCGAGTCCAAGTCATGTGACTCAAGTCCACACCTCTGTCACCACCCTCTCCTTTTCATCTCTTTCTCCTAACTATGCCTTTCCCAGGATCCACTAATTTCCCTCTTTCCCTTTCCTTATGTTTTTAATCACACATTTTTATCTGTTTAACCAAAACCATAAAATCATTTTTTAAATACTATAAATATTTTGTTCATGTGAAGCTCCTTGTGATTTTTATCTTGAGAGGTGCTACAAAAAAGATAATTTTCTTTCTTATTGGTGACCTAAGCCAAAACACTCACTCGATTGAGTCGGTGCCTCACTGGTGTCACATGATCAAATAAATTGTAATTTGATTGGTTAAAGCCACTCGACTCAATCGAATGACAATTACTTTGGCTTGGGTGCCAGGAAGGCACCTCAGTTGTTGAATTGTTGCTGTTGAAAATCTGCTATTGAATTTTTGAATTAAAAGTCATAAATGTGTTGTCTACAAAGTCATATTCTGGTGAGACTGTATTTCTTCCATACATGTGTACCTTATAAAAGGATTGGTGCATTCATAGTCAGATTCATGCAGGATTAACTCTGATACAGTTACTATTTGTCTGCTTCTGTGATTTTAAACTGCAGGCCCATCTTCTTTATTTAGTGTCAATTTCCAAGAATTAGCACAGAGCATTTATAAAGAGAAACTGGGTCAAAACGTGTGTGTGTGTGTGTGTGTGTGTGTGTGTGTGTGCGTGTGTGTGAGAGAGTGTGAATTTCACAAAGAAATTGAGAGGCAAGAATGGAAGGAGGGAGGATTTGAATACATCACTTTGATAACTTCTGTTTGTGCTCATCACATATTTAACAAAGAGACGGATTAAAAATCTTTATTCAAAGTAGCATGATCAGGCGATACAATAAACCAAATAAGCAACATCAAAATCTGTCAGATGTACCAAGAATGGATAATAAAGCACGACCATTCTCACCCATACTAATTTTGATCCGGCTAAATGGGATGGAACTTGAGAGCAATTACCGAAGCGTTTTGTACAGTTTGATTGGCAAAGTAGCTGCAAAAAGAAATGAGAAAAAACACTTTTTCTTCACTGAGCACAAGCGCCTTCCATGCCATTCGATCACAGTGAACACACAAGATATTAAAAAGGTATATAAAAAAAATACAAATTATAAAGCATTTCATTTTACAGTAAACGCATCTACGGGTTCATTGTGTTATGGATTTAAAAGTCTCTATCCAACCAGCAGCTCATGATCTGTGTTCTGGGAGAAACAAATTTATTAAACTATACGAAATGCCGTTATTTTAGCTGTCAACAGTCATCTTTTACAAGGCAGAAGGCACGCAAGGAGCTCATCATATGTGCAACTTGATAATCATTACACATATTGTATGTGCTCGACAGCAAGAGATCCCTCATCGTGTCAAGTCTTCAAGTCAGCTGGATGCTTTTATAGGTGGGCAGCTTGGTGTGAGACAGTGAGAGAAAAGGAGGGAAAGGGAGGTTCAATTTCAATGACTCAGATGGAGGAGCTGGATCCATCCAGAAATATTCTACCATCACTGCACTGGTGACAAAGTGATGGGATCACATTTAGATCCAGGGCATATCGAAAATTTTAAGTGCTGTCATCTGTTTAAAACACATTTTTGCACCATCAGCAGAGTCAGCACAAAAACACTGCAGGTGTAATTAACACTGAGTTATCATAGTCCGACCTTCCTACGCCACTCACCGTTACATCTGACCATTTAGCATCCCTATCGAGTGTCTTTAAAAGCTCCTTGTTACAGAGAAGTCCTGGGCTAGACGGTAGTGCAGCAGCACTACCTTTGAGGTCAAGAAAAGTAATCTTGTTTCATTTTTTATTCATGTACACTACCAAAACAACTTTATATGCACTACACTACAAATCTGCAACACAAAATGCCCTTAAAGAAGCTCACAAAAGTTACTACACAAAGCATATATAAAAACCATGAATATTTATCAAAGAGAACCTCGACTGCACCTACAGTCAGGGGGAAATAAAAGGACACCCTCTTTCATTTCTAAGGTTTTAGGACATAATGGAATGACCTAAAGTGATTAAATTTAATCTAAAAGTATTTAGACATTTGTCATCATGCTAATACTTGAACAGTAAACTAATGTGTCTAAAACAGAGGTGTAACAGTATGCTTACATCATGGTTTACTTGGATTTGGATTGTAGATTATGTTTGATTTTAGCACAAGAGCAAAGAATCAAGTTCAGAACACACTTTAAAAGTTTGATACAGTCGTTAATCACCAGTGTGTGTTTCAAAGTGCATGGACTTTTGACACTTTAGGATTTTCACACATCAAACTCCACTTAATTGCCTGCAATATCATGGTCTTTATCCGGATGCTGGCACCTGTACCCTAAACCTGTACCATGACAGTCCTGTGCACATACATATACTTCAACCTTAGTACAAAACTAATATAAACCTTTTTTGCATAACATTCAAGAAGAAAAGTAACTCCCAGGTAGCTAGGAATCTAGACAGACCGTAGCAGTAGAAAACGATTTTGTTCTGCAGGTCGGTCTAGCCACGCCCCATTGTAGCCTCGGCAGGTCTACCACTGGCACGGCTAAGCGTTAACCTATCACAGTGCTCTGTTTGTAGAGAAGCTGGTGCTTAGCACTAATATTAGCAGAGCTTTCTGATGATGGCAGAACTGTGACAGAAAAAAAAAAAACAACAAAGATGGTGGCGAGTCAGAAAGTGTGTGTGTTTGAAACGGCTTTAGCACTGACTTTAGACGTGGGCTTTATTTGAGACATTTAGGAGACTTATGTCCTTTATTTCAAAATGTATGCAGTATTTTTCTATGGTGTATGACAGACTGCCCTGTTGACTGATTTCTGTTGCTATTAATACATCAAATTGTTCATTGCTCGTATTGATCCTAGTGCTGTCCAACCGCGTACAGAAACCAGTTTGAAGTTAATCGTAGATTTTGCACCTGGCCATGACTGAACTCCGTCTATGGGTCGTGGCCAGACTGTATATTTACATGTATAGGTTGGCTCACAGGCTCAGCTAATTAAGAACCTTTGATTGACTGATTAATCATCAGCAAGTATTAGCACCTTTTTAGATGAAAGATTTTACCGGTCTGGAGCATACAAGTGTGCGTTAACACAATACCAAGAAGGAAATGCATAAGAAATGACTTAAAATAATCAACAGTTTCTCGATCTGAGATGTTTTAAAGAGTTAATCCCAAGCGATTTGGAAAAAGAAAAAAAAAAACATGTAAGAGAAGTGTTAGTCTCCCCCAAGAGTGAATGTCCAAACAAGTTCACCTCAAGGTTAGACTGTGCATCGCTCGGAGAATCTGCAAAAACCACTGAACAAGCCTTCTAAACTCCAGCGTGAGGCTGTCTGTCAAACAGAACAAAGCAAAGACCAAACCGGGTCATAAAGCAGATCAATGTTCAGTAGAAAATCCAAATAGAACGGATTCAAAAGACAAGACTCAAAACGTTGCAATGATCCAGTTCTCCTTCAACCTCACCAAAAAGCTATTTTGGGACCTTACCCATCTATGCATTTTCTCCTCAAAGGAACTAAAACAACCATGTGACTGAAAAAGCCAAACTAGAAACAACTACCCTAAGTTATTGCTGTGAGGAGGTTCAACAAGCTGCTGCATCATGTGGAATCTGGTGTTTCGTATACTTAAGGTTAAATTTGAATAATCTTAGTACCCCGTAATGATCAGATCATTCTCACTATGTTCAGATACATAGAACCTTAAAACTGAAGGAGGGTGGACTTTCTATTCCTCATATATCTTCCAAGCAAAGATAAATACATTTTCATATTTTCTGTTTTGGCATTAAACACGATCTTTATTGTTAATTTTTTTTTTTTGATTCAAATGCTATTTTTATTTTAGTCAGCACCTTGCGTACACCTCCTACATAGGAGAAAAGCTGATTGTATATGAATATTTAACAGATATTGACTTGATTTAAAATCTTGTAGTGCAACTCGTGTGTATCAAGTACTATAAGGAATGAATTGCACATGTATTATTAATTAAACCTTTTATTTTCTATTACTTCTTTGTGATTTCTATAGAACTACTGCACCTACAATCAATTAAGAAGACATTTTTTTATATTTAAACGCTTTCTTTCATTCTTTTTAGTCATTTTTTTAGACATTCAAATTTCTTGAGCAGAACAAACAAACAAAAAATCTAAAACTGAATCATTGTTGTTTTTTTGCAATAAATTCAAAACAATCTTGATATAAATCTAAAAAATAGACACTAAAAGCCAGGCCTTAATAACTCGTTACAATTATGAATTTATGGAAGAGACTAAGTGACCCTGATTCAGACCTTTGTGTTAGGCGTGTTTTCAACTTCTGCATTAAAAAGACAAAATTATTATTATTCTGAAAACGTATTTACATTGTGGAATACTGATGGCGTCTACAACAATAGCACACACTGTAATCCCTGGAGTGAAGGCAAATTTAAGAAGTTTAAAAGAGAAAAGACACAACTGATTTACTACATGAGGCATCTTCTGTGATGTCCTGATATCCTGCTATGAGACTTGTTGTCCAACCGTTGGGGGATTCATGAGAGTTGTGGGGGGAAACAAAACATAAAAATAACAAAGATTGATGAAAAGAATAAAAATCCAGAAGTGAAGCAGAGGGAATTCAGAAGGATGGCTGTTTTACATTATCTTTATGAGTCACAGGGAAGTTTTGTGCTGTGAAGAGTTGATAAGATCACTGCAGACCTTTCCTGGGCTCCTGCTGAAGGAGACAAAACCTGAAATTAGTCACAAGTGCAATTTTTCCATAGTTAGAAAATACAGAAACTCCTCATTCATGCAACAGTGGATTGTGACTGGTTACTGCCACTATCAGTGACCCAATACTGTATTTTGGGGTAATTTAAATTAAAGGAAAATCTATAACTCGCTTTTATGTTTAAACAATCATTTCAATTGACACTTTTCACCAGAATATCAACACAATCAGACTAAAACACCTACCTGGGATGTAAAATGTGTGGCTGAAGCATGCAAAAGGAGACATACTACAACACTAATACATGGACGTTGTTTAAAATTTGAAACTCCAGATAGAAAATAAGCTTTCTTGCATATTTCCATCTATCTAAAATGGTTTCTAGCAGGTATTGTATGCAAAGCTGATCCATATCTAACCTATTTGGGATCTGATTGGATTAAAGCCCTAAGCTTGTTTTTCGGTCAGTGCCACTACTTTAACCTGAATCTTTATCAACCTATGCATGCAACATAAAAAAAAGTCTGACCAGCAGCCATTTTATTCTAATCTCAGCTCTCAATATAGGCTCATGGGTTGAGAGTGCGGCCAGTTTCAGTGTTAATGCTGATAGCACTGGATTGGAGCAGATTTTGAGTCTGACCACAAACAAATATTTGATCCATTTAATCGAGGAAATCCCAAACAGAGTGCAGAAAAAGTCCTGAGTCTAAAGCCTCCCTAATACCAAATGGGGAATGGTGCATTCCGGTTTCCGTACGACTTCCGGACGGATTGCCATTCACACTGACTGTGGTTCGTGTGCTCAACGTCTCTGGAAATTTGCTCTCCCAAGAGCACCAAATGTTTGGAATTTTCACAGTTTAAAGTGACAATGTGTAGTTTTTACCGTTACTCTGGAAATATTCACCAAAATGTTTTTGAAAATTAATTAAATGATGCCCAGTTGCTGAAAAATATTGGCGACTTTGTAACATATAACCATAAAAGTCTGGTCTAAAATAAATGGGAGCGGGTCTAAGGGCCTGGGCGACACCCAACACATTCTCACACCCGAAGCATCGAAAAATGACGATGAATGACCAAGTATTTGTTTTCAATGCGTCGGGAGGCGATGCACTCTGCCAGAGCATTGGTTTCCAACGTTTGTGGTAAAACGCACATTTAACTGACATTTAACCTCTAACCTCGTTATTTAACCTTCCCTTCACCCACATCCTAACCTTAACCCAGTTTCTCATTCTAAACTTCCCGTTAACAGTGTTTCAGAGGGACGTTACGACTAGAAACAAAGTTTTGCATGCGCAAGAGGGTTAAGGTTAGGATGGGGGTGAGGGGAAGGTTAAATAGCAAAAGAGTAAAGGTCAAAATTAGCTGAAATCTCCGTTTTACCGCAGCAGTCGGAAAACGATGCTCTGGCACAGCGCGTCGCCTGTCGAGACATTGGCAGCCCCAACGCGTCGGAATCAAACGCTTGGTCACCCATCGTCATTGTTCAATGCTTCGGGTGTGAGAATGTGTTGCAACACTATATTAGATGCCATATTTCTACAGAAGCCCATGAGGACAAAATGCATTTACTGATTTATAACAAGCAGTTATAAAACTTTCACCATTCATTAACGTTACCTCTTCACTCGTTGCCAGTGATGAAAGGGAGTCTGATGTGCTCATCACTGTGCTGGAGGTTGCACTCCCTGGGATTTTTGACCCTAATGGCCATCTGTTGGCATTGTCTTACTCGAACACAAAAATACTGATTGCTTGCAGTTATTTAGATATGTACTGCCCCCTATTGCCTGGAAAAATACACATTGTCTCTTTAAAGATATACCTGCAAAAATACAGTGAACTATCATATGCTGCAAACTGATAAAGTTGTCATTAATAATAAAACAAAAACCAGAAAAATAATGCAATTTGAATTTTATTTTGAAATATACTGGATGCACCCAGTGCAACCACATCTATTTCCTGTCTGGCTCATTGCAACTTTTTTCAATTTTACCCTGGAAAAACACACTCCGTGCGGAAATCTTTTGTGATCCATGCAAAAGCCGCGCAAAAACCGGACCGCGCGTGTTCCACATGCGGTGTGAACCAGGTTTAAGTGAGCAAGAGCATTAGTTAGTAACCAGCATACCTCCAACTGCAGAATGAACTTCCTTTCATTTTGAGAACTTCAAAACAGAAAAAAAGAGAAACAAGTGAAATATGTGAGAGTCAAACACACTTTAAACACATCAGACATTAGCTTCCTGCCTCCATGTGCACCTGTGCATAAATATTTATATTGTTTCAGAGCATCGGCTGGGTTTGTTTACATTGTTGGACCACCTGCGAGAAAAGCAAACAACATCTGGAGAGTTTTCAAAGCTTACACACCAACGATGGTTTACCGTGCACCAGAGAGCTGCCTGAGATTCAGAAAACCTTATTTACAGCAGCTAGATTAACTCCCATCCTTGAAGAGAACTCCTCCAGATCTGGGTTTCTTTGTAGTGCTACCCCCTATCACCGCCACCCTCCCCTTACGCCTACTGGTTATGCTATGCTTGTGTGTTATGTATCTGCAATACATGACCTACATACTACATAAGACATCAAACAGAGGCAGATTTGGGAGGGGAGGGGGATGGTGGGCTGGGGATTTCTGCCTAATTATGGAATAGAATTGCAGAGTTTGATTTATGAAATCTCTTCTCTAGCTCATCTTTAATGGTGGTGATGATGATGATGATGATGATGATGTCCAATTAATTTGTGAATACAATGCCTTGCGCTATTTGAACCACCTTTTTTGTGTTTGAGCAGATTAAATAAATAAGATGTTTCGATTAAAGCTTAAAGAGTGAGAAACGACAGAAATAAAATTGAAATATCATGGTTAAAGTTGAAAGTATAATGTTGAAATGCAATAAAATGTTTGAAGGTTGAGAAAGAAACTAAATGGAAGTTAATAGGAACACAACTAAAGTTAAGAAATAAAAAAAGGGAATCATCAGCTACAACACATATATTGACCATAAAATGTCTGTCGCAGAATTGTAATTTATGATTTCTTCAATCTAAACATGATTCATTATTACCAGAGATAGCATAGCAACATACCTCCAGTGTGGATGCTCTGGAGTCTGTTGTCTCACTTGGGCCTATGCTCCTGGGTATACTGGACACAAAGTAGCCAGCTCCTTTGGGAATTATGGGTTGTCTCATGACCACTTTACCCTTCCTGGTTTCTGCGAGGAACAGGCTGTACCAGTAGGCATCACTGGAGATCAAGGTGGAATCAGCTATGGTGGAGCTCCTCTGGCTGATCATGCTGTTTCTATTGGCTGGGGGGATCTTGATCGCCTTTGGCTTTGGTTTTTGACACTTGAGGACAATAATAACCAAAATGGTTATCAGCAGCAAAAAGGAGACTGCTCCTAAACCGATCACCAAGTATAGGTTTAGGTTTGTAAAGACCTCATATTCTAGTGGTAACTCGGTAGTCTCTAGGAAGGTCATTGAGTGTTCCACCGTTGATATCTTAATGGTAACGGTGGCAGACAGAGCAGGTTCACCATTGTCTTTGGCGACAACCACCAATCTTTGTTGTCTTGGATCTCTGTGACTAAACATCCTTGTTGTTCGAATCTCACCGTTGTACTGGTCCAGGCTGAAGAGTGTAGAGTCGCTGATCTGCAGGAGCTGGTATGTAACCCTGGCGTTCTGTTCAGAGTCTGCATCAATGGCGACTACTTTGGCCACCAGGTGTCCTTTTTCTGTAGATCTAGGTATCACCTCCTCCACGACTGACCCATGCACCCGCCAAGGTGACACAATAGAAGGAGTGTTATCATTCTGGTCCTGAATGACGATATGAACGGTCACATTGCTGCTCAGCGGGGGAACTCCAGAGTCTCTTGCCTCAATGTGGAAAAGGAATTCCCTCTCTCTCTCATAGTCAAAGGTCTTCAAAGCATAGAGGTCTCCATTCTCAGGATTGATCGAGAAAAGCATGGACATAGATGTGTTGACAATCTCTTTTTCCATTATGAAATAAACCAAGTACTGGTTCTCGTTGAGATCTGGGTCAAGTGCACTTAGAGATGTCAACAATGCCCCAGGTGGATTGTTCTCCACAACATGGATGGTGTAGAAGGACTGAGAGAACATGGGTGCATTGTCGTTAACGTCTAAGATCTCTAAAGTGATGGTCTCATTCTCAGATAAGGGTGGTAAGCCTCGGTCTGTCACTATTAGTGTGATGTCATATTTGCTTATTAGTTCTCTGTCCAGTGGCTTTGACACCAGCAGCTCATAGTAACCCTCAGAGGATTTACTAAGGAGGAAAGGCAGGGTTTCTTGTCGGTCCAGGGTGAGCTTCACTTCTCCATTTTCTCCAGAGTCTCGGTCGCTGACACTGACCACTGCAATCAGCGTCCTCACAGAGACGTCTTCAGCCAACGACCTTTTCAAGGATTTGATAGTCACCTCGGGGTAGTTATCATTCAGATCTGTGACAAAGACCATCACTTTGCAGTGTCCAGACAGGGGGTTTGTCCCTCTGTCCTGAGCCTGTATGTACATCTCGAAATTCTGACTGTCTTCATAATCAATCACTCCTTTCACTTTAATCTCCCCTGAATGTGGATCAAGAGAGAAGAGCTCCTGGGTCTTCTCTGAGGTGTAAAGCGTATACGAATACATTAACTGTGCGTTTGTGCCTTCGTCCAAATCAGTTGCGTTTAAGGTCATAACCACTGAGCCTACTGCAGAGTTTTCAGAAACATTGACTGCAAACACAGACTGGCTGAACAAGGGGGCGTTGTCGTTGATATCCAAGACATTAATGATGATGCTGGCTGTACCAGATCGGGGAGGCACCCCTCCATCCACAGCTGTGAGGATCAAATTATGAACCGCATGCTCCTCTCGGTCCAAATTAACATTAAGCACCAAATCTACATATTTTGAGCCGTCGCTGCCAGTTTGTATGTCAATGCTAAAGTATTTGCTCTCACTCAGATAGTAGGTCTTCACTGAATTCGCCCCCACATCCGCATCCACGGCGTTAGTCAAGGAGAACCTTTCACCAGGAGGGGTTGCCTCTGACACGTCCAAATGCATCGCCTTTCTGCGAAACACGGGCGCGTTGTCATTAATGTCCATGATTTCCAGCTCGATGTTGAATATGCGAACCGGATTTGAAAGTATGACATCCATTTTCAGAAAGCACGAGGTTGTTTTAGTCACGCATATGCTCTCCCTGTCTATCTTTTCACGGATTATCAGCTCTCCCGTGTCTTTGTTGATGTCGAGGTAATTTTTACTGTGGACGACATCGAGCTTTGCATTGCGCTCCTCCAAACTGCGAATATCCAGACTCAAATCTGCGGCCAGATTTGCAACAAAGGAGCCCGCTTCCATCTCCTCTGGCACAGAGTACCGAGTGATGGAGAGCGCAAATCCCCACAGCGCGATGAACGTAAAAACAGATGCACATTTAAGCGCCATTATTGCGATGGTTAAAAAATAAAAGAGAAGTGACAAATCCGCCCTTACGATCAGGCTGTCTTGATGGGAGGGATTGCTGGTGTCATTCTCCTCTCCACAACTTGGAACTGCAGCAGGCCATCTGAGGAGAGCGCTGGAGGAGTGGAGCGGTGTCTCACAGGGAGCAGGGGCGGTGATAGCAGCTGGGCTGGTTGGGGCTGGGACAACACATTTAAATGGTGCCTGGATTGACAGCACTAAACCAGAAAATTTGACTAGTTTTACTATAGTAATAATAATATCAACAACAACAACAACATTAATAGTTGTGGTTGAAATGTATTTAAGGTCTTATTTATCACTGAAAAAAATCACCATTATCATCATCTCACAGGCTTGGTTAGTGATAGTGGCAATATTACAAACAGTGCCAACAACAACAATAATAATAACAATTAAAAAAGTAATAATAATAATAATAATAATAATAATTATTATTATTATTATTATTATGTATAAATTGAGCCCTTTTATTTTTTAAATCTCTTTTCATTCTGCTTTTTCATATGAGACACAAGTTCAAATAATTTTTCATTTACTAAAAACAT